>NC_139231.1:30612246-31212246 GCF_977018435.1 Lepisma saccharinum | reverse complement strand
TCTACTATTCTTTTAGGTTATTTCAGTTAATCCGGACTTTCGTTAAACCGGTCAACTTATCCCCCCATTAGTCCGGATTAACGAGGTTTTACTGTATATGTAAATCGGCTGTGTGAAGTACGCTGTTAAAGTTCTTTCTGTTCAGAAGGTGTTCCGTATTGGCATATTTTGAATGTGGTGGGATATATTTAATGCTCGTTGCTAATTCTATTCGATAGGCTAGATGTAAACTTTTTCTACAGGAACGAGCATTTAGCGTGCTGTCTCAAATCTTGACAGTATGTCCTTTTGGGACATGATATCACCGTACATGTAGCTTAAGGAACACACAGCTGGCAACGCTGCCTGTAGTAAATCCCAGTCGGTCTTGGAAAATGCTGAGATGAAATTGGCAAGGATGGTCAAGAATGGATTGATCCTCCCGCCAGGGGAACACGAAGGGAGTTTTCCCAAAGTGGGACCAGTGAGGAGATAACTATGTTTTGTTCCCCGTCCAGTACTTGCTGTTAATAAAGAATTTTTATTTTAAACTGTTTGACATAAAAAGACAGTGCATACATGAAATGAACCTGAAAGTCACCACTACTAGGCGTGTCTGTCCCGTTGGTTACACACACACGTCCAAGCGGTCGAGTTCGGTCCATACCTTTTGTAGCATTCCCCTCTTAATAGTCATCACGATGGTCAGGATTTTGTTGACATGTCATATTTTTTTCGTCATATTTTCTATTTTTTGAGTTTTAGGCAATTTTTTTGTTTTACGTCATTTTTAGGTTAATTTTCGCGTTTTAAGGCTCCTTTTCTGGTCTTCGCTTTGCCTAATAGCAAATAAACGTAATGTAATTGTAGGAACAAAGCAACATGCCGATCGACAATAATTCTACTGCAATAATTCTGAATAAGGTGAGATAGTTACAGATTAGTATACCTAAAATTTACGTACACTTTGTAATTTCAGTTCTAACGTTACAGAAGTAAGAACTGTGACGTACTAACTGTAATACTCTGAAATGAAGAAAAAAAGTATTTTGTTAGGTTATTCTATAGATCATTCTTCACATATTTTTAGGTCAGCAAAATCCGCGTCCTGGTGTACCGAAGGGGTGGTTGGAGCCGGTCATAACCCCCCCCCCTTTTGGTCCAGTATTTCTTTTTTTTTTAAAAATAACGCCTAAGGTAGAAAAAGATGGTAAAATGAGGTTTGAGGCATGTAGTGGTTGGATTGCACTTTAAACTGTAGGCCCAGTCCCGATTGGTTTATCTATGTATAAACTGGACTTAACGAACTCAAACGAAACAGACAGACATTTGCAATTCGAGACGAGACCGACGTACTGCTAAGTCTAATCTCCTTCCCTTCTCGTCAACCTCGCTTCCACGCAGGACACCCTGGACTACATTTTGCAGACGAACGAGATTCTGGCGACTGGCACTATGGCCAGTATAATTCTGTGTGTTGTCCTGTTTTCTTGTCCTTATGTGTGCTGATTGCCCGTTAACGGAAGTCAGAAGATTTTAGTTATGCAACATTAGAGTTGTTATGTGTAACGGTAAGGGGCTGGACCCCGTATAATGTGACGGGTGCAAAATAGCCTAAGTGCTGATGCACCCAAAATTTTAAAATGAAAATCAAATTCCTTCCCTTCTCGATACCAAAGCATATCAGAAGCAACCTGCTTGTTTGTTTCCTCTTCAATTTCCAACAGACTTTAAAAAAGAAAAAAAAATCCTCGGGGCTAGAAACTTTGTATGCAATCCATTGTAGTTGGACAACAACTGAAGTTCGAGCTGGGTGTTACGATCGATATATAAAATTCTGGAACAAGTAGTTGAAACGCGCGTTGTAGGCCACACATTATTCCGCTTATGTGCTGGGAAAATGTCGACGCTCGAAGCATGCAATTTCGAGAACAAGTCATTTAGTTTTTCAACCGTGCGGTCCTGACTATGCACGTAGAGTGCGAAATCGTCAACAGAAAAAGATGGCACACGCACACACAATATTACATTCTAAAAAATTGCATTCCTTTACATCTCATTTAGATAGTACAAATTATCCGAGATTATTGTATTAAGACAATTAAGAGCACTTTTTTAATATTTGTTTGATCTTTGTTTTCTATTAATATTTTGCAATAAGACTTTCGTACTTATTTCTTATTTTCATGTTCTCCTCTATTATGTACGTACAGTCAACGGCAAAGATAATGGTAGGCAAATTGTCCACTGCTATTTTGATTATTTTTTTATTCTACATCCTGTGTTGTTTTAAGGAATTAAACTAAGCTCACCGGACAAAAAATTAGTCACCCCCTGGATACATCACTCTAAGACCGAGTAACGCCACCTCTGGTCCTGATAACCGCCTCGGCGAGGTAAGGAGTCCACAAGGTTCTGCAGGTATTCCACATCCAGTTGACACCACTCGCTGATCAGAAGATCACTAAACGCCTCCAAATTGGCGTGATTCCAATTTCATCATTTCACCCGCTGTCCGAAATAGTCCCACAAATGTTCTATGGGGTTAAGATCAGATCTTTTAACGGGCCAGGCGAGGTGCGATAGAGTGCATGAGTGTTCATCAAACCACTGACATACGCGTGCTGTCCTGTGAACAGGGCAGTTGTCATCTTGGTAAATGGGGGTGTCCATAGCGTGCGCATCATGAAGATGTTGACTGAAGGGAGGCACCTGATCACCGAGAATGTTCAAATAAACATACTGGTTCATGTTCACGGTTACCTGAATGAGTGGACCCAGTGCATAGTAAGAAAAACACCTCCAAAACATCACAGAACCACCCCTTGCCTGAACTACACCCTCCACACACTGCGGATGAAATGCTTCATATGACCGTCGGTGCACTCGATGCCTTGCTTCACTTGAAAAGAGGCAAAATCGCGATTCATCAGACCACATTACATGCCTCCAGTCTGCCACTGTCCAAGTTCGGTGTTGTCTGTCCCATCTCAGACGTGCAACTTTATGTGAGCAAAGTCCTCTTTCGAGGTACCCGACTCCATATGTCCATGGCATGAAGTTCTCGTCGCAATGTTCGCTCGGAAATTGGTTGGGATGGACCTTCATTCACTGACTGCAACAATTCCTGTCAGCTTTGAGACCGATTGTCATTCACAAGACGTGACACTCGTCTCCGGTCCCTCTGGATTAGGATCTCTTTTCGACCACAGTTCGCACGCCGTGTTTCATTGCCACCAGTGGTACACCATTTCTTCTACACACGTTGGACAGTTCATGTCGATACACCAACAAATCCGGCAACTTTACTCACTGTGTGACCATTTTTGCCACTCCGACACATCCCTGGCTTTGCCCATCTTGACACACTATTTCCGTACTGGACAACGTCTTCCGCACTCGACGTTACTGCTATAGTCACACAGCTCTGATCCAGACACAATGCACCACGCCACTCCTCTGCAACGCCATCTGTAGGGGCAGCAGGAAACCACCTTGCTTTTGCGCAGGGGTGACTAATTTTCTGTCCGGTGAGCTTATGTTGGTTCGAAGCAGGCATTGCCCTCTGCTTATTGACGTCATTATTGTCATCACATTGTGTAATACAGACCGATAGAAATTGGTGGTGGACAATTCTCCTACTGTTTCTTTCGCCGTTGGGTGTACATAATGTTCTAATTACACGCAGTCACCAGCACGAAAAATGGGACACTTAGATCCTGAAATCGAGGCATTATGTGTGTTGCATAACTCTACGGCGATAAAAGGAATTTAATAGCACATTTTCCATTGACCGCCTAGATTTAGGCAGCACACATAACGCCTTACAGAGAAGCGAGTATTTCAGGATCTACCCGTCCCATTTTTATTGTTGGTCACTGTACATCTAATGTGTCTGTTAGAAATCAACTTTTTTCCCGCCAAAAATTGATGTAATATCTGAATCTACCTATATCTGCAGCAGGGTGGTATTTGTAGGGGGGTGGTGAGGGGGGAATTCCATCCCTCTGGATACTTGTGTCCCCCTCTCTGATTTATAAATTATATCCCTGTGGGGGAATGATATTTGTGGGGAAACAACAACAAATAATTGGCAATTACGTTTCTTTCTCCCACTTTACAGTTCAATAGCAACACTGTTCTGTCAGACAACTGGAAGCTCTATTTGGAGAACGTAGATGTGGCCTCAAGCACTGTTATATTCCTGGAACTGAACTGGTGGCGGTAGAGTGTTTTGATCAAATGATCGGTTCTGAAAATTTGCAAGCGTACCTACACAAGAAGGCAGTAGTAGAAAAGGGGCGATTTCCCTTTGATTGTTAGTGCCTCCCCGATAGCGCAGTGGTAGCGTCGTTGCCTTAAATCAAGGGGTCCCGGGTTCGGCATATAGTGGTTCGAATTCCACTTTAAACTGTAGGTCCAGTCTCGATTATAGCCTTTCTGTGCATAAAGTGGACTTAAAACAACAATTCAATCAATCAATTCAGTCCTTTTGATTGTTGGTTGCCCGTGAAAAATTTAACAAATGGAAAATTACACGGCCATGGCTTGACGTATCTTGTGATGTAGCTACACATACATAATCTTTCAGCAGCAATGAGTTATAAAACACATGGGCGTGTTGTAAGGTGGAAACATTTGTTGGAAATATTTTTGGGTTTCAGAATGCGCTGTCAAGTTGGTAGCAAGCTAAAACATGACCAAAAATACAGAATAATCGATATTGATTTCATTCTCTTGATCAGTTCTGTAACAACAATTGATCATGAAATTACGAACACAATAATGGGCGTTAGATTTATACTAGAGCTCTCGCCACGAAAACAGTCCAGTCAAGGTCACGCCGCTCACCTACAGTGTTGCCAATAAGCAACCATTTCAAACGACGAAATCAACCACATACACGCAAACGCGCAATGTGTAGACCGAGCAGCTTAAAAGATATCTGGCAACCCTGGAGGGTCAGGGGTGTGGAGGAGGCAAGGGGAAGCTCCGACCTTGACTGGACTGTTTTCGTGGCGAGAGCTCTAGTAGTGGTAATCGCTATTATCTTGTATTCTGTGGCGTTCCAGATTAATTAGGCATAACTTGGCTGTGTCACTTGCCGGCCTAACAATTTTCAGAATTAACAAGTTATTGGAACTTGTGTTAAGCTCCCGGGACCTGAGAAGCAAGTTAATGAGTAATTTTTATCATTTCGCAAATGTACAGTAATTCAAAATTAGTATTGGGCGCTCTTTTTGTGGGTTAGAAAACTTTTGGATTCACCCCACCCCACCCCCAAAAAAATTTGATCAAGTTCAATTCAGATCCCCAAACGTTAGGTCCCACACTAATATTCTTGGGGTGGGTGTCAAAATCTTATTTTAAAAACTGTAGGCCCAGTCCCAATTAGCTGTTCTGGTCGTATAGTGGACATTTTCTTTCTGTCAAGACACAAATTTAAATCAGAAAATTTTCAGCACTTATTAAAAATATGTTTTGTTCAAAGCTTTTTTTTAAAAAAAGTTGAATGGCATCAAACGAAGTGTGGAGCGACCCCTTTACCATTTAAAATTTATGAGATACCCCCTGCAACTCCTATCCTCTGGCAGCCACAAAACATATATGTATGTATATTATATAAACATTATCTCAGTGTCACTAGACAGTAGAATTTCCACCCCACTGGAAATTTCTTAAATACCACACTGGTCTGCAGTGAGTGGCGTATTTTGGCCGACGGACAGGCGACAGTTGTCGAGTGTCACTTGAGGATTTCACCAATCGAACGTAGGCTTGCGTACTCTTGTATGCCGCTCTGCTGTGAAACTTTGCTTTAATTGATTCATTTCTAAGTGACATCTGTGGCGTGTGAAACCTTGCTAATAGAGAGAGAGAGATAGAGAGAGAGAGAGAAGAAGAAGAAGAAGAAGAAAAAAGTGAAGGAAAGAGAGCAAGAGAGGTGGGGGAGCACAAAACAAACGCAAAGAGATATAGTCATTATCCTTTTGTTGTCAAGTCAAAGATAATTGCTTTGTTGTTACAAGAAAATTTGCCCCTGGAATTTTTTAGTGGAGGAGGATTTCTTAGGATAAGGACGTCGGTGGGGAAATTTTCGCACTTACTATTCATGTTCCGTACGTATCTTCCAGACTTTGGGTCACGGTCCTCGAACAAAGCAACTACAGAATACAAGTCTTATTGCAACATGAAAAATAGTTGCTAACTTGAAAATGATGTGTACGTAGGCGCCGACTCCATGTTAACGATGTGGGGGCAGAGCCCACCAAATAATTTTGCTTAAGTGGATCTAATGTATTATTTTGCTTCTCTTGTAAAGTTTACTCTGAATTGTGCCACATGAACTTAACTTTAAGTACACATTTGAATGGTACTAGACCATCAACTTAGGGGGGCTGAGACCGTTAAACCATCAACTTGGGAGGGGGGTATGACCAGAGACAGCAAAACACATGACTTATTACTATATACCAAGTATGTAATTATGAGTATTTGTTAAAATTTTTACTAAAAAAGACGATGTTCATGAACTAGGGTAGTGGATTGGACGTTCGTGCTCCAAATGGCTCTCGCATGACATTCAGAACAAAATCATTGATATATTTGGGAGATCTGTTTTGCTCTCCATGGTAGCAGATATTAAAAGTCGGGAATATTTTGCTATTCTGGTTGACGAAACTTGTGACATATCCATCCGTGGACAATTAATATTCTGCATTCGAACTGTGAATAAAAAATTTGATATTTTTGAGGAATTCATGGGCTTTTATGAGATTCTGAACACTGAGGCCAAAACTTAAAAAAGGGAGAGAGTGATCAGTGATCAGATACCCCCAATAATTTTGACAAGTCGGCGCCCCTGCATGTGTATATACTATACGTACATTGTCGGCTTGCCCAAAAGGAAGCTGCGACAATAGGCGAAAAAAACAAAGAACATTCGTAAGAATCAAACCATACTCTCCAATTTTAAAGGAACCATGGGGTGGAGACAGAGCCGGTGTTGTGAGGAGAACGAGAACATGTATCTGAAAAATCGAGAGACAAGTCATTACGAGGCGACACAATGCAAAATATTGAGAAAACGGCCCAGTCCGAGTGAACAGCAAGAGTTTTGGATTTTTTGTTTTAAGTCCACTGTTTTGCACAGAATAGGCTAGCCGGAACTTGACCTACAGTTCAAAGTGAAATCTGAACCACTATCAACATCCACCGGGGATTGAACCAAGAACCCCTTGATCACAAGGCGCCGCCACAAGGGCGGCGAACCAGCAATGGCTATGTGCAATTTGTCGTGCCACTCCGATATGAAAGGTTGCATTTATCTCAGAAGGTTAGTTTCCAAGAGGCAAATACTACCCGTTGCTTCGCGGTTGACACTTCAGTCTGCAAGTCTCTTAATGGAGAATTCACACCTAAGCGACATGTGTCGTGTGTCACTTAAAGATTCCGCCAAATGCGTGTAGGCCTGTGCAGAGTGTAATTCCGCTACCGCGTGCAACGTTGCTGCCGATTGGTTTGTTCCCAAGTGACACGTGTCGCTTATCGCGTCAGTGTGAGAACTCCCTAAGGGAGTTCACACGACAAAGTAGCAGCTACATACCACATGCTTCTTGGAACTGCAAAACATGCTATTGTTACTATTATTATTTTTTTTTTTTAATGCGTGAAAACAAATGTAAACATTCACAGCGAACAATCTTGTGAAATATACGACCAACAAACGGCGCTGATGACTAGAGGGACTCTTATGAAACTACACAACCTGAAAAATAGCTGGGAAACTTTGAAGGGCAATGAATTGCCCTATACAATACATTCATTCGTTGTTGGGAAATAGTGTTGTCCACGGGACGAGACGGGACAGGGTTTTAAAAATTCGAGACGAGACGAGATTGACCATGTGTCATGAGACAAACTAATATTTTCGAGACGAGACAACATTTCCACGAGACGAGACAGGCCAAAGTCTCGTCCCGTGGACAACGCAGAAATCCAAGTGTGAGAGAAGATGCCCAAGCTATGTGTGTTTTCAAGTCAATTACAGAGAGGGGATGATATAGACGAATTCATAAGATAGCAAACTTGAGTGCACGCCATTTTCCCTCTGTTTTTAACTGGATTCTCTCCAAGTTCTTGTTGTTATAACTTACTGTTATAATCGTTTTCCATGTGGATGAGTCGCATACACCTCTGGAATAAGGGAAACTACTATATTTATTCCTTTCTTCTCTCCTTTATTTGTGAACCTTTCCCCATTCTTTACAAGCATATTCTTTCTACAGTCTGTCCCAGGAGTTTGTGGAGCAACACAGTGCAAAACGGCAGAGAATGCTGCGGGGGAGGGGGTAAGTGGGCTGAACGAAGCAGTGCGGCTGGTAGCTGCTTCCATGCATCACTTCCGCTCTCACGCGTTCAATGGTAGAGCCCACTCGAGCCACTATTTGTTCAGAGGACTTGTTTTCCTTCGCTTGCTCCACAGACTCCTGGAATGCAGTATAGCTTTCCGTTTTTTTTCTCATTATTTTTTAGCATTGTCTTTTCAGTCTATTTTTGCAAAATTCATAAATATAGTTTTTAAACTTGTTAATACCTAAATGTATATGGATCAATGCAATTATCTCGAAAAACTGTAACTGTATCTCAGGAAACAAAATTCCAATTTTACATAAACTTGAGACTTGCAATTCATATTCCTCAACCGTAACTTCAATAACTATAAATTCAGTTATTTAACAGTAATCACAACAGAAACAATATAAAACGTAATAACCAGAAATAAAACAAAGCGTAGCAACATTCTGTTCACTGACTGAAGATTTAATTACGAACAAAATCTCCATAAGATTTTTACAAATTCGAGGAAAAAGTACCCGGTCTTGTGGTAATGTATAACGTCCATATCTTGATTTTGTCCCCTCTTGGAAAATTTCCTGTAGATTCCACTGGGCACATCTGTTTGCAAACTTAAAGCTAACAGCAAACAAAATGTTTATTCTTCAGCGCTTGAGCTGTAAGAAGTTTGCTGTTCTCGTTAGCTATTCGTTAGCTCCTTGCAGTGAACCAGCCTGTCCCATTAAAACTGGTCTTGCACAGATGGTCCTAATTAAGCTTTCACTTTCTAGCAAGTTTTTTTTTTGCCAATTCATTCTTTAACAAGACCCCAAAGTACGTGTAGCGAAGTGTACTAATTGCACTTGAAGTAGTGACTGATTGCAATACAGAGGATGTGACGTAGAGTGTAGAAAAAAATTGAAAAGGGTTGTCGCTCTGAAAAAAAAAACTTAACAATATCAGAATTCACTTTCTTAGCCAAAACAAGAAAAGAAATTGTATTTTCATTTGAATGTATGAATTACTTTGATTTAGCGGTTTACAATGACCTATTTAGAGGAGGCCAGGGGCTATGGACCCTCCAGAAATACTTAGCAAGTACAAAATTAAATAATCAAAATATTGTTTGTGTACTGTTGTATATGAAGTTTAATTCTTTTCGCTGAACTTACATGAAGGCAACGATTACATTGTGATTATACAGCTTTGAGTTGGTAGTGCCTGCGAAAGTTTGTGCGTATCACTAATAATAACAATACGCATAAAACTAACGATCAAGGACTTTACCTTTCATGAGCTAAATCTTAACAACAATTTATTGGTATTCAATAAATAATCCATTAATTTTCTTTCACATTCATTTCTTTGGTAGGACACCTGTTTCTATTCAAATTTTACTAATCATTACTAAACATAAGCTAGATAATGAATACCTACTATTATACCGGATGGCCAGAATTAAAGTTACCAAACTCAGAGCCCTCTGTAGCCTGTTTGAGGCATCGTAGAACTCTGAAATTTGGCGAATCCACTATGCAGACCATGGGGAAGAGGATGGCGATAAAAATAGTTAAATTTTCCGCCACCAGGTTGAAATGTGGCGCTGTACTTCTATGATGGGTTGTAATAATGACGTAAACTGCTCCAATTGGTTATGGATTTGTCTTTACCCTGCAATCTTGCAATAAACGAGAGATTATTTTCTCGCAACTTCCAGCTACTAACAAATGTCTTTCTAATTAATAACTCAGAGTCATTCCATGCCAACTCAACACAGATATGTGCAATTTCCAACCTGACCATCTCCGATTTTCATGAAATTTTGGGAGTTGAAAGTATGCATGGAACTTAGTAACTATGAAAATTTTTAGTTTCGTTTGTCTTGTAATTGTCAAATTATTCAAGGTCAAAGTTTGCATAAATTGCCCTTTTTGAGCCCGCTTAGCTGTAAATGTGCTGTAACTCCTCCCCTATTTCACCTAGGAAGCTCAAATCAAGCTTATTGTACAGGGAATTGAATGCTTTCCAGTGATATATAACAAGCCTACCTCTGGATCAAAATATAATTTTGTCTCGTGACCTTGACCTTTCACCTTGAATATCTCAAATCATGTCATCACCAAAAATCGTGAAAAACATATATTTGGTTCCTCATGCCATACTCTAAAACATATAAAAAAATCATACTGGGACTGCAATGGGGTCAGAAGATACAAATTAATATATATAGCTATGTGACTGATAAAAGCCTCATTACATGAACTATGACGAGTCAAAAGTCCCTTAACATCCCCTAAAAAATAGGTGCGGAATTACAGCACATTTAGCATAGCTAAGCAGGCTCAAAAAGGGCAATTTATGCAAACTTTGACCTTGAATAATTTAACAATTACAAGACACTCGAGACGACTAAAAATTTTCAGTTACCAAGTTCCATGCTAGTTTCAACTTCCCAAATTTGATGAAAATCGGAGGTGGTCAGGTTGTGGGCTGTGTTGATTTCATATGGAATGATTCCTCAGCTAAATCAATTAACGTGATTATTTTTACAACCCATCATGGAAGTACAGCGCCACATTTCAACCTGGTGGCGGAAAATTTAACTTTTTTTATCGCCATCCTCTTCCCCATGGTCTGTGTAGCGGATTCACAAAATTTCAGAGTTCCACGATGAATCAAACAGGCTACAGAGGGCTCCGAGTTGGGTAACTTTAATTCTGACCACCCGATACATCTACTCTTATAACCTCTTCTACCTGTTTATGTAATAGAAATATTAATCAATATTGTTAATTGACCTATTTTAATTATATTATTTTTTTAACCCGTGGCTCGACATCCCTTCAAGGGTCTTGGCTTACCTCCCGACTGCCAGTCTCCCTCCCACAATCCTGCCTAGAGGTGTGGAGATCTTCAACCGGTAATGGGGTGACGTGAGGTTAGCACTTTGAACCCTCAGCCGTTATAGAAGAGTTCCGAGACCGGGTTACGCTACTCACTCGTAGCTCCCCAATTTCCTCACGATGCCACCGGTCGTATACACAGGCCAGGAATCCAGAGACTGAATCCAGGCGGACTCGAACCCATGCCGTCCCAAAGCACAGCGCTTAGACCGCTCGGCCACGGAGGAGGACTAATTATATTAATAAGCATATTAATTGCATTAATATATTAATTAAAAACTGTATTGTTAGTAATATTACATGTGAAACCAGTATCGGCGATTGGGTACCAAAACTGGTGAGTGGGGGGGGGGGATAAGGTCAGTTTACTTTCTCTGTCTAGGCAAGGCTTAGCATTAAAGGAGCATAGTGCGGGGACAATAAGTGTGTGTGAGAGGGGGAGCTCCCCACACTTCCTAATCGCCGCCACTGTGTGAAACACTTGGTTCGGATCCTCCCGAATATACAGTGCGTTCGTTTCAGTTCTGGGCGGAGAGAGCGCGTGAACAACTTTGAACAACTCTTATAACATAGGTCAATACTCGTTATGGAATATAAATATATGTGATTGTCTACATGTTAAAGATACCTGCGTAAATAAGCGAGACATTACGGAACGAAAATGCCGGCATCTGCTCCATTCACACCATCTCACGCACTATCTCGGCCCAGAGCCAAACGAACGCTCTGTACTTCTAAATACGTGCCTGGCGGTTTACTATTGTACTATAATATCCTGTCGCACATTTAACAGGTCTTCTTCATTTTTATTGTAAAGGGAGATAGGTGGTATGCAGCACGGTCACGTAAACTTACAACAACGACTGGGGGTTCGTCGTGCTGACCACACGCCACCACGTAACTCGTTGGATAATCACCCACCTCTGCTGAGACATGTGGAAGTGAGTAGGTACGCCCTGGCCATCACGGTCTCTTGCGCCGCGGGTTATTTAGGCGCTATTCAGAAATCATTAAAAATGAAATTGAGCAACAATATCTCTCCTGTGCTTTGCACCGTGTCATAGGAAGTGTGGAGGTAAGGCTCCGCACATTCTCTGGCAAAGTGGAAGTGATGTGATCAACATCACGCTCCCACCGTCTTTAGTGACAGGCATCTATTGATTCGAAGCTGGGTGAACACCAGAACCGCTCTATGCACCTGAGGTTACCTCGTGCGTCCTACCGACTGGCCCACTCATTTTAGATTAGTAATATACGCTAGAAATTAGTAGATATACCTTTTTGGAAGACCACAAATGTCAACCTCCTTTGCACATATTACACCCTGGAGAGCGTTTTGCAGACTAACGAGTCTCTGTCGTCTGAATCCACAGCCTAAGTGTTGTCATGTCCATGCGTGTTTGCGATTGTCCTTTAATGGACTTTACCTTATCACCTTCCATCCTTAACTTCGCGAGAAGCGATGTAAAATAAAACAAAATAAAGTAGACAACGTATATATTTCTACAAGCTGAGCTCATTCTCCGGGAAGCCATCATAGACAAGACCAGGCACCTGGCCACCCATTTTGTGAGAATGAGGGAGACATATGCTCTCCCGATTCCCACCCCCAAATTGACATTTACTAAGCTAGATAGAACACTGCTGAGTGTTCAATTTGTAGGTATGCAACAGGAAGTTCTAATATTTGTAAATAAAGTAACACGTATAGTCGACGCGCTAGCTATGTTAACGACCGGCTGGCTTTGGAGTCCACGGAGCGCGCCCACCAGCTGCAACAATCACAATCAACGCACAGTGTTGCCACACATCTACTCTACGCCACCTTGTCCCTCCGCGCACAACCACCTTCCCACGGTTTCCACATTGAAGTTGCAAAGTACGGCAACAGCGTATCCGCAGTCATGTGACTGAGACTCCACGTGGAGTGGGCGAGCAGAATGACAGCTGCACCCATTGGCTGAAGGTTGAGTGTGATTTGACGAAAACAACTCGCTCGCTATTTATCCCCACCCACGTTCATGGCGGCGGCTTTCTTAAGTTCTTGGACGTTAACAAAGTAAACGCGTGGACTATAATCAATTTCATGTAATTATCAGAATGCGTCCCTTATGAAGAAGTGTCCTTTAACAACAACGATAAAAAGAACACCCGGCTCGATACAACTCGCGTTAAATAATTTCCCGGGCACAACCCAATGATTTACTGAAATCAACTAAGATTTTCGTTGCAGTGCGATTTTGGGAATAGAGGAAGTACAAGTAGGTGTCAAAAAATAAACCTGAAAGAACTCACACTGACCTGTTGGCAATTAACGAAAACGCCACCGGAATAAATAAAAGCACAAACAATTCTTAACAACAATGGTGATGAAAGAAAGACAACAGCCGCTGATATTTGTACAGATTGCCGCCACTGCAGGAAAGTAAACGTGATTTCTCTTTCAGGACCAATGGATTGCCTGTTGAATACAATAATAGCGGCATCACTTCAATCCTTAACATTCTACACTCAAAGGGACGACATTGTTTTAATATAGCATACGGTAATATAGCATTTCATTAAGTTGAAAAGAAGTTTTGAAAAAGGAGTGCTGAAGATGGTGCGGAAGAAAATTAAAGAGTGCCCAAGCACCCTTCACGCTCCCCTGGCGCCGTCCCTGATGTGCCGCCACCAAGCATCAAACTCGGGAACACGACGGCGTAACCACTGCTTCATTGAGAATCCCAAGGGGCTAAAATCACAGTAAGCAAGGAGTTACTGCGTCCAGTGTTACAAACTATAATGTTAAGTGTCTACATACAGGGATTTTTACAGCTACATGCATTGATATGAGAAAGGGATATGACATCGCATGTTCTCACCCTGGGCACAAGGTGACATGCACATCAGGACAATTTTGGCTTTGTAATAGGCCTAACCTAGCCGATACACCACGGAAGTGTTTTTTTTTTTGTCGGTGGGCCTAGGTGGCCTTTTTTTAAAAAAATGTTATTTTGTATTGTCAGCGTAAGGCCTACAAAGTCTCAGTTTTTTGTTTGTTTTCTTGTTTAGCTTAAGATGGGACTTGTTGACACAAGACCTTTGTTCTTTGTTATTAGTGAAACAACCCTCCTCCCTCTCTTGCGTTCCCTAAGCTGATTAGGGTGTTTCAATAGACAGCATTGCCACTAAGCAGCTTAGCGTTCATTTGACATATTTCAGTGTGGCAGTACCGGGAAACACTTGGTTCTCTGACATAACGGAAATTCCATTTTTTAAATATATTGCAGACAGAAGACTAGATCAATGAACACACGGTTGGTAGTCGTTAAGTCGGTCCCCGTAATACCAAGTTACGGGAAGGAATTGCGAATTTCGCCTTTAAGCTCATTAGAGTTACAAGGAGGTTACAGGCATCTGTTTTGGCATTGAAGGAAACTAAAGCTCGAACAATACATTCAACTCCACGCTCAAAGGAAGTCATCGAATTTAATGTTAGCGTTCAAGAATCCTTATTTAGGAATGGTTCTAAATAAAGCCTTTCAAAACAGACTGCCGACCAATCAGAACACGTGCTATCGAAATCGATTATCGAAAATTACCATATTGGTAGCCTACAGGAAACTATTTATGTCTATTCTGTGGTGAAGAGACAATTTAACACGTGTTATAACTTGCGAGAAACCAACAGTAAAATATAATATTTTTTGTTGGTGATCTAAAATTGCATTGTAGGTAAACAAAACGAAAAACAACTTATCTATGGAGATGATATCGATGTATATATTTTGTGAAATTATTTTGCGTCAATATGATCACACAGTTTCTCTTCTGATGTCTCAGATTAAATTTGTAATACCGATAAAAATACACCACACTTCATTCGAGATTCCGATATACCTTCCTTTGGAAAGAAAATTATTGCATTTGTCAAATACACTGCAACCTTACACCAAAATGTGAAATCGTTGTCAAATTTTTCTTTGATCTTCTTTGATCGTGTACGATTGAAATTTCGACCTGTCAAGATTTTCAATAAGAACATTGTTCAATGTCATTCAATTGTCAATTTTGTTGGGTCTCAAACGCTCTGTTTCTATGACAGTTGGATCGAGTTCAACGTTCATTTACTTTTTGCTAAACACTTACCGTTTCTTCACCTAGGAATGTTACATTTCTTTAAGCAACGGAGTTAGAGTTACTTCGTCAAAAAAGTAACCCAGTTAAGTTACACTTAATTTAAAAATAATAAGCTTACTTTTGCAGTAAATTTGCATAACTCAATTAACATTCTTTAAGCACGAATTTCAAGCGAATTGCTTTTTTTTTCACTGATGAACATCACAAAATAATTTAAATTTTCATTAAATTATACTAAGCCTGAAATGTTTTTAAATGTAGAAAGTAGGTAATAAAATTCGATCAAATCGCTGTATTTCAAAATGAAGATGATCATTTTTATATCTCTTCTTCTTTGAGTCATAATTTTTTATTTACCGTTGAACCAAGAAGCTATGCAATGTCCAGAATAATTGTCGTCTATTGTAATACTGCACTATTGTTGAACCAATACGCCGGTATTTGTCCAGTATGATAGTCGGATATTGTTTTAGACTCTATTGTTGAATCAATAAGCCAGGGTATGTTCATGATTGTTGGACTGTTACGTGTGCTCATATGTCCTCATAGTTCTGAAATACGCCTCCCCCATGGCGCAGTGGTAGCGTCATTGCCTTGTAATCGAGGGGTCCCGGGTTCGATACCCGGTGGAGGCACAAGTGGTTCGGATCCCACTTTAAAAACTGTAGGTCCAGTCCCGATTAGCCTTACTGTGCATAAAGTGGACTTAAAACATCAACTCAAACCAAGTTCTGAAATACAAACACTTGGAGCCCATGCACTGGCGATTTGGGTGTTTTTTAAAAGCAAGCTCGCCCGCACTTGCACCCCCCTGAAATTTCCGGAATGAGTTAATGTAATTCGAATGGTGAAATTATAGAGATATTTTACAACAAAAAATTTTGTTTTCTGTGACTTACAGGCCGCAAGTTACTACAATTATTATTATTGATTCATTGATTGATTTGCTTTACTTTACTTCGCTTTTTGTGCCACTTTTGGCTAATTTGCGAAGATGGGGATGAGTGATCATAAGATGAAATTGATGAATGGACACTCACAAACAACCATGCCCAGGCCAGGATTCGAACCCGGGACCCCTCGCGATGTGCTAACCACTCCCATACGGGGCCGGCTATTATTATTGTTATTATTATTATTATTATTATTATTATTATTATTTTACAGTACCCTTCGGCACGTAAAACCATAGATCAGATGTACCATGAAGACCAGTAGATTAAGTGGTCTCTTGCTCTGATTGATATCTGTCTGTGAATTGTGAAAAAGTACAAAAAGGCAAAGAACTGTTCATAAACAGTTCATGTTCATAAACATAATACTGTTTTCTTCCAATAGAATACCCTCCTTATCGAAATATTTCTGTATGTACTTCTTTTTATCCTCGTCGTTCTGACACCATGAAGGCCAGCCGCTCGCTTCCTGTTTTATTTTCAAGAAGGTGTTGACATAACCAGCAAAAAGTCCTCCAGTTTTTGTGACAGGGTCGTACATCGATGTTTCATACTTCCACACTTCCGACACTGACAGTACTCTGTAGCCTAAACTGTAAGCTTTACGCACCTCGGCGATGACCCAAGTCCCCGAAAGTGCGCGTTGTTCATCGGAATGGTTGCATGTACCTTCACATTTTAATCTGATAGCACATTCGTTACACAAGACAAACATCAGTTTTCCATGCATTTTTGTAGGTAAAACAGGATGTAAAAGGGCTTTTGGTGGCAGAACAGTACATTTTATGAGCCCCTCCATGTTCAAAACCTCATTTACCGAAGGAATAGAAGTTCCTAGAAATATGGTAGGATGTCCGACAGGATAGGCACAGTATTTGTTCACATAAGGGTACAAACTTGTAAAATCATAGTACTGTAATTTTTCATTTTCCTTGATTTTGTAATACGTCCTGACTGTTTCAACTCTTCCTCCATATAAGGCGTCTCGTGGATTTAAAGGAATGCAGCAAACGATAGGATGTGTCGATAGATGTCTATCGAGTTCAGGATCTGCTTGCAATATTTTTTTGAAATCGCATTCCCACATTGTGACAACATGGTATCCTTCAGAACGTAGAGCCTCAAGTTTACGACACGTTGTCTCGTATCTGAAGGCTGCAGTGTTTAACATGTCACTAATTTTGCCACTGCTACTATCCTGAACGGTTTCATCTTCTTCGTCACCTTTCGGATACATACCCCTGTTAATTGATATGCAGCGTTGGCAACCATGCCAGTAGCATCCAAGCGCCTCATGCACCGTCTGCGTCTCCTCGTGATAGCCGTCCACTCTGTAACGCCCTCCTATGACATATTTTTCACGAGTACGTCCGCCGTGAAGAAGTATTACATCATTTTGTTCTTCCACGTAGGTTAACCATTTCAATGCAAACTTAGACATCTGATCAGCATGATGGTAACCTCCTTTAGGTATTATTCCTATAGTGTTAGCCGGCATAAATTTATGCCTGTAAATTAGTGAACAGGCAGATGCTATTGTGAGGCAATCCTTGAAAATGTCGATCTTGCATATGTCTAGGAAATTCTGTCTCAGCTTCAGACATCCTTGTCTCAACAGGGTAACATCCTTGATGCAGTATTGGAGTAGTTGGTTTTTGTTGTTGAAAGGTACATTTTTGCTGCATTCAATGTCATACCAAGACATAAAACGGTGCTGATCTTTAACTGTTTTCATATATTCATAGCCGTATGCAGAAGGAGGAGGCATCGGCCCTATGTAATTTCTGTTCTTGTAGGTGTTCCACAGATGCGGATAATAGCCTTTCTGAACAGGCAAACCGAAAAGTTTGGAAAATCCAGCAAGATTTGTCTGAACGTAGTTGAGACTGTCCACAAAATGAAGATTTTGGTATGACATACTGATGATTTTGGTACCGTCTAAGATCACACGAGGTTTCATTTCTCTTTCCAGCATTCTTTGTAATAGAAACGTGCAATCCTAACCTCGTGCATTGTGTGCACAAATGATTATGTTGGAAAACTTATGTTGCAATTCCAGGTAGGACAGGAATGTGTCTACAGGGTCATCCCAGAATATAAACTCTCTTGTTCCACAAACAGAACATGGAACCGTTAGATCCTCTTTCTTGTAACATGCGTGACAGGCCGTCTGCACCACAATAAGATTAGGAACATGAAGAAAAGTTTTCTCTTTCTCGTAGTGAGGAATATCTGTGTAACATTCAAAATCGTAAAATATATATATAGAAATTTTGAATTCTGTTTAGGTTTCGGTATAGCCATGTAGCAGAAATGATTTATAGGTTTCACGCAGTTGCATACAGTACAGTATTTCATGTTACATTTATGCACTTTTTCATATGTATTGTGTGTTAGAATAATTCTGAAACATCGGGGACACTGCTGGATTTCACTACAGACTGTACCATTTCGGAATGGTGTAGAAACATGATTTGTGAAGCAGTTCTCATTTTTGAAAATTCTGTGACATGTCTGACATATTCTGCGAACACCCTGTTCAGTCACACACGGTGGAGTTGAACGGCACATAGAACATAATTGTTTACACAGACGGTTATGAGCTGTTCGAAATATGAGTTCGTTACACCCACGACATTCTTGTTTTGCCGCAAATGCTCCAACACGGTTTACTATCACATCATAATGCTGTCGAGTGTTATCATACAGAAGGTATATATATTTGGAAGCATTTTCAACCTGTCCTTCAAACAAAACATCTTTCACATCACGAAGATTGTTGTATACAACAATTTTATATTCTGTAAGAACTTGCTGAAATTTTCTCAGTTCAGGAATTCCACTTCCTGCACACGCATTGTCTGTGAGATCTACATCTGCTTTGCGCATAAGTTCGAAAACAGGTTTGAGAAGATTTCTATTTCTTCGATACTGTGAATAGGACGGATCATTATCGGCATGGGCTTTTCCTATTACCAAAGCTTCAGCTAAACAGAGTGGTTTTTCCTATTCGGCACACCGACGATACTTCTTTTTTGCGTGCTTAACATGTAATTAGGTAAACAATATGTTCGTTTACCTCCACCACCTCCGACAGGTATATCGACATGGTCGGCTCGTAAAATTAACCGATCTGTAGCCGTGAATGTTTTCGCACTCTGCAATATTTTATACATAATGTTCCACACCATATCTCTGTGTAACTGATCACATCTGTGCCACCCGACATAAATATCTTTCACGGTGGGATGAGATATGTTAGACAGAGTTAAACCTATCTTGTCTTCATCTTTGGTGTTTTTCTTAACATAGGTGAGAAGATTTTCGACACCTTCACGGATCCATGTGTGAGGATCGACATTTTCTGGAGGGTGTGAGAAACTGAATTCCACACGGCGTCCTTTGGAACGGAATTTGGGATATTCGCGTTCTTGAATGTTATGTAATATTATGTTCCCTATTTGTTCACGAGGCACTGTATCACGTTTTCTTTTCTTACCTCTTCTATCTGATACAGAAGCACTTTGGGATGACGGTTCTGCTGACGGTAAGGGGTCAAGTTTCCATGACGGTCCTGGTAAAGGTTCCGGGTCTGATCCGGATGCGGTGTTTCTGGAAGTTCCTGGTGATGTGACGGCTATATGCTTCTCCTCGGTAACTCTGGATACAGGATCGGGTGTCGATGACGGGCCTGGCGGCTCTTCGGAAATATCTCTCCATCCTTCTCCGGTAAGATCGGGTACGAATGATGTCACGGTCTGTAGTAGACGGTCATACTCCTCTACTAGGGAGATACTTTCTCCCGCGATGAATTTTTGCGCGATGATCGTCAACACTTTCCGCAACTGTCCATGTGTTGTGTAATATCCATCACGATAACGTGCTAACAGATCGTCAGCGGATAACTGTACATCCATGATCGTACGATGACTGTTTCACGAACACTGTGTTGTGGAGAGAACGGCTTTCTTCAAATCCGGGAACTTTTCTAACGTTGGAAGCGGCTCCGGCGCCCACCCAGCGTCGAATGACATGGGTACCTGGGGGAAACCCTGGGGGGTAAAGGCGGTCAGGGGCGTGATGCTGATCATATCACCCCCACTCACGACCGGATCAAGAAAGTGTGGGGCGTTACCCCCACACCCCCTATACGCCTTCATGGCGTAGTGCTAAGCACAGGGGAACACTTTACCTTTTTTTATGACAAAGCAGTTATTTACGTTCCTAACGGTTCTACTGCGGCTAGTTAACCGTCTTCACCAGATGTTTTCCTGGCAAATATGGTGACTCGTGTAAAATTCTCAGAAATCCTCAACAGTCTTCAGCAGATGTTTTTCAGGCTGATATGACTGTCTTTAACAGCAATTTTCAATTCGCTCTAGCTCCGCTCCTAATTGACGTAGAGCAAATCCGTTTACATATTCGTAATCTGCACGTCGAGATCTTTCAGTAGAGTGGTCGGAAGGGGGGTGTACAATTTAAAATAAAGAAAGTAGGAAACCACCGGTCCTAGAACAATAAAACCTGGCTCATCGGAAAGAGGACTTCACTGCGAGTCCAACAAGCCATCCTCCTAGCTCAATTAGGAGTGACGATACAGCGATTTTAAGTTTTCAAAAAATATAGCATACTGTTGTATATTTCTGTATCGGTCAGCTTTGATGCATTAAACGGTTCATCCTCGGTGCATAAAACAGGTTTCAAACATAAGTTCAATCCGTCACTCAATCAATACATAGGACAGCTTATACCACGCCCTCGTATATTTCTGTACTGATTACCCTCGGTGCATAAACGGATTTCAAACATCAATTCAATCCGTTGGACATTTCACATTTTACGTTATATTCATTTAAGAGGTATCATCGCTCCCAACAACCATATATTTCTTGTGGCAGCCTACCCGGTACAGCTCGGGAATTTCCACATCCATCAGCTCTTCCAAATTCTCATATAACACCAATTCTAAATTCGTTGTGTCCCTGCGGTGCCTCTCGTCTGCCATCATAATATATTTTCTAGCCAGACAGTATGGAGACGCATGCAGGTGTGTCACATCTACATGTTCGGAATTTAATTCCGTTTCCGTCTCCATACACAGGCATTCTAATGGGGCGATTCCCGACGCTACAATAAAAGGTCCTGCACTATACCCGTCTGCAGCTATATTACCTGCTACCCGGTTACTCCAGGCACGAAAAGGTACATGGCCGTAAACAGGTGCCCTCTCATACCGAAAACTTGTCTCGCATAATCCGCTTTTCCGATCGTTGATGAAGTACATGTCAATAGGAAACCCTTGATCATTGTACTGCATCATACACTGATCAGGCAAATTTCTATTATAAAATGTGACCAAAAGCGATTCCCTGTATCTAACAGGGATATCCAGTATCAGCAATTTAGAATTTATACTCGCCGAAATTCTTTTTTTGTGATTTATCGGGTTTTTCAATGTGGAAACTGTTGCCGGATATGCAAGACATGTTTTCGGGCAGGGAAAGCGCTCTGTATACTCGTACATTGGATTGATGTTAACTCTCCGTTGCCGTTTCCTCACACCGCCACCGATATTGTCTATTCCGCCATCTTTAATTTCCTCATACTGATGCTTTTCATAGTTTCTCGCCCCCCACCTTGCCCGAACTTGCTGTTCCGTCAGATATTCCGGAACTTCAACATTCGCTTTCCCTTCTGTTGTTTTGTTAGGCGATTCTGACAATATCGGTGATTGTGGAGGTGTCGGTAACGGGCGTCGGTAACCATCTGCGGTGGTTGATCGGAGGACTTTCTACAGATCACGACACTCACCAGTTTCGTCAGCCACGATACCACACCCATACTCACCTTTCAGTTGCTTCACTCGATACCTGCTCGGACAAAGGCGATAGTATTTTGCGTCGATGCAAGGTAAGTCTGCAGACAACAAAGTTTTTTCTTCCAGGTGACAGAAAGGCTGCTGCTTCGACAACTGCGATGATGATTCTGGTAACTTCACAATCCACTAATCCTTTATATACCACCCTTCCGATCTACGTCATCGATAAACATTGCTCGCATCCGTTCACGCAAAGCGTCCAAAGCCCACGTTCCTCTCCTATCTTCTTCCTGTCCTGGTACACTATACACAGTCACTTCTTCCGCGAAACCTACTCTTTTTGCTCTCTTTATTTTCTTTACATCTAGACTCTCCGACTCCTTTTTCTTTTTTTGCTGTTCTTCCTCCATGATATGCTAGGAGACTTTTATTCTCCTTTTCTTTAACAGTCTGATGATGTCATAACCTCTTCTTAATCACCAGACACATTACCATTCCACCCACCCCATACCAACAAACACACCACACATATCACTCACTAATTCCAAGAATTGTATAACGCTCACACACCATCTGCTCTCATCCATTAACAGCCCGACAAACACGTCACACCAGAGCCTCTCGTAACAAACACCATCTGTTCTTGTCCATTAACAGTCTGCAACCCTTTACTCCATTCCAACAGACACAACACACTCCCCGTTCCAAGAATTCGATAACGGTCGCACCATCTGTTCTCAACCGAAATCATCGACGCCATCTGTTTTCAGACGTCGGAAACTCCCGACCAACCGTCACCGGGAGAAACCCGAATACTTTTCCTCCTACAACCAATCAGACTCCTCATCACCAATTAAGCCCCACCCATTTATGACGTCACACCAATCAGAATTTAAAAAAAACTGCTGCGTCATCAATTGATCTTTGATCGATCTTTTCCAATCAATTGATTTATCGACCCCAAGGCGGTACCATAACTACTGCAACGTTAGCCAGACACGTGAAATAATCTTAGGAAGGTGACAAGCTACATGTGTCACTTGAAAACCAACTTTCAGAAATAAATGCAATCTGTCATACCGAAGATTATTGCGCAGACTGAGTCATCGAGATTTTGGGGGGGGGATTTTTCCTTTCAAATAATTATTTTATATTATAATATAAAATTCAACATTTATAAATTTTTCTAAAATATATTATAAAACAACTTATATATAATCCATTAGGTGAAGGAAAGGAAGTGTTTAGGGGCAGGGGTGGCTACAGATAAGTTTGTGGACGCGCGTTGCGTCCACCCAACTTTGATAGGGGGATATTTTTTATGGAAATTTAACGTGAACAATATAGCATTTGACAGAAGTTGAATTACGTTATTAATTAACCATTGCTGATATATAAATAGAAACTTGTAGACATCTAAGCAAATTGAAACGGGTAATGTATGTACTATCGCGCGGGGGGGGGGAGGCAATATCCAACTCTTACATATTAGACCTTAAATTGACACGTGGATTCTTTCGGGGGGGATTGATTGATTGGGTTGGGGTTGTAAGTTCACTTTATGCACAGTAAGGCTAATCTGGACTGGACCTACAGTTTAAAGTAGGATCCGAACCACTATGTGTCTCCACCGGGTATCGAATCCGGGACCCCTTGATTACAAGGCGAGGACGCTACAACTACGCCATCGGGATGGCCATCAGAGGAGAATGAGAATTAAACGTTGGGGGACAATATTCAACTCTTGAATATCAGTGTTGCCAGGATTACGGGGTTGTCAGGTTAGTTAGGGGATGGATTAAACAATAAGTTGAAGGCGTATCCAATTCTTATGCATTACTATTGTCTTGGACTGTTGCGGATATTCTGGTGTGGGGACGGAATTAATATTTGGAATAGTTTTGGAGGAGGCAATATCCACTCTTCAATATAAACGGTAAGTCTAAAATTGGCAAGGAGATTTTGGTGGGAGAATTGATTTAAATTTTAAAGGGGGGTATATGCAGCTCTTGATAATGTGTTAAATTTTAGATTGTGAAGAGATTTCTGCAGTGGGTCGAATATCATTTTTTGGGGACTATATTTAGCGATATTGTATCCACACGTTTTCGGCGCCCAACGTGCGAAAAGAGAAGCTGGAAACGAGTAAATATAGCGGAATCTTATTGAGACTCCATTAAATTAATATTCTTGAAAGCCTGCAAAGAAATGGATGTAAAAATTTTCTTCCTCGCTTCCCTCGCAATAATATGTTACGAAAAGGAGTATTTAGCAGTTTTCTGAGGTGAATGTGAAATTTATACTATAGCTGCATTACAAGACATAAACGATGTTCTCAATATTGATTAATATCATCACTTCTTAAAATATAATGCTTAAGTGTTGATATACTGCTTAATTTAAAGCAGGTGCGTCATTTGGATGGTGTACTTCTATTAGCAATATTATTGTATTATTGATTCCCTGTATGTTGTAACAGTTGCACTAAGTGTATTTCATATGTTAACACCTTGCACGTTACCCTATAAAACAGAAAAATAAATAATATGAAATTCGCATTTCTATCTTCTTTGCACTGAAGATAAAATCCACGTAATTATTGCTATGGATTACTGAAATATTTATATTTACCTCAAGCAGAGGGGGTGAGTTATTTGAAGGAGGAAGAGTATTATATTTTCGTCCTGAGTAGGATTTTCTAGATAGGGTTCTGTAATGTTTCGTGAAACATTTATTCAATCGGGCACACGGCTGCAGCATGTTATTTGGTTTGCCCAGGTTGAATTTTCTGTCTTAAGATGTGTTAAATACTCAAATTGTAGGTTTCATAAATCTTATTGTCCACTCTCAAACACTGTTAAATTCATATTTATATAATTTAATTTATTACATTTAACCAATCAATATGCTAGATTTCCGCTATTTCGAAAATTGAAAGATTACAAGATATATATGGACAGATTAACATGATATTGTATTCAAATAAACATCAGTTATTACGTATTCGTCCAAATCCCGATGGCGCAGTGGTAGCGTTGTCGCCTTGTAATCAAGGGGTACCGGGTTCGATACTCGGTGGAGGCTCATAGTAGTTCGAACCCCACTTTAAACTGTAGGTCCAGTCCCGATTAGCCTTACTGTGCATAAAGTGAACTTAAAACACCAAATCCATCAATGTATTCGTCCAAACTATTTTCGGGGGATTATGATAAACGATTTAGGGGGATGTAATGCATCCACAATCATGGAGTGATGCGCACCCCTGTTTATAAGGAGGAGGGGCAGATCAAGTGTAGTGTTCGGTAATGCTAAGAAAAAGTTACTTTCAATAGACACGCTGTAATTAAATACGTCATGGGGATTGTAACGTGATTTGAGGGGCGAATGACATGATTTGGGGATACACATGACATGATTTGGGAGTGCGCCATTGGCCTTGGGGAGGATGGGCACCCCTGTAAAGAACCATAATTTCCTAGTTACCTTAATTTTTTTTGCTCAGCAGGCGCAAACATTTAATCCGAATGAGCATACGATGCGATTGCCCTATGGCTTCATCATTCAGGAAATTTTATTGTCACAAGGATGTTTATGGTCATTTCTTCATAAATTTTTACTTCTTAATTAACGTCAGGTACCCTCATTCTTGTGCGTACATCCTCTCTTGTGAGGCTTTGGCTCTCATATGTCTACTGGGTGGATGTTGATTTGCTCCAGACGAGAAACTGTTGGGGTCCTGCAATGACATTTAAACTTTTGGAACAGGTAGATGTTGGTTTAGAGCCCCACAACGCCGTCAACGTCTCTACCATCTGTGAGGGGCTCTTTCTTTCAGTTGGAAGAGGGACGCAAGGCCATTGGTACCTTACAGCCTTCCACCGGAGAATCAAGTGCAACCGACTCACGGGAGGTGATTGCATCAGTCTATGGCAAGATCCATGCTTTCTTTTCACGGCGACGGATTTTGTAATACATCCCGAATTAATTCTTTGTTTTGAGTCTGTAAATACTAAAAAAATACAAATCTAAGTCCATAAAGTTTAAGAAGAAACTTTGCGGAACCAAAATGAAGAACGGTAGCCTACAGTTTATAAATAATTAACAATAACAAATTCAGACGCAGCACAGTAATGCAGCCTTCTTGCAGAAGATATTCTCACTGGCTTTTGCATCTAAAGAGAAAAATAAGGTGAATTTAGCAACAATGTAGGTTTTAGGGTGTACTTGAAACTAACAACAAAACTTTTACAGTCAACACATGACACTTTGCTCAACTTTAAACTTTCCCTAAAGATCATACGTACAACGTGTTTGGTATGTAGAGAAATATCATATAGTAAGACATGGAAACACTGTGCAATTAATGCTAGCTTCTGTGGTGTATTAGTTAAAGTAACACACTGCGAAGCTAAGGGTAGGCTAAGGCGTGTATATTTCTTTGTGGTTGTCTTTGTAATTTGCAGCTTCAAAATGCAACAGAAGTAGGTAAACTATTAACAATTTAATTTTAGGTTCATTCATAAGCAAGATGATTGTGAAATATATAAATGGTGAGTGAACAAATATTCGAGTAAAGAGTTTCGTCATGTTTTCAACTATGCACTGAATACCCTAATCACGGAGAGCTAGTATAAAAGACGAATGTCAGTGAAAATATAGGACTTTCCCCCAAAATCTTCTGGATGAACTGGTGGATGATGCAGCATTCCAGAGTTTATGGATGAAATGAAGTTCTTGATGCCGTTTCATGTTGATTCTATCATCATCGAAGGACCTTTGATCCATCATCTCATGTTAGAACCTTTCTACAGGTTTCATGTTAGGATCTGAACGCAGAACGGTCTCTCCTGGTTGAACGGAATAGAAGGAATGCTCGAGAGAATCCTCGAGTCCCTCGTCTCGCCTGAGCAAGAGAGTCAGTCTCTCCTTACCCGTAAATTCTTCGTAGTATTCCAGAGTTGATTGATGACTTCGTGGAGTCTGTCGATTTCTGGATGCAGGTACCAGTCCTGTAGTTTTAAGTGCCATTCGAATCGTGGAAAACTTCCCTCCCTACTCTTCCTGAAGTTAAAGGTTGTTCAAAATGTGATCCGTTTCTGCTGGAACCACTGTTTATGCTGCTTTGACACAATTTTTTTTACAGTGCATATCTGTAACCACAACGACTGGGAAGCAGGATATGATGTGCAAGATGTATACAGAACTGTCAATTGAAAGTATGTGTACTAATGCGATGGAATTGTATGTTTGATAAGTTCGAAATATAAAACTCGACAAATGGCAAAATAACAAATGGAATAGAAGTAGTTTTTAACTCCAGATACTCCAGGGAAATGCTGTACGACGTATATTAATTGTGTTTTGGTTGTCTCTCTAGGTTAATCTCGACATTGATAATGTGATAGAGTGGTGACATGGAGTAATATGGAGAAAACTAACTCTCCTATTTTAGATTCATGTCAAGGTCTTCGCAGTGCGTTAACATGAAGAACACAGATGCTATAAGTAGTGCAGGTGTGCCGGTTGACCAACATCAAGTGAGGATCAAAAAAACCTCAAAAACTTATTTTTTCTCCACGTTCTGCGCCTTATTTATTGCGCTGACGATGTTTCCCAGCGTAGAAAACAGCACCAAAACATCAAAAACTCATTTTACTCATTTGAGGATTACCAAAACCTCAAAAAACTCACTTTTATTAATTGAGGTTCCCCAAAACCTCAAAACCTCATTTTCTCTCCACGTTTCGCGCTTTTATTTGTTGTGTTGACACAGCGTGATGAGTAAATAATGTACTCTCTTATTCTTGAAGGATGAATGCACCTTATCGTAATTTTCCAAGTCTCGGTCAAATGTTTATATATCGTGACCTTTGTAAACCTACCTCTCTCTCGGGAACACGATGTGCCACACACACACATATGCGCGCCTGCCTGTATTGTGATGCACCGACATTGGACTCCGCGTTTGTTTTAATATTTCAGTCGAGAACATGAAGACGATACCTGTGGAAATAGTTCTAGTGTTTGCTACTAGATGTCGCCACCGGCGATGTGGACGCAGTGTTGCCACACTATGAGGGCCTTCCCAAGGGGGCAAAATTTTCTTTTGACTGTTATTACAAAAAAAAAATTTGACCATATTCTTAAATAACCAGCATGCCTATGAATTTGTTCGGTTTCAAAAAACAGACCATTATGGAAACTGCACCACCAAATTCCAATAACCTCTTACCTTCCGTGTTATCTAAACTCAACGGTCTGTTGATCATTCACCTCAACAGCATTTGGACGAAATTGGATGATGAAATCGGCAAGATGTTTTACGTCTTCAACAACAATTTACATTTTTACGAAATTCCGATCGACGGGAAACTTCAAATCACCGTGAATCCGGAAAACGTAGGCGAAATCAAAATATCTACCGGCAAGAACATTTTTCGAATCAAGCACGACAAGATGCTTTCTAACATTACGTACGATGTTTCCGCAGGAGATTACCTGTATGTGGAACTTCTAGGAGATTACGACAAACTTGTTCCTCTCTTCGTAGAATTACGAATTGTCTATCCTATTATAAATAACCGTTAACCAAAAATGCCTAACGACATTTTCGGCAACACCAAGCGTGTAGACCATGCAGAAGAGATTCTCATGTTGGATGTCCGGATTAAAAAGTTGAGGAGCGATTTGATCGCTTTGCAGGAGACCTTAAACAAAAGTTTAGAGTCGGAAATCGCTACGCTCCAAACGCAATGTCTCGATCCTATTCTGAAAATCGATTCCGAACTGAAAACGCTCATAAAAAATTATGTTGACGTACCTTCTTACGACAACGTTCAAAATATACAGTTGAGCGTGGATTCGCTTCAAAATGATTTGGCCAAATTACAGCAATTTCAATCGAAAAATGAAGATTTGGAAAAATTGAAACTCGAAATCGAAGAACGAACTTCCGCAATAGAAAAGAATTTCTCTGAACTTCAAACCGTCGTGAACGATATTGATGGAGAACGCTTGCATGTCGTCGTTTCCAAATTACAAGAAGAATTCACCGGCACGTTGGAAGAAATTAAATCCAAGTTGCAGATTTTGGAAGATACAATGACGAACCTACCATCGTCGGACGAACTGCAGGTCATCGGCAAGAGCGTCGCGAACATAAAAATTCAATTGGAGGCCTATCAAGATTTCGAGCACATTCAAACCACCATCGCTACGCTTCAGGCGTCTCTGGAATTGATCAACGAAGAAATTAAAAATATTCACGCTGAAGCAAGCGCGTTGACGAGCATTCAGGACACGTTAAGCACGGTTCAGCAGAAGATTGAATATTTAGAAAATTTGAACGTCGAAACGAATCTTGCTCATTTTCATCACGTCCTCGACAACATACAGGCTGATTTGGAATCGTTACGGACGAGCGTGCCTTCGAGCGAAGATTTGGAAAAATTGAAAACGGCGGTGACGGCACTATCCGAATCGAGCGACATCAAAAGTTCGTTGAGCGATCTCGAGAGTAGGGTGGCCAATCTACCCACCTCCAAAGAATTACACGCTTTGAAAAGGAACATATCTCGAATGCTGAAACGACTGGAAACGGAAACGGCGAACGTGGAACAGATTCGAGATGAAATCAGTTCGCTGGTGTCGACGTTGCCCACTTCGCAGAGCGTCGCCGACCTTCACACGCAGTTTACAGAGATGCGAAGCATCGTGAACGATCTCACCGAGAAAAGCTCGAAATTGAATCAAGTCGAGAATCTTCAGAGTATTGTCGTCAACATCAGAGATCAAGTTGGAGTGCTGGAATCCACGCAGGAATCGACACTGGCCTCTTTCGGTGCCAAGTTGCAAGAACTCAACGAAAACTACAAGCAGTTGAACGTGGAAGTGAAAATCAAACCGTCGTTTTCTACAGTAACGGATACCATAGTCGAGCATTTGTTGCCCGTAAAAATACACTGGGACAGCTTCACAGCAACCTCGTTAGCGTCGATACTAAATTCGCCAAACTGCATTCTCTGCAAGCCATCGAAATCAACAGCGTACCCAATCAACAGAGAATCTCCACGTTCGTCGAAGGTAACAAACTGTACATGTTGCATCCATATCATCCGTACTACAAGTTTCTCCTCGATGGCACGATTCAGATAAATGAATTTTCGTACTGGTCTCACGGCAGAAAAGCTAGCGTTCCCACCATGACCTTGATATCGAATCGTGGTGTCCAGAAAGCAGGAAACATTCCTCTGGCACGTTGGAACGAAACGCGCAACATATATGAAATACACGAAGACGAAGATCTTACCGTTTTCGACGTGAGTGCCGGCGATAAGCTGATCATTCAAAACACGAGCGAAGTGCCACCCTCTTTGAATCCCATCACGCTGGTGCTTCTCTTCAAACGTAATCTCTAAAAAATGTCGAGGCAAGCCATCGTCGAAGAATTGCATAAACCTGCACGCCGCAACTACGAACGTTTGGCGGTGGTAACCAAGGGAATCGACGACCTCTGGCAAAGTGACCTCGTGGAGATGAGCAGCGGCAATCTAAAAAACGTACATAAATTGAACAAGGGCAACAAGTACCTCCTCACCGTCATAGACACATTTTCGAAATTCGCATGGGCTCTGCCGTTGAAAGCCAAAACGGGAACATGCGTCACGGAAGCATTCAAATTAATTTTTCGCGAAAGCAACAGACGACCTCGGTTTTTGCAAACGGACAAGGGGAAGGAATTTTACAACGCCGTATTCCAAAAGTTTATTCGGAAACACGACATTCGACATTACTCGACCTTCAGCCACATCAAAGCCAGCATCGTGGAAAGATTTAATCGAACCTTGAAAACACACATGTGGAAACGATTCACGCTTCGGGGAAATTACAAATGGGTCGACATCCTGTCGGAACTCGTCGACACCTATAATGATACGGTACACAGAACGATAGGCATGAAGCCAGCTGACGTTTCGAAATCTGACGAGCAGCGTTTAATTTCTACAGTTTACTGTCCAAAGTACACTCCCACGACTACCAAGAAATCAAAATTCAAAATTGGAGACCAGGTGAGAATCAGCAAATTCAAACGCACCTTCGAGAAGGGATTCACAAAAAATTGGAGCACGGAACTTTTTACGGTGATTCGAGTTTTACCCGGAAACCGACACACGTATATAATAAAAGATAGCAGCGGCGAGATTTTGAAAGGAATATTTTACGAAGAGGAACTCTCTAAAACGAAACATCCTGACACGTACCTCATCGAGAAAGTATTGCGTAGGAAAGGTGACAAACTGTTTGTCAAATGGCTGGGACTTGCGGAAAAGAGTTGGATCGACGCGAACGAAGTGATCTTGTGAGTACGTGGAACGTGGTGAAGCGTCTACCGGATTCGGAAAGTCAAACGAAAAAAAAGAACGGCGGGTTGCTTCCCGACAGCATCCGCTGTTTAATCGTAGGTCCTTCGGGGTGTGGGAAAACGACACTGCTCGTGGACAATTTTCTCCTCGCACCGAATTGGTTAGATTGGAAGAACAGGCACCTGTACGTGTTCTCGAAAAGTTTGGAGCAATCCAAATACCAGCAACTGATGAAACTGTACGATCGTCTGGACATTGCAACGTTCGCTTCGGAAATAAAACCACCCGACGATTGCCGTGAAAATTCAGTCGTTGTGTTCGACGACGTCATCCTGGAAAATCAAAATGAAATTCGCAACTTTTTCACGCAAGGTCGTCACAAAGGAATGGATTGCTTTTACCTAGCTCAAACGTTTTCCAAAATTCCAAAACAGTTAGTACGCGACAACGCTAATTTCATATGTTTGTTTCGTCAAAATCACACCAACCTCAAGCACGCGTACGATGACTACGTAGGCGGAGACATAAACTAGAATCAATTTTCGGAACGCTGCTCCCACTGTTGGAACAGTGACGATTTCGGATTCGCGACGATCGACATGACGAGGAAATCCAACGACGGAAAATACAGAAACAAAATCAACGATTTTCTAAACGTTGCAACGTTGTGAGAAACGACGTGTATAAATAACATTATGACGAAACGAAAAATCGAAGACGAAAATCTTAAGCTTCGCGATTACCTCGCGAAACGCTTCAAAGGTTGGAAATCCGAGAATCGCGGATTCTACGAAGAGAAGAAACGTCAAGATCAACCTGTGATCGATGCCATCAGCGATCTAGGTAAAGAAATTAAAGGTGTCACGGAACAAAATAAAAATTTGATCAACGAACTCGTACCACTTGCAGCTAAAAGTTACACCGTACCCACGCCTATTTCGAGCATTCCTTCGACACCGTTCGAACTGAAGGAAGTACCACGATGTCGAGCCATAAGCAGCACGTCTTCGGATAAAATCGAGTTGGGACCTTTGGCACGAGACTACCTGAGCACGGGGAAATTCGACAAGGATGAAGTGTTCGGATTGTATCCGAGCATGGAAACCAACGAGGGTGTGGTGTGGAAGATTGGGAAATCGAAGGTGACCTTCGAAGGCAACGACATTAAAGTCAATTTAGGCGATAAGGATAGCTGGAACAGGTATCCGGGTACGGTGGGACTGTGGGAACTCGTTGCCAAAAAGCAGCCGAAGGATTACACCGACGAAGATTACCAGAGTTACAAGGAAATTTTGATCATGACGGATGCCTTGTATCAAAACAACGATGCTACGCAGAATCGCGTCAAATCCAGCAGCGGTGAGAAGTACAGGAATCTCATCAAGCCGATATGGAACCAGGTCAAAACAGGCAGCGGCGTCAAACTCTACAACACCCTGCCCAAAGAATTCGTGTGGGTGGACGACGTGCGCAAGCTCATAGACAGGTTGTTGGTTATTGCAGGAGAGGAGAATGCAGGCAATCGTAATTTCTACAACGAGAAGGTTGGCATCGTGGACATGATCAGCACGAAACTTTCCAACTTCATCGTGAACGACGACAAGGGCATAGGTTACCTCATCAAAATCATCAACACGCTGCCTCCGAGATTCTGGAACGTGGCCGAAGGAAAGGGACTCGTGAACGACATCATCAACAAGTTACCTTTCGAGATGCATTTACCTGGCTACCAGTACTGCGGACCGGGTACCAAACTCGAGAAAAGATTGGAGAGAGGAGACAAGGGTGTGAATCCGTTGGACGCCGCATGCAAAGATCACGACATCGCCTACAACACCACGCAGACGGATCTGGATGCACGTCACGAAGCAGACAAGAAATTGGAGCACGCAGCTTTCGAAAGATTCGTCAGCAGAGACGCTTCGCTGGGAGAAAGAGTTGCAGCACTGGGTACCACCATCGCCATGAACACGAAACAAAAATTTGGGTGGGGTGTGTAAATAAATAACATACAGTAAAAAAAAAAACATCATGACTTGTATAACTAATTTGCCGCACGAACTGCTATGTAAAATTTTTAAACAGGCAGTAAACAGAGATGTTAATAAATTTTTAATCATAGCGAGATCAACGCCGGAATTTCGCATCCCTTGTGAAATGGCTGTCAAGGACCGTCTTCGTGAGATCAGTGGCATGAGGTGCGGTGATCTCGACACTCTTCTTTCGGCCGCAGGGGAAAAATTAAACGATAGGTTAGATGAACTGCACGAGGCGAGGCAGGGAAGAAGACGATACACGGATGATTGGCATAAGTCGAAGCAGGAGACGGAAGAAATCATCACGCACATCATCGCGTTTTCCGAAGCACGAACTTTCTTCCTCTGTTAAAAAAATAATAATAATATATATACGTGTCAAAACTTGATATATAAATAACACACATCGTGAAAAAAAAATAATCTTCGGTATATATAAATAACACATATTGTGAAAAAAAATTAAATTTCTCTAACACACACTGAAATTTCTCTTCGATATGACGACTGAAAAAATTAGTGATCTCCAAGCATTAAAACAAATGCTAAATTTGTCAGTCGAATATGTAAAAATTCAGGAATTGGAAGTCGACAAACCTTACACAATAACTTCCGGTTCAATCGTTTCTACCCAGTATGGTCCCAAGGTGCGTCTGTTGCTCAACGCACAATACAGTCTATTTTTACCAGATCGATATGCTAACATGTTATCCGACCAGAAGCTATCTATCTTAATCGAGAACAAAACTCGAATCGTGTACAAGGGGACAAAGGAACTTCTTGGTAAGAAAACGAAGCACGTAATAGAATTTGTGTAACGGCTGTGCGGAGTATATATAAAATAACACCCCTTGAAAAAAAAATTACACGAAACAAAAAAATCTCGGAACATACATATATATAAATAACATACCTTGAAAAAAAAATTACACAAAACAAAAAAATCTCGGAACATTTATATATATAAATAACATACCTTAAAAAAAATTACACGAGAGGGAAACAAAAAAAAATCTCAGAACATTTATATATATAAATAACATACCGTGAAAAAAATATATAGAGAGAGCATCAACATGAAGCCCAAGGGTGTCGTGTACCAGATACCATACTCCAATCTAAAAAATCTAGGTGCCCTCGATGGGTTACTCACCAAGAAACAACGCGAGAAAACCGTTCTTGCTTGACGAAAGGACACGGAATGAAATTGCTTCTCAGCACTCCACAATTGAGACGCTTGCAGCGTTCGCGGAAACAGCAAAAGATCGGAGGTTTCATATTCAGCATCCCGGCCATCCTGGCAACATTGGGGGCCGTTGGAAGTTTGGCTGGCGGAAGCGCCGCCATCGCGAAAACCGTCATCGACTCGAAGAAGAGCAAGGCGGAATTGGAAGAACAGAAACGTCATAATCTGGCCATGGAGAAGAAAGGGAAGGGCGTGATGAAAAAGTTTAAAAAAAAGAAACAGCAGCACTCACCAACCGAGACATTGAATCTCTGATCGAACCGTTACGAATCAAAAACTTCAGAGGAGTTTTCATGTCCGACTTGTTACCTTCAACCGTTAAAAGAAGAGAATGCGGCGTAGTCAACTTGGACAGTCAAGAAAATCCAGGCACGCATTGGATATGTTACCACAACGCAAATAATAAAGCATTCGTTTTCGATTCTTTCGGAGGTGTTCCACCTACAAATTTAGTCTATTATCTGAAAACGAACAAAACTTCTATATACTACAACGACGAACGCATTCAAAATTTCGGAGACGAGAACTGCGGTCATCTCTGTCTCTCCATGCTCGCGTTTCTCTCTAAAATAAATAAGCCTACGATCGAAGATTTCCAGAAAGCATTGTGGAACCTGAAACACGATGATCGTGTTCCATCTCACGAGCGAATCTTCGATCTTGAAACGCTGCACGACGACATCGTCTATCCTAAATCCGTGGCTCTGCGTGCATTCTACAGCATGTACCTCATACCTAACGTCACGCAGCACAACAACAAAATTAGCGTCGGAAGCGAACACATCGTCGTCACGCCAGGCCAATACAATCTTTCCACTTTGCAAGCTCAATTACCCAAAGGCACGTACCTTTCTCAAAATTCGGTCACGCACAGAGTGGAAATCGTGTCGGCGACGGAGACGGTGGACCTGGGCACCATAGGAGAACTTTTAGGTTTCGAGAACGACACAAAACTCGAAGCTGGCATCAAACACACGGCAACCAACATTCCTAAATTTCTAGCCATAGAGACTCTAAACGTTCACTGCAACGTGGCGGAAGGCATGATCACGAAATCCTCGGACGGATTACTAGGAAGTCACAAGCAGACGGGAATCATAGTCACTTTCAAACCCAGTTCCGAGTTCATGGAACCGATCATCTACACACCCTCTTCGCCGATCTATTTTCCAGAATGTCGCAACCGCATAGACGACATAGAGTTGGTGGTGACGAACGAGAAAGGAGAGGTGGTGGATTTCGCAGGTGCAACGACCACTGCCATCGTGGAGATCAACGTATAATAAATAACACACATAGTGAAAATGGAGCAAATCGAAAGTTACGAATTGCAATCTTTCCCTCTCAACCGTCGCACGTTCGCCAATCTCAACGAAGCGAACAGGGAGATCGAATACGACGTGGACGTAGGCGATGGGTTTGTTCATCCTCACAGAGCGGACCTCTACCTTCAATTCGACGTGGTGAAGAAAGAAAGCGGAGAAGCGTTTCCGCCCAATGCCAATTTGAAACTCGTGGACAACTTCGTGCCTCACCTGTTCTCGCAGGTGGAGGTGAGGAAACACAACACCGTCATCGACAGAATAGATTATCCAGGCATCACGTCGACGGCGGTGGGAACATTGAAATTATCCAAAACGGACGCGGCATACTATCAGGCGGGAGGTTTCGAAGTGGGGACGAAAATATCGACGAGAAATCACACGGTGCTCTTTCCCATGCGTCTGCTGCCGGGATTCTTCTCGGACTACAAGGAGATCATGTGGAAGGGAGGACTGCGCGTCACCTTTCGAAGAGCGGCCAACGACAACGACGCACTGATGCGATACACCAACTTGAACGCCGACGGCACGCCGATAGCCAACACTTTACCCGAAGCAGCCAAGTGCGTCATCCGGAGCATGGAGTTGAGAATGCCGATCGTGGAATACGAAACGAATTACGCCCTCAAGTACAAAGCGGAGATCTTGAAGAGTCCACAGGTGCCGATTCACTTTCACGGTTACCAGTGCGTGCAGAAGTTGGCGTCGGGAAGTCACATGGAATTCGACGTGACGACTCAGTTCAACAACATACAGTTCGACATGCCAGATTTCGTCATTGTACTCTTTCAGACCGGGCGCGATAACAATCAGGAAAAAGATTCCAGTAAATTCGACGACTGCAAGATCAAGAACGTTTATCTGAAGAATGGCAGGAACGAAGTGTTCCCGCGCGAGAATTACAACCTGGACATAACCAAAGACGATTACCTCAAACTTTACGAAGCTTACACGGCTTACAAGAGAGTTACAGAGGGAAACGTCGACATGTACTACACTCCCAGCGAATTCAAAATCCGCAGGCCGATGTTCGTCATCAACACCACAAAAAGGAAGCAGGTGGTAGTCAACGATCGCACCAACATCAAGGTCGTCTGCGAGTTCCACGACGCGCTACCTGCCGATACTCTGTGCAGCGTCATCCTGATTGCAGAGAAGTCTTTTGTGTATGATGTCAAGAATGAAAGAGTGACCGAACAGTTTTAAGTACAAGAAAAAATATCACATAATTCTCAAAAAATTATACTGACCGTAGGTTCAAATATTAGATTAACTTGCAACGCAATGTTTAGGATGTACTGCGAGGAACACCTTCTTACATTTGTGAGAATAATCTGGAACAAAAAAATAATAAAAAAATTAATTTTGATGCATTTTAGAAATAAATCACACTTGAACGCACAAAGGAACTTCCCCTTTGGCCCTGCGTGTGCCCCATATTCACCCCGTAGGGCGCGGCAGGGAGTTAGTCCCGCTAAAAATCCCAAACCTCCATCTGTTTTTTTTTTTCATTTGATGATAAACACTATTGTTCTAGTATTTTGGCTATATTAAATTAGAACTTCTGTTACATAAATTGTTTTTTTTTTTTTTTTTTTTTCATACATACATACTATTTACTACATTTGAGGCATATCTTACTAGTTTCTAGACGATGGTGGCCCCACGGGAGCGTGTGAATCCCACATTTCAGAACGCACCTCTTGTCGTCGCGTGCGTCCAGGGCAACCTTTCTCACCTGGTTGGTGGTCAACACGTGGTCGACGCTCTGGATGCGCTGCTCCACTCCTGGAATTGACGTCCTAGTTTGAAGAGTTTTGACGTAATCCTCGAACTTGAGGTACTCTTGGACGACCTGCCTGCCCACACCCTTAGCTTTTTTCGTGATGGATCCTTCTGCCCGAATAGCATAGGCTTTGGGGCGAAGACCGGCAAACTCGAGAATTACATCACCGTCCTTCTCGTCTTTGAGTTTGCCAGGCATCTTTTTGTTGGGAGCCAGGATTTTGTATCGGTTCGACTGGGAATAGCCTGACGTATCAAAGAGGTTCACAAAAGCTGGTACCGTGGCTATATCCCTATATGCATCGTCTGTGCGAACGTGGTACATCAAACTATCTGTGTCCGTGTAGAGTAGGCTGATATTGTCGTTATAGTGCTGGAGTAGTATCCCATAATATATTTGAAACATGTGCAGCTTGCTCAGGTCTAATACTGAGGCACCAACATAAATTGGCTTGTTGAGCATCACCTTGTTCTTCCTCATATGCACCAGAGCAAGCTGCTCATTATAAATGGTCCTCGATTTGAATAACGGGTTTGCTACGAGCCTGCGACATTGTGCTTTGTTTGATATTAGCCTCACATCTACACGATTTCGCACATTCTCCATAGTTTTCCCGAACACCGCATTGTTCATTAACTTGAAGAAATCGCGATCGAAATCAGAAGTGGCGACTGTGCGATGTTCGGTGTTGAGCTCGATGTATGGCCTCAACCATTGAGAATGCTCGAACATCAAAACTCGATGTACTGTGCGGACGGTAACCCCTTGCTCCATCAACCACCGGAGGTTTTGGTAGTGCAGGACATAACGCTCTTTGGGCTCGAAGTCCATGACGAGCTTTGCTTGGTTCGAGCCAGGCGGGCATTTGAATTCCGGGACTGGCGGAAGATCGCAGAACAAATCCTGCAGCTTCTCGGAGAACTCAAGGTCCACCTCGGCAAAAAATCCGCATTCCACATCGGCGAAACCTTCAACGTCAAATTTGGAGGAATCAGCCCACTCGAAGCCTCTAAAGGGGAGTGGCTGCATCATGGAGTGTCCGTAGAGGTTATTGACGTCCGTGTACATGATGTAGCTGGACGGTTGTGAGGGGTCGTAACCGGTGTCCATGTGGTGATTGTTGGCGTGCGAGTGTCGCTGCGACACCTGGACCATTCCACCCCGCACGGCACGTTCTACAAACAGCATCATGTCCACGTCCGAAAGAAGCTCAAGCCTGACTTTCGTAACAAGAAGCATGGCCGACCATGCCAGTCCGGGAAGACTGTAGAAGTATGCAGGGTCCAGCTTGTAGATGGTCTTCGCAGTTGCACGAAACGCCTGGATCACATCAGCGAGGAGCGTCACATCAAGTTTGAGGTACGCATCGTGGTAGTTCCCAAGATTTTGGCAATCCAGCTCGCGCCACATGGACTGGGCATGGTGATATTCTTCGTCGGTGATGTTCGAGCCTCGTAGCTGACTGTAGAACTTCGCCTGGGGAGGTAGCGACGTCTCCGCGAACTTGGCAGGGTCTGTGACGTATTCGTAGGGGTAGACCCCCTTACGCCTGAAGAGACCGGCGTCCAAGTTTGGAAAATTCGCAGAGGTGATGAGCATTTGCTCGTCGCTGAGCTTTTTCGCCAGGGCATCGAGGCTGGCCGGGAGGAACCTCAGGGAGTCGAGGAAGCGAAGCTCGACGGTAGAGCGTGATCCTGGGATTCGAACCCACTTGCTCAAGCTAATATAACGCTCCTCGTTCTGCGCCAGAACGTTGATTCGCATGTCGTCGTACCCAAAATGAGGCACCAGATGGTGGAAGTCGTATCCCGAGCCATTGTGAAAAAACACAGGGATAAAGCGCGAGTCCCGGGCCATAAGGTTGCATTCGTTGCACCAAGGACCAACGTACCTACCGTTAAAGTGATCGTGGTGTTGGACTTTACGGTTGTTGGCGGTGTACTCCTCGACGCAGACAGGGCATGCGATGGCCTCGTCGTGTCTACGTTGATCGTCGGGGGACAGTGGGAGCATAGACTTGGGGGCCAACAGTACCTTCCCTATCTCGATGGCCTCGACAACCATCCTCTCGAGGAAGTGTTTGGCTGCGTCGGGACCACGGTACACGTAGGGCTCGGGGGCGATGTGCTGGTCTCGTCGCACCACAACGTAGGCGTAACTCGAGGCCTCGTGGAGTTGGTAAGGGGTGGTGGAAGAAACTTCGGGATCGGGATCGCAAGTGGACAGGGGTTTGAGGAAGGCCTCGAAATCTGCGATGATGATAGCGGGGTGCTCCACCATGGCACCGTGCATGAGGAAACGCTCCACGGTACCAGGTTTGGGCAAGACTGCCACACCCGGCTCGTTGGCATTGCAATAAAGTTTGTGGTTAGTGAGCTTCTCGGCAGCGATGTTGGGACCTCTGATGCGCTGATAATCCTGCTGTTCTCGATTATCAAAAATAGACAAGCACCTGCGACAAACTTCTATGTGGTGACTTTCACTGCTCCGTTGGCTCGAAACAAGCCGAGAGAGGGAACGGATGAGAGTATAATGGTGATGGGTCTCGTCCTTGATGAGCAGAAGGTGAATTTCCTGCGCACCATCGTCGTCTACGTCGCTCACCCGGATAGGGTACACCACATTTTTTTCAGTGAGACCGTAAATGTTGATGGCCAACCGAGGGTTGTGTGTACGGGCCTCGAACTTGCGAATATCCGGGACCTCCACCGGGTAGTCGATCCCAGCCATCGCATCTTCCAGCTCCAACTCGTACTGCATGTAGTGGTTAACTCGGTGTGGGTGTTCTTTCCAGTGGACAGGGTGCAATGCTGCAAGCACAGACCAGAGAAAGCACTTGTCGTCACTGTTTTGAATATTCAGGACGGCCTTTTTTTCCACAATGGCAGATGGTAAGGGGGCGTAGCTGGAGGCGGAGAGAGGCACAAACTTGCAAAGTTTGACGCACAGTTCGTGAGGCTCCCCACACAGCGAACCCCCCGAGCCCTTGGCTTGATGTTCCTCCTGCTTTGCCACCAGCTCCTCGGCAAACTTGTTGTAGATGACCTCGAGGTTGTCGACATCCGCCAGATGCAGCGTCTTCGCCTTGGTGTTGTGGCAGAAGCTGTAAATTTCGTCAGACGGCTTCTTGTACTGGCAACGTAGCGATGCGTAGAATTTGGTGGAGTGCGTTGCAAGCGCATCGCTGAGGATGGAAATAATTTTGGCTTGCACGTTCTCCAAAAAGCTACGCACGTCGCATGAGCCCTCCGAAGTGAGGACAAAGTCCTCTAACAAACGCTCGAAAGCAGACTGGTTCGCTTTCGCCATAGGCTTAACACGTTTAGCGGATGGTGGCGAGTCGGCTTCGGCTTTCCTCTTGGTCGAGCTGGTCGACGGTTGTGGAACAGGTGCTCCGACGACGACTTTGCATGATGTTATATGCCTTTTGAAATTATTAATGGTAATATGTTTGTTGCACCTGGGACATGGTTCTGTAGGGGTCACACGCTTACCAGGTACGCAGGTACGACAGTGCCTTTGGAAATTTTTCCTTGAAACACCAGTTTCACAAGTGGGGCAAATTTGTACCGATTGCATCTTGTTAAAAAAAATAATATTTGTGGGGTATGTTATTTTATATATATAGTAGAGTGCCACAAAATAAATGCTGTGCAATAAAAAAAAAACCTTGGAAGGCTAATTCGCGATGGTGCTGGGTTTGGTGTGTGCTATTTATGTATATGCTACTTCTTGCTTCTTAATAAATCCTGTAAATAATTGGAAAAAAAATAATTAAGCTTGTGTATAGAAAACACAAAAATATTATGTGTACATAATTCTACCAAACAAACTTTTTTTTTCTAACCCTCAGCCCTCTTGGCGTATGAAGTATAAATCATAATTTCAGAAAACAGAGTTAATTTTATAGTATTCGTCGAGCAATAGCAGATAGAGCAAGAGTCGTTTTCCTACAACCCATAGTTTATAAACTACAAAACATCTTAGAAATTACATCTTGAAATTTTAATCCAAAATAACTCAAAAACAGCAGGCACTAGTCATCATCCCTCCAATAGGTTGTAGAGTACTTCTAATTTTGTATCGAATGCTATTAAAATTTTCGAATTAGAGTAAAAACTAAGCCGACAAATCAAATTTCTCAAAAAAATAAAAAAATATCTGTATTTCCGAAACTTGAGGGGGTGGAATCGATTTTATTTGCTAGTCGAATAGTTCTCGTCGAATCCTATCCAACAAACCTAAAATCATCATCCTAGCTCAATTAGGAGCCAAGAAAATCAATGTCTTGGAAAACGTCTTAAGATTTTTGTCTTAAGAAAATTTTCTTGACAGACCGGAAGTAACATCTTGAGATACCGGAAGTCGACTTTCTTAAAGATTAAGATATTTGTCTTAAGACGTTTTCCAAGACATTGATTTTCTTGGCTCCTATGGGACCTAGAACCATGTAACTTTGGTCTATGTATATACCAGTACTTGCCCGACCCTGTGGCCGAGTGGTTAGTATATCGTGTTGCGACGCCAAGGGTCCCGGGTTCGAATCCCGGTCGGGTATGGTTGATTGTGAATGTCCATTTTCATCCATTTCATCACTCATCCCCATCTTCGCAAATTAACCAAGAGGCACAAAACGCGAAGTAAAATAAACTAAATTAATTATTAAGTTCCGTGTTGCAATCATGAAATTAAATTTTAATTAACTTTTTTTTTCTATCCATCTCTCAAATCTATATAGCCTGTTCATATTTGGTACGTCGGCCATTTTGTTTACGTAGCAAAAAAAAATGTCAAGCCATTTTTTGCGAATGCTCGTTGTAGCCATAAGTATAATTGGATATAGTTGTCAGATTTTATTTAATTTGAGGTTTAATATCAATAAGCGTGCATAAAAACTAAATATTTTAAATAAATAAGATTCGAATAACTATGTACTTCCACTAGCCTTTGCAATGGCGCAGCGGTAGCGTCGTTGCCTTGTAATCAAGAGATCTCGGGTTCGATACCCGCACAAGTGGTTCTTGAAACTGTAGGTCCAGTCCCGATTAGCCTTACTGTGCATAAAGTAGACTTAAAACATCAAATCAATCAGTACTTCCACTAGTCTCTGCGATAGCACAGCGATAGCCTTGTAATCAAAGGTTCGATACCCGGTGGAGGCACAAGTGGTTTTTGAAACTGTAGGTCCAGTCCCGATTAGCCTTACTGTGCATAAAGTGGACTTAAAATATCAAATCAATCAGTACTTCCACTAGCCTCTGCGATGGCGCAGCGAAAAAAAAAAAAAACATCCTTGCCTTGTAATCAAGAGATCTCGGGTTCGATACCCGGTGGAGGCACAAGTGGTTCTTGAAATTGTAGGTCCAGTCCCGATTAGCCTTACTGTGCATAAAATTGACTTGAAACATCAAATCAATCATGCAGTACTTCCACTAGATATCAAAAAAACACGCAACTCTCCTCCATTTTTTTCTTGCCTTCCTCTAACAATTTAACACATTTATTTTTTTTGAAATATGCCCCGCACACATATTTCCTACCTACCAACAACAGCACACAGAAGAAAAAAAAATATTCCAGCTACCAAGATGCATGCTTCAAATATATAAAAGCAGAGAGAGACATGAAACACCTTCTATATTCTCTCTCTTTTTGCATGTTTTGTGAGTATATTTTCTTCCACAATACATAAGAGCTGGTTGGTTTTTCAGAAAGTTACCTTCCTTCCACAATCTCTTATATCTGTTTGGCTCGTTTCAAGAATCAACTGACGAAAGCAATGCCATACTTATAAATCAAAGCCAACTCATGCAAGCTAAGAAACAAAGTTACTTACTTTTGGAAAATCCTGCGAAAATGCTCCTCACTGACGTTCAAAATAAAATAAAACTTTCTACACCAGCGCTTTAAGTTTTATACGGTTTTCTAATGAGGTCAAAAGTGAAATGTTAGCCAACGCAACGTGGACCAATAGAAATCCGAGACAATCTTCTCTAGAACATTCTTCCCCTACATTTCAGCCACGTCATTTTTACGAGTTCGAAAATTCACAAGTTAATGCATCGCATCGCATCACTGCTACCTATGCTGTTAACTGACGTCACTGTTTTCTCAACAGTTGTCAGACCTGATGTTAACAACCTGCTGTAACCTAAGCATCATGTGTATTGAAATATAAACAAAACAAATTGTATACGTCAGTAGGGAATTCTTCCACCAGGAAGTATAACTTCCGTCGTCCCAAGGCCTACGTATTGTTGAATTTGTGTCATTGTGTCAACATTGATAGCACACGCAGAGAGGAGAGGGAACAAAATTGTAGTTTTTTTAAATGTCCACGGGTAAAAGCATTTTGTTTGTTTGCTTGCGTCACAATACAGAAATAATAAGAGGCGCGCATATGTGTGTGTGCGGCACATCGTGTTCCCGAGAGAGAGGTAGGTTTAGAAAGGTCACAATATATAAACATTTGACCGAAACTTGGAAAATTACAATAAGATGCATTCATCCTTCAAGAATAAGAGAGTACATTATTTACTCATCACGCTGTGTCAACGCAACAAATGAAGGCGCGGAACATGGAGAGAAAGTGAGGTTTTGAGGTTTTGGTGAACCTCAATTAATAAAAAATAAGTTTTTTTTAAGGTTTTGGTGTAAAAGCATTTTGTTTGTTTGCTTGCGTCACAATACAGGCAGGCGCGCATATGTGTGTGTGCGGCACATCGTGTTCCCGAGAGAGGTAGGTTTACAAAGGTCACGATATATAAACATTTGACCGAGACTTGGAAAATTACGATAAGGTGCATTCATCCTTCAAGAATAAGAGAGTACATTATTTACTCATCACGCTGTGTCAACGCAACAAATAAAAGCGCGGAACGTGGAGAGAAAGTGAGTTTTTGAGGTTTTGGTGAACCTCAATTAATAAAAATGAGTTTTTTGAGGTTTTAATAATCCTCAAATGAGTAAAGTGAGTTTTTGATGTTTTGCTGCTGTTTTCTTCGCTGCAAAACATCGTCAGCGCAATAAATGAGTCGCAGAACGTGGAGAAAAAGTGAGTTTTTGAGGTTTTTTTGATCCTCACTTGATGGCGTTCAAACGGTCCACTACCACTACTGCTATAGATCATGTGTAAATCTACCTTTTGCTATGTTTTCTATATTACTGAAACGATTAAAAAAATATGTCAATGGTGTTAACAGTAGTTATAGAAAAAAAAGTTAATTATACACAGTGACGCTCTTAGAACAGAAATATTAACTGCAGTATATACTACAACATTGCTGCTGTTGTTCAACGCCATTAGGCTGCAAATCACCTGATGTTCTTGATTCTCTGTGACGAAAGCTTACATGCGGGTTAAATGGTAGATCAGCCACAGGCTCAACTTCGCCCATGAATAAAGAATTTCTAATTCTAATTTCTTATAATGTCACCTGAAAGATTAAACTCCTTCCATGAAAGCTTTGTGCTGAGTTGAATTTGATGTATTTCCATAGAAACTATATTTATTTTGAACAATGTACATCATAATTATTGTTAAATGATTCGGCATTGTTGTGCAGCAAAATCTGTTCGCTTTGTCAAAAAGTTCAATAGACATGCTCGATTTTTAAAGTTCATAATTAGGAAAATAATTTATTGGAGTGACAGCATTAGGAGTAGGTAACTCGGACACTGGAGAACCGTAAGAGACAGCTCCGCGCCTCAATGTGTTTTTATTACGAATTTGTAGATCTCCTGTGCTTCAAATTGAATTTGTGTAAACAATTCGTTAATTATAGGTCCTGCACATCCCAGGTCACTCCTCTACATTCGTAACTTAGCACGGTCTTAAACATGAGTATTTTAACTTGTAAAAGTACGTATAATAAACTGCGTGCTAACCAGGGGTGTCCACGGATGGGATTATGGCGCAGACTGCACCATCGAAATTTTTTGATGGGATTTTTTCTTAAAATAAAATACAAATTTCAACATTTACATGTATTTTTCTAAATAATTTCTTCTGTACTGCTATTACGTCTTACACTGTTGCGAGAATTCTGGCAGGGGGGACTGAGAATTATTGGGGGGGGGTAGCAATATCCGCTCTTCGATAACAACAGTAAGTTTAAAATTGGCATGACATTTTATATGGATTTGAGTATTACATTTGGGGGGTGGAGTTATGAAGCTCTTGATAAAAGTATTAAATCTTAAATTGTCGAGGGATTTATTTAGTTGGGGAGAGTTCAAGATATTTTGGAGACTAAATTTAACGATATACTAGTATGCACACATTTTAGGAGCCGCCAGGTTTGTAACGAGCCAAAACTTATCGAGAATTTTCGTTGAGAGCTCAGGGGGCTGAAGCCCCCCCCCCGAAATCTTACAAATATCTAATTTAAATAGTGTGCAGTGGTAATTAATTTTACTTCCTTAGATACCGATTTAAATACGTTTTTACCCCTCACTTTCTTGCCTTTAAATGGTGGCTACTGATAAGGAATGGTCCCATTCCGAAATCAAATTCTGGCTACGGGCCTGATTTTAGGGGACTATGGTTAACGATTTTGGGAGGTAATGCATCCACGCTATTAGGGGTGGGGGATGGGCAACTCAATTTAGGGTGGAGGAGCAGATCAAGTATATTGTTCAGTAAAGGTTTAAAAAATAATTTCAGTGGACACGTTATAATTTATGTCGTACTTTAGGGGGATTATGGCATGATTTGTGGGGGAGAACTCATGACATGACTTGGGGGGATGCGCCATTGGCTGGGGGGATTGGCACCTCTGTGCACGTGTCGCCTGTCACTTGCGTGTCACCTCGACTGGGTGTTTTTCTGAATAGGGCTCGTATGAAAGTCACTTGACGCTCCAGTCTGAAAGCTGCCTTATCCCACACACAGGTAAGTAGTGTAATTGATGATAATATAAACTCGAGAAATGATGAGCCCCCCTCAGGCAGATTTGGCTACACTTAACACTAGCTCAAGATGTGCATATGAGCTTATTGCTCAAGTGTGGTACTCTGTCTAATCCAAGATTTTTGTAAAAATGCCCTCGGGAATTTCCCGTGAAATGATGAGCCCCTTCAGATTGATTTGCCTACACTTACAAAAGCCACATCTGTGAGATTGTTGTCCATAAGCTTGTCAAAAAGATGCCCTTCTTGATATTGTATGATATCTTAAGTATAGTGACTGCTATAGTGCCCTAGCATGTATAGATTTCAAAATATTAACAATTCTGGTAATATTGCACTTCTCAAAAAATTCTATTTATAAACATTAGGCATTTACAGCTTAAATATTGCATATATCAGGAAAATTATAGAGACAAAAAATGTAAAGAATCATGCCTAGAATATGCCTATAAAATGTTAAGTCTCCAGCACTGATAGTTTTTGAAAAAATCACAAATTCAAAAAATTATCGATTTTTTAACAAAACTTCTAAACAGCCTCTAGATTTCAAATATGCAACCCCCATGCTCCTATCTTGAAAAATAGGCAAGTTATTCAAGATCTAGAGAACGGCAAGAGATTTTTGAAAAATTATAGAGATCAAAAAGTTGCATCTCGGCATGCCCATGTTAAAGCAACAAGTCCCATGTCTCTAGCATTCATGGTTCCAGAGATAATCAAAATTATTGGTTTTTTTCCAAAATTTCAGTATGTTGCTCAGTGGGACCTAACAAGCCTATACCTGACTGCTAGAGTGTCTGAGCATGCATAGATTTCAAAATATTAACAATTTTGTTAATATTGCACTTTTCAGAAAATTCTATTTATAGAACAGACATAAATCAGAGATTTACAGCTTAAATATTGCATATATCAGGAAACTTATAGAAACAAAAAATGTAGAGAATCATGCCTAGAATATGCCTACAAAATTTTAAGTCTCCAGAACTGATAGTTTTTGAAAAAATCACAAATTCAAAAAAATATCGATTTTTTAACAAAACTTCTAAACAGCCTCTAGATTTCAAATATGCAACCCCCATGCTCCTATCTTGAAAATAGGCAAGTTATTCAAGATCTAGAGAACAGCAAGAGATTTTTGAAAAATTATAGACATCAAAAAGTTGCATCTCGGCATGCCCATGTTAAAGCAACAAGCCCCATGTCTCTAACATTCATGGTTCCAGAGATAATCAAAATTCAAAAAATTATCGATTTTTTCAAAATTTGAGTATGTTGCTCTGGGGGGCATGCAGAGTCACCCCCAGAAATATAACTGGCCTAGGATCAAAACTAGTGAAAAATTCAGAAATAAAATGATCGATTTTTTTTAAAATTTCAGTATGTTGCTCTGGGGGCTATGCAGAGTCACCCCCATAAATATAACTGTCCTAGGATCAAAACTAATGACAGAATGTAGAAACAAAAATTATAATAGGGCTTGGATACAACAAGAAGGGCATTCTGCTGGCTTGTATACAGCTACCAGCCACTATAATTTTATTTTGAACACAGCACTTAAAACTAAGCCAAGATGCTCACCCACCCACACCCACCCACACCCACCCACATCCATACATATTTACTTCCGGTCCACTTCTATTGCATCATGTTGTGCAATATTATGCAATAAATTATTAGGCATGTGTTGTTTTCTGATTAGTTGGTTATGACATAATGTGATGATGTGGTGTTTTCTGATTGGTTTAAGTAAGCAAGGTTTTGATTGGTCCGACAAAACTATATAAATCAGTGCACAGTGCTGTTTGTTACCATTGCTGGATCGGCAGTGGAACCCACAAGTGGGGGGCAGAATCTGAATAGGCTCTACCAGATTGTAGGAGACTTGAAGCATACAGTCTGGTAGAATAACCCAAGTAAGATCATAGGGACAGTATACACTGGTGCAGTAAAAGCCAATTTTTGGCAGGGGGGCCAAAGTGCTTCCTAAATACAAAATAATTAATATCTCAAGAACTAATTGACATAGAGCTATGCAGTTTTTTTGTCTGCACTGAACCCAACTGATATTTTTTATTAAGCATAGAATTTTGATTTGAATCCCAAGAAATTTTATATAATAAACCAACAACAAAAATACCAAAGCCAAAAATATTAACACACATACACACACATATACACACACTAGGTATACAAAGCACACTGCTGAAGCCAATTGATATTTTTTATTAAGCATAGAATTTTGATTTGAATCCCAAGAAATTTTATATAATAAACCAATAATAAAAATGCCAAATCAAAAATATTGTAATCAATGCAATAAGAATATATCCAGCCCCAATTGGGCCAGGCACCAAAGGAATTGTGATCCAGACAAATGCAGAACTCCCACTAAAATATGCCCTAAATGCCATAGAAAATATAGCATAGAATATTTCACATATAAACATATGGGTACTTGTTCTGCACAGTCATCAACATTGCCCCCACAACCATCTACATCTGGTCTGAAAAGGAAGCATGAAGCACCTGTTAATGCTAGAGCAGCAAAGCAGCCACGCTATGAACCCATCCATAGCAGTTTTGCTGGCCAACTTAGGGATTACCGGTTTGTATCAGAGCAAAAATGTGATATTAAGAATTTTTTGAACAGTATAAATTCTGATGTGCAGGCAATTCTAAATGCACAAAATGGCTCTTATAAGCTGTCCCTCAAATTATTTACACAATATAAGAAAACAAATGGCACAAAATTTACACAGCCTCACATAACAGAAACTGTACCTATATATTCAAATGCAAATTTAGACAAAATAATAAGCAGTTTGATAGAGCAATTGAATATTAAACACTCTGAATTTGCAGCAAAAGAATCAGGATGGAGCCTATGCGGATCTCCACACAAGTTATATATTAATATTTCTGAATTCAGCCCATTACAAGGTTCTACATATCTGCCATTACCTGCCAATATTAAAAACAAAAGAGCTGTGGTTAACATAGAAAATAATGATGAGAAATGCTTTCTGTGGTGTATTTTAGCTGCTTTGTTTCCAGTTTTAAGGAATCCTCAGAGAATAACTTATTATAAACAACATGAACATGATTTTGATGATGCAATGGAGGGCTTAGAATATCCAATGTCTGTTCAGAATATTGATAAATTTGAAAAAAAGGCCAGGGATATCAATGGTAAACAATTATCTATTAATGTATATATTTGTTCTACTGGCCGTGGCAATTGCTTGATAGATCCTCTCAGAATCAGTACACTTGATGATGATTCTGCTGTTCCGATGAGCCAATTTGATAAGACCTTGTTTAAATTGATGGTAAATTCAGTGTATGGCAAAACCATAGAAAATGTCAGGAAACATATTGATGTTAAATTAATTACTGACCCCAGCCGGAGCAAAAAATTGATTGCAAAGCCTAATTTCAATTATAGAATAATTTATGATGAAAATATGGCACTTTTTAACATGAAAAAACAAAGATTAAGTTTGATAAGCCTATTTATGTAGGGGCTGTGATATTGGAATTGGCCAAATTACACATGCTGGAGCTCTATTATGATGTGTTGAAGCCTTTTTATAAGGATCGTGTAAAACTGATGTACATGGACACAGATAGTTTTATTCTTGGTATTCAGACAGAAGATGTTTATCAAGATATGTCACAGCCTGCATTGCTTGAATATTTTGATACCAGTGAACATTCAACGATTCAGCCCCACAACAAAAAGGTGCCTGGCAAGTTAAAAGATGAGACACTTGGTGATGTTATTGTGGCATTTGCTGGGTTAAGGGCCAAGATGTACAGCTTTGAAACATGTAGTGGTGTTGTTGCAAAAAAAGCCAAGGGCATTGGCAGAGTAACTGTTGACAAAGAGCTCCAATTTAAAGATTACAAAAATTGTCTCAAAACCCAGAGTTTAATCAGAACATCAGAATGCAGAATTCAGAGTGAAGATCACTTATTGACTACAAATGTTGTAAGAAAAGTGGCTCTGGACCCACATGATGATAAGAGATGCATTTTATCATGTGGCATACATACTCTACCATGGGGTCAATGTGATTTGAAAAGTGGGAATCAATGCCCAATTACAGAGCATGATTTGAAATAAATAAACATGCCTATGAACTTATTTGGGTTCAAAAAACAGGCTATTATGGACCTGCCAACACCAGCACCCTCTTCTGATATGATATCTAAACTAAGTGGTTTGTTAATTATTCATCTGAACAGCATACTTACAGATGTTGATGATGAAACAGGTAAAACATTGTACATATTTAACAATAATTTAAATCATTACCAATTACCTGTAGGTGGTCAATTACAATTTATTAGAACTCCCGAGGGTAATGTCAAGATTTCAGTAGGGAGAAATATTTACAGGATAAAGTACTCAAACATGATTTCTGGAACAGTATATACTGTTTCTGCTGGTGACTGCTTATATATTGAGGTCCCGGGATTCTATGACAAGCTTATACCTTTTTTTATAGAATTAAGAATTAGATATTCAATAATAAATAACCATTAAAACAAAAATGCCTAATGATATATTTGGCCATACAAGGCATGAAGATCACAGTGATGAGATTCTGATGCTTGATGTCAGAGTCAAAAAATTAAGAAGTGATTTACAAGCTTTACAAACCACACTCAATGCCAGTCTTCAACTAGAAATTACAAATTTACAATCACAATGCATGGACCCTCTTCTTAAAATTGATTCAGAACTCAAATTGCTGCTTCAAAAATATACTGACTTGGCCACATTGGATAATTTTCAAAGTTTAGAGGAGGCTGTAGCAGCTCTTCAAGCCAAATTTAAGACCCAGGCCACCAACTCTGAGCAATTGAAACAACAATTGGAAGAGCAGATAAATAATGTCCAGACACAGCTCCAAACAATTGTCAAAAGCATAAAATCACAAGAAGATTTTGATCTAGTGATTTCCACTCTAAAGGAACAGATTCAATCACTGGAGATTCCTAATCTCGGCCCTCTAAACAATGCCATAGCCGAGGTTAAAGAAAAAATTGAGACACTTGAAAATTTTATGAACAACTTGCCATCTTCTGATGCTTTGAGTGCAATAACTCGGAGTGTTGCCAACATTAAGCTGCAACTTGAAACATATGAAGATTTTGGAAAAATTCAAAGTACCATAACCCATCTTGAGGGTACAATAGCAGCAGTGCAAAGTGATTTGACAAATGTACAAGAATCTCTAGAATCCCGCTTGCCTGGTATTGTAGATACCCTTGTCAGTGTCCAGCAACAGATCACAAAACTTGAAAACCTCAACACTGAATCTGAGCTATCTCATTTTCATCACTTGATCGATGATATCCAAACAAAACTTGAAATTTTACAACAATCAACACCTACTCAGGCAGATATAGCCCTGCTTCAAGATGCTATGCGTGGTGTGGTTGATGCTTCTGAATTAAATGATGTGAAATTGGCACTTGAATCTTTGCAGAATACTGTATCAAATCTGCATACATCACAGGAACTTAAAAATATTAAGAAAGCTGTGAATCGCATATTGAAATCAGAAGATATCAAGAATATCCAGACAGAGGTCAAACAACTTACTCAGACAGTGGCCACTCTACCAACCAATCAAAATATTAATGAACTGCATGCCCTGTTTGAGGATATCAGGAGACAGGTCCATGATCTTACAGCTCAAAATTCAAAATTGGCAGTTGTTGAAAATTTACAGCAAATTGTAGCTAATATCAAGCAACAGCTAGGGACCATGGAATCCAATCAAGCAAATGCTTTGTCTGTTTTTGCCACCCAGCTACAAGAAATTGTGCAACAATACAAAAAACTTGTTGTGGACATAAAAATCAAGCCAGGCCATGATGATGTTGTTAGGACTATCAATGAGCACCTTGAATCTGTAACAAGTAGATTGCTTACAGCAGAAAAAGAAATAACTGGCATAATCGAGAATCCTAAACATACAGTAATTCTTGAATTGTACAGTATCCCCAACAAAGAATATGATTCACCATTTACACCAGGTGGCAAAATATATATGCTGTCCCCTGCACAATTTTATTACCAGTTTTTTGTTGGGGGCACACTGAGACCAATCAAGATCAAATATTGGCTACAACCACAGGCACACCACTACCCTACCTTATCAATAACAAATGCTGACAACAAACAAAAAATCACCAGTGTAGAGTTAGAGGATTTTACAGATCCCAATACATTAGAAACATCTTATGCTGAAGATGATGGCTCTCTGGAATTTAATATACAAATAGGAGACAAACTTTATTTAGAAAATCCTGTAGTATCAGCTGCTGAACACCCAATAGTTGCAATATTCTTGTTTACATACTATGTCTAGACAAGTTATTGTTGATGAATTACACAGACAAGCCAGACATAATTATAAGAGACTGCCAGTGGTTACAAAAGGCATAGATGATTTATGGCAGTGTGACTTGGTTGAGATGGCAAGTGGACAGCTGAAAAACTTAGACAAGATCAACAAGGGCTACAAGTATCTACTCACTGTCATAGATACATTTTCAAAATTTGCCTGGGCTGTGCCACTCAAATCCAAGACTGGAAAATGTGTTACAGAAGCCTTCAGGACAATCATCAATCAGAGTGGAAGATCACCGCGCTATTTGCAAACAGATAATGGCAAAGAATTCTATAATTCTGTGTTCCAACAATTTATTAAAAGCCAGTCAATACAACATTACTCGAGTTACAGTGATCTCAAGGCCTCAATTGTAGAAAGATTCAACAAAACCCTAAAAAATCATATGTATAAACAATTTACCCTCCAAGGTAATTATAAATGGCTTAATATTCTTCCAGAACTTCTACATAAATATAACAACTCGGTCCATTCCACAATCAACATGAAACCCTCTGAGGTAACTTCATCTAGCCAACAACAAGAAAAGCCAAATACAAGGTGGGTGATCAAGTAAGAATCAGCAAATATAAGCACTTATTCAAAAGAGGCTTTACCAGAAACTGGAGCACTGAATTATTTACAGTGGCTCAAGTTAAACCTGGGACCCTTAACACATATATAATAAAAGATCACCGAGGAGAAATTCTCAAAGGCATGTTCTATGAAGAAGAACTCGGCAAAACTAAGCAGCCTGACACATATCTCATAGAAAAAATCATCCGCAGAAAAGGTAAAAAGATACTTGTCAAATGGCTAGGACTCCCAGAACACAGCTGGATCGAGGCAGACAAAGTGATAATATGAGCACCTGGGATGTTATAAAAAGGCTGCCAGAACCTGAACAGCAGAATAAGAGAAATGGCAACTTGCTACCTGATAATATTAGGTGTCTTATTGTTGGGCCATCTGCTTGTGGTAAAACTACACTAATGGTTGATAATTTTTTATTGGCACCCAACTGGTTAGACTGGAAAAACAGGCACTTGTATATCTTCTCTAAGAGCTTGGAACAATTAAAATATCAGCAGCTGATGAAGCTATATGATGGACTGGATATAGGCACTTTTGAATCAGATGTTAAGCCACTCCATGAATGTCTCGATAATTCTGTTGTTGTGTTTGATGGCATTATACTGGATAATCAAAACAAGGTTAGAAATTTCTTTACACAGGGCCGACACAAAAACATTGTTTGTTTCTACCTGGCACAGACTTTTTCTAAAATACCGAAGCAGCTGATCCGAGACAACAGCAATTTTATATGTGTGTTTCATCAAGATCATACCAACCTCAAACACATACATGATGAATATGTAGGTGAGGACTTGAGCTACAATGATTTTTCCAAGTTTTGCAGTAGGTGCTGGAACCAGGACAGTTATGGGTTTGTCACAATTGATATGACAAGGAAACCCAATACTGGTAAATATAGAAATAAAATTAACAATTTTCTAGACATTCAAACATATATAAATAACCATGAAAAGGCCAATCATTGATGATCTTAAATTAAGAGATTATCTTGTAAAAAGATTTAAGGGATGGAAATCAGAGAACCGAGGAATCTATGAAAAACACAAGCAAACAGAACAGCCTATTATTGATGCTATTAGTGAATTAGGTAAAAATATCAAAACTGTTACACAGCAAAATCAAAATTTGATCACAGAGCTTGTGCCTGTAGCTGCAAGGAACATATTAGATTATCCAATCACCCCACTTTCTAGTATTCATACACCTAGTCCTGTTGCTCCTCGAAGAATTGAAGCTACTCAGGATCCTATTGAATTGGGTCTTCTTGCTCAAAAATATTTAAGCACACCTAAAGACAACAAAGATGAGGTCTTTGGCTTATATGCTGACACAGAGCGTGATGGTAGCATCATACATAGAATTGGCAATTTCAGAGTAACATTTATGGGAGATGATCTAATTGTATATTCAGAATCTCGTCTTGGAGAAAGAGGTGCTTTTGTTAAATATCCTGGCACACCTGGATTGTGGGAACTGATGACTAGGAAGAGACCTGGCAGCTATACACATCAAGATTATGAGCATTACAAAGAAATATTAATAAAATCAAATGCTCTATACCAGAACAATGATCCCACTCAAAAAAGAGTCAAGTCTAGCAGTGGAGCAAAATACAACAACTTAATCAAGCCCATATGGTCACAGATCAAGACAGGTAGTGGAATCAAACAATACAACACCCTGCCTAAAGAATTTGTGTGGGTTGATGATGTCAGGAAACTTGTAGATAGGTTGCTGGTGATAGCTGGGTAGGAAAATGCTGGCAACCACAATTTTTACAATGAAAAGGTTGGAATTATGGACATGATAAGCACAAAATTGTCTAATTTTATAGTGAATGACACTAAGGGCATTGGATATCTTATAAAAATTATTAATACTCTACCACCTAAATTTTGGAATATCTCTGAGGGTCGGGGGCTGGTTAATGACATCATAAACAAGCTCCCATTTGAACTACATATTCCAGGCTATCAGTATTGTGGTCCCGGTACAAAATTGGACCATAGATTAAACAGAGGGGACCCTGGTGTTAATCCCCTAGATGCTGCTTGTAGAGACCATGACATAGCATACAACACACATACTGATCTTGACAAGAGACATGTTGCAGACAAGAAATTAGAAGAGGCTGCATTTGGTAGATTTGTAAGCAAAGATGCTTCTTTAAGTGAGAGAATAGCAGCATTGGGGACCACCATAGCTATGAACACCAAACAAAAACTGGGGTGGGGGTTGTGAATATGTATATAATAAACCTAGGATGAAGGCCAAGGGTGTTATGTATCAGATACCTTATGCAGGTCTTAAATCTCTTAAAACTATTGATAGTCTTTTAACCAAAAAGCAGCGCAAGAAAAAAAGCTCTTGTCTTGCCAAGGGCCATGGTATGAAATTATTACTTAGCACCCCTCAATTAAAAAAAATACAGCAATCTAGAAAAAATCACATGTGGGTGGCTTCATATTTACTATCCCGGCCATCTTAGCAGCTTTGGGAGCTGTTGGGAGCTTGGCTGGGGGATCAGCTGCCATAGCAAAAACAGTAATAGATGCCAAAAAGAATAAGGCAGAATTAGATGAATTGAAGCGCCATAACCTGGCCATAGAGAAACAAGGCAAAGGTGTTAAGAGAGCCATGAATAAGTTTAAAAAAACAAGAGCCGCTTACAAACCAAGATATTGAAGCTTTAATCAAGCCACTGGGCATCAAAAATTTTAGAGGTGTGTACATGTCTGATTTTTTACCAGAACAACCACTCAACAAAGAGCGTGGCATAGTTAATTTGGATAAGTACAAAAATCAGGGCACTCACTGGATCTGTTATCCTAAATATTTAAAAGATGAGGCATTTGTGTTTGATTCATTTGGAGGTATTCCACCTGAAAATTTAGTAAAATATCTAAAATCAACTAATCTTTATTACAATAATGCCCGTGTTCAAAATTTCAAAGATATTAATTGTGGACATCTGTGTTTATCTGTTCTTAGATACCTGTCTCAAATAAATAAACCATCAATTGAAGATTTTCAAAAAGCCTTGTGGTATTTAAAACATCATGGGGGTATTCCATCTCACCAGCCAAAATTCAATATTGAAACTTAGATTACATGATGATATAGTGTATCCCAAAACAATAGTTCTCAGAGCATTTTATGGCATGTACTTGATCCCTAATATTACACACCACAACAACACAATCACAGTTGGTGACCAAAAAATTGTCATCACTCCAGGGCAATATAATCTGTCCACTCTAAATGCTCAGTTACCCAGAGGTATAGTTTTAACTCAAAATTCTGTCACTCACAGAGTAGAGATTGTATCTGCTACAGGGACAGTGGATCTGGGTACTATAGGAGAGCTGTTAGGATTTGAGAACAACACAAAACTTGAACCATCCATCAAACACACTGCTATTAATATACCCAAATTCTTAGCCATAGAGACTCTAAATATTCACTGTAATGTGGCCGAAGGTATGATCACCAAATCAAATGGCATAGGCACTCACAAACAAACTGGCATCATTGCAACATTCAAACCTAACTCTGAATTTATGGAGCCCATCATGTACACTCCATCACCAACATTATATTTTCCTGTGTGCCATAATAGAATAGATTACATTGAGTTGATGGTCACTAATGAAAAAGAAGAAGTAGTTGATTTTGCTGGAGCCACAACAACTGCAATCATAGAGATTAATATTTAAATAAAAATACATACAAAAAAATGGAAAATATTGAGAGTTATGAGCTACAATCATTCCCCCCAAACAGGAGGACATTTGCAAATTTAAATCAACCCAACACAGAGATTGAGGTTGATCTTGATGTAGGGGATGGCTTTATACACCCCCACAGAGCAGATCCATACATCAAATTTGATGTTGTAAAGCTCGATGGTACAGATTATCCGGCAAATTCAAATATAAGATTGGTAGACAATTTTGTGCCACATCTGTTCTCTGAAATTGAGATCAGAAAACATGGTGTTGTTATAAACAGAGTAGATTACCCCGGCATTACCTCTACTGCTTTGGCCACACTAAAATTATCCAAAACCGAGGCATCATACTACAAAATAGGCGGATTTGAGGCTGGTGATAAGATATTATCTAAAAGCCACACAGTGCTGTTCCCCATGCGCCTGTTGCCAGGATTCTTCTCAGATTACAAAGACATTATGTGGAAGGGTGGTTTAAGAATTACATTTAGAAGAGCTGCCAATGATAATAATGCTTTGATGAGGTACAGTACATTAAACTCTACAGGGGAAGCTCTGCCTAATACCCTACCTGATGAGGGCAAATGCATTATTCAGACTATGGAGCTAAGAATCCCGGTTGTTGAATATGAAGCCAGTTATGCTCTTAAATACAAAGCAGATATATTAAAAAATCCACAGGTACCTTTACAATTTTATACATATCAATGTGTGCAGAAGCCTGCCACTGGTACCTATTATGAATTTGATGCTACAAATTCATTCTCCAGTATACAATATGACATGCCAGATTTTGTGGTGGTACTGTTTCAGACTGGAAGAAAAAATAATCAAGAAAAAAATTCAAGTAAATTTGATAACTGCAACATCAAGAACATATATCTTAAAAATGACAGAAATGAGGTGTTTCCTAGAGAAAATTATAATTTAAACATGTCAAAGGATGATTTTCTTAAATTATATGAAGCATTTACAGCATACAAAAGGGTCACTACTGGCAATACTGACATGTATTACACACCAGATGAATTCAAAGCACAGAGACCCATGTTTGTCATCAACACTTCAAAAAGGAAACAAGTTGTGGTTAATGACAGGACAAACATTAAAATTATCTGTGAATTCCATGATACACTCCCTGATGACACCATATGTAGTGTTATTCTTATAGGTGAAAAATCATATGTTTATGATGTAAGAAATGAGAGAGTCACAGAGCAATTCTAGAAGGCCTCTGCATATTACATTGTTTTAATATTAGATAAACAAATTGAACCTGGTGTACAATTGAACTTAAACCGGAAGTAAATATGGGTGGGTGTGGGTGGCTTTTTGGCTTAGTTTTAAGTGTAGCAAAAACAATATCAAGAGGGCCATATTTTTAACAAGCTTATGGACAACAATCTCACAGATGTGGCTTTTGTAAGTGTAAGCAAATCAATCTGAGGGGGCTCATCATTTCACGGGAAATTCCCGAGGGCATTTTTACAAAAATCTTGGATTAGACAGAGTACCACACTTGAGCAATAAGCTCATATGCACATCTTGAGCTAGTGTTAAGTGTAGCCAAATCTGCCTGAGGGGGGCTCATCATTTCTCGAGTTTATATTATCATCAATTACACTACTCAGGTAGCTTACAAGCCAAGTTTTCTGAATCACTTGAAGCAGAGCTGGTCGAGAATGTGATAGAGAACGAAGGCAGAAATTAAACGAAACAAATAGTTATAAATTGAGACACACAAGAAGAGAAAAAGACATAATAGAAAAAGCAAATTGATAAAACGAGGAACAAAGGAGGAAGGATATAGAAATAAAGCAAGAGGCAGAACTGGGGGAAGAAAGAAAGAAAGGGAGAAATAGAAGCAAAGGAACAAAGAACGAACAGTTAAAAAGAGAGCTAGAGAAAAAGGAAGAAACGTAAAAAGAATAGAGGGAAAGGAAGGGAGAAAATAGAATAACGGATGCCATGAAAATATTTCGTCCGCCCTTGAGCCTACCCGAAAGAAGTCTCTGGTAACAACACTGCTCCTAGCACAATGATGTAATCCGTCATCGTTATTCAGTTCTTGTGTCTTCTCTGGATGCTAAGGTGAAATGATTATCTTGGACTCACCTAAAGCAAGAAAAGATTGATTTAATCAGTTCAAAAGGCACTTTCAATCATTGTGCCGACTAGCGATTGGAAGTAACTAGTTACTTTTTTAGTAATTCTAACTGTAACTATTTACTTTTCAAAGTAAGTAGCTGTAACTGTACAGAGTTACTTGTTTGCAATGGAATGGAAGTAACGTATGACAATTACCTTTGCAGTTACTTTACAACACTTGATTTATTAACTTGAAAATTTGTAACGAGGCGGAATGGGCTAAATGTGGTCAGCATGTTTACAACTGTGTCTACTATAGATGCTAAGGTGAAACTAATTTTTCGTGTACTCGTACAAGGTAAGGGAGCTATGTTTCATTGCATTCTAAATCATAGACATCCATGCTTTGATGTAATTCGTCATTTGCAATTGCTCGCGAGGATTTAGGCGTTCTGGGAGAATTGCTGCATTCATTTGGAACGTGGTAGTGGATTGTAGAGATTAGAAGGGAAGAGAAAGAAATAAGTGCAAATAGAATCGATGCCACCATGTGCAAAGCAGTGGCGTAGCGTTATAGTACGCCCGTACGCCCGTACGCCCGGCGTTCCCAGATTTAAAATTTCAAAAATGCTTAAATGCTCTGATTATAAAGTAAAACGTCACTAATTTCATATATGTTTGACCTTCATGGCATTATAATGGCTATTTTTCGCGATCCGCTTGCAACGCTCCACTCTCAACACTCGTTCTAGCATCTCTTTTCAATGCCTTTCCCGGCCGGACGCCGAGCAGGTTCGGGGTACAGGAGGACTCCTATATTCCTTGCTGCCTTTATGGAGGGAAAGCTTCCATTTCTACAGCACGCGCGTAAATGGGCTCTCTTACGCCAGCGTACGAGATGTCTACCGTGATTGGTTCATGTGACCGTTCCTGCCTTCTGAAGCAGACGACAGCGGCAGAATTCCTACCCGGTTCTTCGCTCTTCGCGCTCATGCAACTCGTGCTGTGTGATGCTACAATACGCAATATTGACTGACGTAACTTTACCAATCTCAAATATACTGCTTCTTAATGGCCACTGCATTGTATAATTTATCGCACGAACAGCGATGTGCATTAGAAACTAAAAGATCAACACAGTTTTTGTCAAATAAGTTGGTGAAGTCCTCGTGATAGAAATTCAGCCTGTGGCTGCTCTACTACTTAACCCGCAAAACTATTATTTTTTTATTGTATTTTTTCGTTATTATCTAACTACTTAATATTGTGTGAATGGAAATGTTTAGCATTCATTTGAAAACTCTTAACATCGAATGGTCTCTGGACAAAATTATTTTAAAATGTTTATCAGCATTCTCAAGATGTAATAAACAGTGGTCTGAATTACTAATCGGCACTGTTACGTCAGTAGAGTGTACGATATTTGGATCATCCACTCTGCTTTTCACAGTGCGCCAAGACGACAGAGGTCCCTGGTTCGAATCCCGGCGTGAGCACGGGTGTTCTTTGTCAGTGTCCCTTCATCAATATCATCACTCATATTCATATTCGCAATTAACCAAAAGTGGTAGAAAAGCGAAGTAAAATAAACCAAATCAATCAGTAGTTGGATCACCCACAACAATGACGTCTACTGTTGTGCAGAGGCGCTTGTGATTCAGGTAGGTTTTTAATGACTTGCGTCATGCAGAAAGATATAAAAAAAGGTATAGAACACCAGGGTTCAAAACATCTGTGGCATAGTGAGGCATCTAATTTTCTAGCTAAAACATGCAATGATGATGTTTTATTGAAAACCCAGCTTACTTCAGGCAAATAATACCTGTGGCGACTAATACCATAAGTAAATTATTAAGCATGAAAGGGCCGACTCTTCCTTCGCACTTGGCGTTCCCACCCGAAATGTCCATGCTACGCCACTGGTGCAAAGTAAAATGAATGATCGTTTAAGCCTGACTCCTTGCTCCATTATTTTTTTTACTTGTAATAACATAAATATATAAATACTTTTATGTATGTTTCTGCACATGTAAGTTTTCACACATTCATTTACTTATATTTATTTTAACACAATTATACTATTTATATTATTTACACTATTTTATACTATTTTCGTCTCAGATGACTAATAAAAGAGCAGAATCACATATGGAAAACGATGGATAACGTTGAAAAATATTAAAGCATAATAACAAAATGCATAAAAGACATAATAACAGCACAAAATGAATGAATTGTGGAGTAAAGACATTCATTAAATAATGCAACAGTTTACCAGAAAACTGTGACGATGTGACGCCAGCAACAAGATTAACATACGTCAGGCAAATGTTTTTCAGCATAAATAAAATATGTTAAAAACTTAATTTTCTTTCAAGAAAATTTCCAGTATAATGCAATTGTAAAAGTAACTTACATATACTTTTCAAGTACTAGTAACTACAGCTGTGTTACTTTTGAAATGAGTAACTGTAGGTCGGTTACTTTTTGAACCAAGTAACTCTGTCACTTTCAAAAATAAACTTTCTGTACACTGGTATCAACCAAAGCCTTTTTTAAAAAATGCAACTACAGGAAGAGGAGAAACTGTATTTCTTTCTCTCTCGTGTTCTGTAAATGCTGCAATGGAATGTGGAATGTGCAGAGTTCAACTTCTTAAAAGGAATCTGGTTGTGGAAATCTCTAGGACTGCAGCCAGTTGAAATATCTTCAGCCAGTGAACCGGATTTTAGTTCAACCAAGCTGCTCTCTTTTTCCCCCCCTTCTGAGTGCTGTAAATCTCCAGTCTCTTTTCAAGTCGAGAATGACGTCATGCTGTTTTTTTTTAATGGTCGTTCCGGTGTAAGGAGTGAATGTACCGACTGCACATTTGTGCATTGCATTGCCTTTGCGAACGGTCACGTTCGGGATCCCTCCCGCTGGTTTAATATGCCGCCATAAGATGATACTTAGAAACGAGGTACGAGAAATGTAGAAACTGTTCCACTTTTCGCTTGCTCGCTGATAAAATCAGCCGTACGAAAGTTTTTAGAGAAAGAAACAGAAGAAGATAGAGTAAATGAAAGAAAGATAGAATGAGAGATAGAGAGAGAGAGAGAGAGAGAGAGAGAGAGAAACCGTGCAAGAAAGATACATAAACAGAAGAAGCAAAATCTAATGAAAGAAAAATGGTAGAGAGAGGGAGAAAGAGAGATAGGGAGGTATAGAGGATGATAGAGCGAATGAAAGATAGAATGGTGGAGAGAGAAAACAAAGTAAAGAAGAAAGAGGAAATAGTGAAGTAGAAAAGAGAGAGAGAGAAACCGTTCAAGAAAGAGAGAGAGAGAGAGGGGGGGGGTCTATTTTATATATACATAATAAAATATTAAATTTTAATATCATAATTAAACATAAAACGCCTAACCCTAGCCTCTGAAAATTAATAACAAGCCAATCAAGCATCAATAAACAGAAGAAAGCAAACGATCTAATGAAAGAAAGATAGAATGGTTGAGAGGAAGAGGAAAAATATTAAAGATTGTAATGAGGCGAATCATTATTTGATCCTCTTTTATTGTATATGTTTAATTAATTTAATTGGATCTATCGGGTTTTAGTGTCATGTATTTTCATAATGTTGTGGATGTCTATGTATTCCTGTACGTTTGAGTTCTTGGCCGTTGGGTAGGTAGGTGTGTCTCTGGACAGCCGACCAGCGGAAAGTTCCCAGTAACGGTTAGGTGATTAGCGGGCCATATAAAAGGAAGGGTAGGGAGCAGTCGGCCTCATATGTCAGTCTAATTATTGCCTATTTTTGTGGGAGCAGGAAAAGGTTTATTATCAATTTTGCCTTGACTCATCTCAGTCAACAGGTCGCTTGCTAGGTGCCGAGGCTTGCCGCGAGTTGATAGCTTCCTGGAGGTGAGGCCTTGCTCGAAAAGGTTTATTATCAATCAGTCGGCCTCAGATGTTTAGGTGCAATACGGCGAGGTAAAGAGGTGTCTTTGCTCTATGGGGCGAAACGAAGAATCTTTGTTGATACTATGAATCGGCGGATACTTTAACTTTCCTTCTTGCTTATAATTAGAGACCGGATGTTAGGCAAAATGCCTATTCTTTCCTGTTAGAGATATGATGAAAATGAATGTTGCGAAGGCCGGGGGGGAGGGATTAGCTTCATTTAAAGGCAATTTAATTTTGCCTATTTTGCCTATTTCATACGATATTGCCTATATTATTTCATAAATGCCAGATATTGCCTATTTTAGGCGTTTTCTTTAAAATTGGGACATGACTGAACTCGATGCATACAATTTCCTGTTCCCAGGATTAGTTTCCGATGCTTCCAAGAAATTTAAAAATAACAGTTAGCGAGTTATTTCAGCTAATAAGGACTTGGACAAATTAAGGGCAATTCAACAAGTTCTGAAAGGTGAAAATATCCACATGTTCTCGCGTGCTTTAAGTATGCTCCGGTAACATCTGTGGAGGTTGAAATACCTTTTTCAATTTTAAAAAATGTGTTGTCCGATCGCAGACATACCAGGCTGTCCCAGAAGTCCTGCACCATCAGCACACTGAGCTCCAAGAGGAGAAGTTTTGCGAGGGTAGGTTGCGCCACCGGTGAAAGGCTGTTGGCAGGCATAGAGGACAGGTTCGTGGGATCAAGTGAAGGCACGCACTGCATGTGTAGCGAGTGTTTCCGAGAAGTTAAAGTGGGCACGATGAGTGAGGACCAAATTGCACTTCTAGCAGTGCTACGTTTTTTATGAAAAAAAAGGACTAACAGCAAAAGCGGCAGCGGAGGAAATTTGTCGTGTGGAGAACGAAGAAGTGGTGAATTGATCGACAGCTTCCCGTTGGTTTAAAAAATTCGCTTCAGGTGATCTACGCCTCGCGGACAAGGCCCGCACGGGGTGACCTCCGATTGACATTAACGAGTCTCTGCAGGATGCTGTCAATGCTACACCACAATCCAGCACACGTGTGTGAGCAAGAGTGGTTGGGGCATCTAAATCGACAGTAACCGTCGCTTGCATGACATGGATTACACCAATAAACAGCCCCGACAAAGTCCTCAAGAGCTGACAGAGGTGCATGCCCAGCGCAGAGTTGCAATTTGCCAGACATTGCTACAAAACCCGCATGATCTCCTTTTTTGGAGGAGGATTGTGACAGGAGACTAGAAGTGGGTGTTTCTGAAAACCCTGATACACGTAAAGAGTGTGTGAAAAGAAGACAGGATGTCATCGCCCATGTGAAACAGGACAGACGTGGGAAAAAGCTCATGCTGAGTGTTTGAGGGAATATTGACGGGATTGTCCATTATGAGTTTGTTCAAGAAGGTTATGCTGTAACAGGTGAACTGTATTCTGAACAATTACGCCGAGTGTGTGCCATTCTGAACGGGAAATACCCGACATAACGAGGAGGACGAGGTTACTTCTGCAAAATGACAATGCTCAGAGTCACCGGTCTCGAAGAGTGACCAACACCCTGGCTGAGCTTGACGGGTTTGAGTTGTTACCTCATCCTGCCTATAGTCTGGAAGTTGCACCATCGGATTACGGTTTGTTTCGCTCTCTCTCACATGTCTCCTGTGTTCGGCACTTCAATTCATATGATGAGGTAAATTCTGCCTGTTGCGAGTTTTTCCATTCTAAACCTGCCACCTGGTATCGCCATCAGATTGAACTGTTGTCGTAGAGATGGGTGAAGGTAATTGAACATGGAGGCCTGTACTTTGCTGAATAAAGTCTGTCTTTGTTTCTGATGTTCTGTGTTTCATTTTCGCCCTTGTATGGTGCAGGACTTCTGGGACAGCCTGGTAACTTGTCGGTTGATCACCTGAAAAAATACTTTGTTATGATGTGCAACCGCAATCAGTGCTTCTTATTCAGAGACTGCCAAACCGTACAATACAAATTTGAAATGCATTTAAACAGTTTCGTAGTTCGAACTGCTGTGTGGAATATATAGTGTAAATTTTTTAACTGAAATAACCCTGTGTGCAGTGATAAAGTGTATATTTAAATAATTTGCGTACTGGTTGGAAGTAGCCAACAATTTCTTTTGTCAGACTATTGTGTGTAGCCATTATACAATGGAAAATTTTGGGCTGACGTGACTCCTGTTTGCAGTGGTTTAGTAAGAACAATATTGGACTGCTGTCTCTAATGATGAGCTCCTGGTTTATTTTAAGCAACTTTAAAGAATGTACAGGTATGTTTCTATATTTTTTAAACACCTATTTCTTTTTGTATGTCTATCTTCATTATTTTGAGTTAAATTTCCTTGAATTTTTTATTGCCTATTTGTATTTTAATGCCTATTGAAAATTATAAGTGCTTATTTGCCTGCCTATTTTATATGTTTTTAGTGCCTAAACATCCATTCTCTAGTTATAACACACACACTTGATCTTTTTTTCACATTTAATTCAATATTACATCTCATGTGGGAAACCGGGTACATATGTACACATACCTTCAGCCACCTTTTTTGGTACCGAAGGTTATATTTTTTCTTTTACTCGTGGAGCCAGTGGCTACGCGAGTCTACACACTCTCTTCGGGAAGGGGGGACAGGGTACACCGAAATGTAGATTTTGCGAATAACTGCCAAGAATTAACTTATGTAAATATAATATGAATAAACCTATATACCGCGTGAGGCACCTAAAAGTACCACCTGAAATAGCGAAGAAACCAGAAACAGTAGCGATGTGAGATTTGCGGGAAACAATAATATCAAATGGGGCTCGTAAATCGGAGGTGGGGTGGGTCGAAAAATATCGACAAATGGGGCATCTGCAGCAAAGTCATATTTTTTTTAATGGAACGATATACAATAACATGCATAATATAAAAGAGCACACGCAGAGAAACACAACGCCGTTGGTCTCATGCATCTACTGCACATAGGAACGAAGATATGGACATGTGAAAATATGTAAACAAACTAACAAGTGGTTCACTTGACCGTCAGGACCACGGCATGTAAGACTTCTCAGGTGCCTGACAGAACTGCCTTTACGCAGAGCAAGTTTTGATAGCAGGTCCACGAGATCGTGTTAGTTCATAGCAAGCAGTCGTAGTGGTAAGAGCGAAGATTATGGTGTTCACAAACATAGAAAAAGCGGACATGATCCTGATTTATGGGGAATGCCGAAAGAATGCCCCAGAAGCCTACCGTGTGTACGCAGAGAGATATCCGGACAGACGACAGCCATCTCGACGTCTGTTTGGTAAGTTATTTATTAAATTAAGAGACACCGGAAGTGTAACACCACGAGCACCTGTGCGGAACAAGCCAACTACAGGTGAGGCAGGTGCAACAAATGTTCTCACCGCGGTTGCTGTGAATCCGTACGTTAGCTCCCGTGAAATTGCCAGGGATGCTGGGATGAGTCAGCGAAGTGTATTGCGCATTCTGCACACACACAAGTTTCACCCATATCATATCTCCCTCCATCAGGAACTTCACGGGAATGATTTTGTGGACCGTGTTCGGTTTTGCACATGGGTGTTACGACACGACACACCCGATTTGTCACGTATCCTCTTCACTGACGAGGCAACTTTTACCAATCATGGAAATGTCAACCTAAGGAACATGCACTATTGGTCGGTGACAAATCCACATTGGCTTCGCCAAGTGGAACGCCAGCGCCCATGGAGTGTGAACGTGTGGTGTGGTATAGTGGGTGAACATCTCATTGGTCCTATTTTTATACAAGGGACACTGAATGCTGACCGATACATACAGTTTTTACAACATGAACTGCCTGTACTATTGGAGGACATACCACTTCAGACAAGGAGGGAAATGTGGTACCAACATGACGGGTGCCCAGCTCACAGTGCAAGACGCGCTACAGCATGTGTGGAAAATACATTTCCAAATCGTTGGATTGGACGTGGAGGGCCTGTCAAATGGCCGGCTCATTCCCCAGATCCGAGGTGGAACTTTCAATCCGCTCAACCTAAACTAAGGATATCGAGAAACATGGAGAATTCCTCACTTACTATAAAAGCGATATCGGGCGGAGCCACGCAGAGGGTGTGCGTGGCGATCAGCCAATGTCAGGAGTGCAACGTTGTACAGTTAGCAGACTGTGGCGCGGAAGTTTAAAGCCGTGTTCCGTATTTTTCTTGCGCGCAAGAAGTTTTCATAAAACTCGCCACTGTAAGGTTCATCATAAGATGGGGAAATACATTTTGAACCTGACTGTCCAAGTCGCATGAATTTCCGTCGCCTACAGCCGGAGTTATCGTTGCTTGAAACAAGGGAAACAAACACCTTTCATTTCCTTCAGCCTCTTTTTTTCGTTGCCACCTTGTTGACGCAGCTGAGTTGTTGTGTCTATGGAAAACTGTGGGTGTTAAATTCGCATCGATATAAACAAGGACCCTTCATTGTTCTGGGCGTTCTCGAACATTGAAAGTCTGGATCAGTTTGAGTTCAGCGTTTTCGTAGCAAGGCTGGTGTAAAATTATTCGCTCATCGTTCACTCGTGCGCCACGAAGAACAGTTTGTGAAAAGATTAAATACAACCCCTTCGTGCGATAGTGTGTGTTCCGTGTGTTCTTTGTATTTTAAATAACGTCACTCTCAAAACCTAGCACCAGTAGTACAGCATCAAGGGTGCAAAATCTAATCATTATCCTCCAGGAGAGTGACTCGGAAATGAGTGAAATCAGTGACACGGAGACTGAGGAAGACGAAGAGAGCGTGATGATGACCTGACAGTTCCTCTACAATAGATACCTTCAAGCTTCTTTCAGGTATGGGTTTCTCGTATATGCTACAGTGATATGATATTATAATATGTGTAGAAATATTCACTATATTATTTCACATGTAATCGCGAATTTTCTGTCCTTCCCTTGCGTTAGCAGCTAGTTTGGCAACAGCGCAGTAGCATTGGCTAGATATTGGCCGAACTCATGTTCCTTCTAAAAGCGTGCGCCGTATAGATGATACGAGATCGTACCAAGTCTCGTCTCGTCACCTCCTCTCTGCTCGTTGCGTAACAGGATCGTGGAATGGGAGGATCTCGCAGAAGGATTTCGTCACCGACCGAAGCACAGGAAAGACTCCTTGTATTAACCGCAGTTACGCACACTTTTCAAGTCCGGTCACGTAACCCGTCGAATGGCAGCGGATTGCTATGATGCAATGCATCTGAAGCAACACGTGGTCAACCCACCGATACGGGTCTCAGATATAATAAAAAGGGAACAAGGAAGGAGATAAAAATAGATTAACGTATATGTTATTGGTCGAGCTTATCAGTGTGATCAGGACATGTTACAAAACTTTACCGTGCTGCATAGAAATCGCTTAATTGTCCCGGTGCAGAGATAAGAGCGAGAATGCTATTTGGGCAGAAATGCAGGGCTGGGAACCGGTTAGCTACCAGTGGGGCGTTTTCGTCAAAGGGCTTCTCTGGTTGAGGCTAGGAAGTAATTTATGTGAGCGGTTGGAGATTGTCTTAGGTCGTTGCGAGCGGTAGCAGGTATCGACTAAATTAGGCGTTGTAGTACTTCTCGGCTAGTTCTAACAATGCTTTCCTCTTATACAGTCAGGGTAAAAAGCACTCGTACAGCTTGCAACTTTTTAAAATTCGAATTTCTCTTGAACCGAGACGTTGCAATACTTTTTGTAGAGTGTACAAAATTGTACAAACCCGTACAAAACATGTACATTATTTTTAGACATTTTCTTTTTGTGGAAATGTACGGTGGGATGCATAAATATTACCAAACAAATTGTATATCACCATGTTCATGGACTTTATATTACCCAATGAGAGCGTCAACAGTTGAAACAAAACGTCAACAAGCTTCAGACAACTTCTGCACTAGCGTATATTCCTTAAAAATACATAAAGTACATGGAAATGGCCATGGACAATTTGTCGAGGAATACTTATGCATCCCACTGTACGCTAATATTGGCGTACAGTCGTAATGACGTCAACCTGTAGTGCAACGTTTGGAAATTTGAATTTCTCTTGAACTAAGGCGTTACGAAACTTTTCACATGGTATGCAAAACTGTACAAAACCTGTGCATTATTTCAAGCCTATTTATGAAGATGTGCGCTAATGTTGCATTCTAGTATAAACTCGAAATGCAACTTTTGAAGTTTGAATTTCTCTTGTGCCAGGGCGTTGCAAAACTTTTTACGCGACCTACGAAACTGTACGAAACTTGAACAACATTTCGATATTGTGAAATTTAGTTTTCGTTCATGTTGGTCTCAGAGTTGACGAAACTGTGACAAACCGTACCACCGCCCAGAGCGGCAAAATTTGAAGAGAAGAAAATATGAACATATTGAAAACTTGCCAGTTATAATATTATATTATACCAGGTGTCCCAGAAAACCGGAAATGTTCACAAATCAGGAAAAAGCTCAACATGTCCTCTGGTATCATGAGACCCGGTCACCAATAACAGTGCAGAGGAACTTTCAAATGTACAGAATTCTTTCGTCTAGAATATCTGCCATAAATAAGTTGATATTTAAAAAATTGAATTTATCTTCATTCCCAAATCCTGCCAAGTCCAAGAACCATTGTATGGAAAGATGCCACCCGATGTGAAAAGCATTAATTCCGTATTCTTTACTGACACGGCTACACTACAGCCACATTACTGAAACCTGCAACAAATAAACTCGGTTAGTTTTCCAACATTTTGGCACCACTTTCACATCTCTACATTGCATATAGCGGATATGAATAAAGTTTGTAATCAGGGAAAGACTTCTGGGACACCTGATATAACTTGGAAGTTAATATATGTCAACCCAGAGTTTTGAAGGAACATATCAGTAGTCTCACTTTAAAACTACTGAGTGCCACAAGGTGGGAAAGCAGATTCGATGCGTTAACTCCGTTGAGATATCAAGTGGCGACAATAAAACTCTTCGAATGGTCGCACATGAGGCTCAGTGTATTGCAAACCAGTTGCTTGGCTTTACATTCCTTTGCACACTATACCGCGTACCCTTTTACAAGGAACATGAGTTCAGCCAATACGCAGACAGTGCCACTGCGCCGTTGCCAAACTAACTGCTAGCGCAAGGGAAAGACAGAAAATTCGCGATGTGTCCATTATTTTGATAATGCATGCACAGTATATATGACTATGAGTCTGGTAAAGACTATGACTATGAAATAATATAGTGAATATTTTTCTACACAGAATTATAACATCATATCACTGCAGCATATAAGAGAAACCCATACCTGAAAGATGCTTGAAGGTATTTATTGTAGAGGAACTGCCAGGTTATCATCATCACTCTCGTTTCTGTTTTCTAGCAGGTTTCGCAGGAGATTTGAATAGGGGTTTACCGATTTCTGTGGTATATGTTTTACCTTGTTTTACAATACACGACACAGTATGAAAACTTACACCTCACGCTTTAGCCGTATTGTCTCTACTATGTGAAAACACTGTTTTCGCACGCAATTCTCCCGATGCCAATTCCTTTAAGTACGAATACACTTTAAAAATAATATTTCTCCCTTGTGAATGTATTATTTTACCTTTTGTTCCTGTACTACTTGTGCTAGGTTTCGAGAGTGACGTTATTTAATTTTTTAAAAAAAAAACACACCGAATGCACGCTATTGCACGAAAGGGCTGTATTTATTTAATCTTCTCGCAACTGTTCATTGTGGCGCACGAGTGAACGATAAGCGAATAATTTTACACCACCCTTGCTACGAAAACACTGAACTCAAACTGTCCCATACTCGCAATGTTCGAGAACGCCCACCACAATGAAGGGTCATTGTCTATATCCAAACGAAATTATTTTTATAACATCCATTGTTTTCCCTTGACACAACAACTCAGCTGTATCAACATTGTGGCAAGGGAGAAATCAGACGGAAGGGAAATGAAAGGGTTATTTATTGTGTGTGTGTGTTGAGACGTGATATTTCCCGTGTTTCTTCAAGGAACGATAACTCCGGTTGTAGGCGACGGAAATTCATGCAACTTGGACAGTCAGGTTCAAAATGTCTTTCCCCATCTTATGATGAACCTTAATGTGGCGAATTTTATGAAAACTTCTTGTGCGCAAGAAAAATACAGAACACGGCGTTTAACTTTCGCGCCGCAGTTTCCTAACTATACAACGTTGCACTTCTGCCCTCTGCGTGGCCCGCCCGATATCGCTTCTAAAAACGTACGTCGTATAGTTATCTGGTATGGTTTTTACTCCACGTAATGTAATGAGCAAATGTTTTTAAAACATTAATCTACGATGTGTTAGATGCTGTTAGATTTCTTGCAAACATATCCGAGCTTTGAAAAAAGCAGGAGTGATGACAAATTTCAAAGTTTCTTAGACGCCACTTGGCAGCCCGGCAGGGTAAAGGTAAAGTTCCCTGTGCATACAGTACCATGTCATGAAGGCACATTTAGGGGATGTGGGGGTAGGACCACACTCATTCTCGATATCGGCCATTTTGGAGGTGATGTGATCAGCACCACTCTCTGGTCGCCTATACCTCCCAGGGTTGCCCCCAGGCACCTATTAATTTGAGGCTGGGTAAACCCCAGAGCCGCTTTATGATGGGACAACGCAGGAAAGAATTCATACCTCAGATCAGCCACGCGGGAGATCCGGGAATATTACATGTAACTCTTTTAAAAATCCAATCATATATCACAGACCTACAACGGTAAACATATGAAGTCAAGCAAGCCTTAATTTCTTTCCTAATACTTGTTACATTTAAATTGCGTTTAATAGAGAGAGAGGGAGAAAGAGAGTTTTCATAAAATAATAATATAAAATTAGTGTTGCATTTTTTAAAGTTTAACTGTGGTCGAGCGAGATATTATTTCGTGCTTAATAGTAATGAAATTGCGTAACAAATCTAATTATATAGTTTGATATTTTACTTAGGAATATATTGATTTTCAATTCCAGTTGCTGCGTAATGACGGGGGGGGGAGGGGGCGTTTGAAAGAGAGCGGCATCTGCCGTCACCGCCCAGGGCGGCAAAATGACTAGCGCCGGCCCTGCAAATAACACTTTAAGAGATGACAGAATGCAACATGATGATTTGATGTACAAAATATCTACTGTAGTGAAAATACACACAAGAGAAAATAATGCTATTGTTATTATAAATCTCCATAAATATACAGCAACCCCTGTCTGTTATCCTTTTATGTTTTCGTCCAATAATGTTCTGCTTTAATTTGGTTACAAGCAAAGCACTGAAGTTGTGAAACGTCAAATGGGAAGCTACTACAATCTAACTGAAGTGTCCGAATAAACGTAGACATGTGCATCAAGATTTTTACGAAGGTCTCACTTTAAGTGCAATCCAAAATCGATCGTTTTGAGCCAACTAATACTACAAAAAGAAATCGCCCAAGTGTTTGTTCCTGAGATGTTCAGTTCAATGTGTTGAATTCTTCTAATTACTATCAGTGCCAGAAAGGGGCGCATCCTTCGGGGATGGGGGTCATCATCCAATCAAAAGGGCTTGTGTTGGACAATTGTCAGGGGGAAATAGTACTGAAATGAAGACTTGAAACGTACAGTCATCCACACTAAAAATTGACTTTTGTAGCAAGTCCTGACAACGCCGTAGAGTTAGGCAACACATATAACGCCATGCGGTAAAGCGAATTTCGGGATTGGCTTATATTTAAGCTCACTTTATACAAATATTAGCTAAACCTACGGTTTGAATTTGCATCCGAATCACTATGTGCCTCCAATCAGGTATCGAACCCGGGACTCCTTTGATTACAAGGCAACGACGTTACCAACGCGCTATCTGGGATGTGTATTACATGATCTACGTGCATCTTTTTCTGTGAGTAACTGTACCTGTCATTACTCATATAAATTATAGCTGTGGCATTAATCAAGTCCCACTTTAGAACAAACCAATAATCCAATCACATTTGTGATTTTCAGATATTTATTTCAGTTATGTTTCAAATATAATATATATAAACACACACAATTATACCTCCTCAGTATAGTATGTTTTCGTATTTCTTGTTATGAGTATATTTTCAGACTCATTCGTCACATTAGTTCTTTGTTCTCACGATTTTTCCATTTCAAAGTAAAATTTCAGCCTAAATAATGTGTCATGAATGCGCGTAATTATTTCTAGATAATTATGTCAAAATTTCGGGAACCTATGACTGGGCACGCCGAAGATACCAGATCGTATCAAACTAACTATTTGTGCAAATATTTCACTTAATTATTATAAGTAAATATAAAATGTATCCGAATACATTTTTGTGCCTCGTTTAAGCTTCACATTTGCAAATTGATAAGTTTCTCGCGTGTGTGATTTTTAGAAATGTAAATAATTGACAAAATAACACAATTACATTCACATCTATTGTATTTTATGCTGTTCATTACCAGAGTGACAGAAATTACTGTTTAGAAACCAACTTTAAATGAAAAGTATATCTTTCTTCGACTAAATTCTTATAATATGCTGAAAGAGTGTGATGGAACTTCAAATTTTCTTTTTGGTAAAAGTGCAATCACCACCGTAATACATGTGCTTTCACACTTTGTCATCAGGATAACAATAGCAAGAAAGAATATGGTATATGTATTAAAAGTCGAAGACCATTTTAACTTTTTAAAAATACAATTTTGCATGGCTCACAATTCCATAACACGTTTTTTTCACAAAGACGTGACTTGATAGTAGTACAAATGTTACTCTTCAATCTTAAAATTAAGTCCAATACTGAGAATTAGTGATGCATAAGAAAAAGTAACTATGATAGCAGTAATTTTCGAAAGGAGAGGGGGATATGACCGTGAGATAGGTTGCGTCTTCTATTTTAGCAGTCACTCCTATATTTTACCATATATATATATATCTTGATTTGACGTTCTTTTTTAATAACGCTGGGATAGAGGGGGAAATGATCTCCACTAACCACCCAGGCACGCCACTGATAGCAGAACAAGAATACATTTATATGTGAGCGAGAAACAAATTATTAAAATATAAATAAAATTATCAATACTTGCTTATATGTCAGACATTCCAATGTCCTTAGCTACTTATCTACCTATCTAGTGTAATCACGGTCGATGAAATTAACTTGCTCACCTGCAATCTTAAACCCGAAGGTTTATGCTAAGCAAAACAAACTTAGCTGCCCCGATGCTGGACGAGATCAACCCAGTGTGCACCATCCTTTATTTCCTTCATTTTCGTCACATCCTTCCATCTTTGTCTTCGCCTTCCTATAGATCTGCTATAATCATGCTTCTCAACGAGTATAAACCCTTCTTTCCTGTTCTATTCTTGTCACCTGGCCCGTCCAGCGAGAATCTTCTTCTTTCATTATTCTAATAATATAAGGATATAAATATCGATCAAACAATTCAGTATTGTAAGGGAGACTTCAACTGTCGAAGAATTATAACATATTAACTTATTTTCTTTAGGAAAATTTAGTTCAAGTGGAGTTCTGACCCCCATGCGCCTATGAATGTAACAGATGATAGATGTAACATATAGAAACCAACATTGCCTTATCTGGACTTGAATCCATTGATCCTAGGTTTACAATGTTAGAAGTTAGAAACCGAACAAAAGTGAGTAGTTACGTAAGTTGTAAAACTTGCTTTCATGCGTGGTAAAAATGAGGGTGTGAAATTATTTTTGCTTCGGTATAATGAATCGAAATCTTACTTCAAATTGGTATCTTTCTCGATAACTGTAAGATATATAAACTACCTAAATGTAAGGTACTACTTGTATACACTTAAATGCCCTGTACTTTCTTCAACAAATAGGGGAACCAGTCTTGCTAAACGACACTTCGAGAATCAAACAAACAAAGCATCGGATTACAATTTTAAACAGTTCAATACGGCAACACTACCACATTTTCTTCCTTATCTATGGTTGTCACCATGCCTCGCTGCAACAATATCTGATTGTTGACATACTCACCAGGGACACGTTCTATTCTTGTCATGCTTTACACACATGCGAATTGTGTACCAACAAAGCGAGGTGTTTTGAAATGAGAAAGTTAGTTCTTATAAGCATTCTCATTCTCGATTAGCCAAATGACACCAAAAATACAAAATGTAACAGCAATACTCGTCTCAAGTATTGAATTCATAGACACACTAATTAAAACAAGCTGAAAACAATTTTTTCTAGGTTAAAACATACATATAACTAAGGCTGAAGTCGGGGGGTATACGGAGGTATACGCCGTATACCGTCTGATAAATCTTACTCATTAGCGTATACTTTCTGCTAAAATGCTTCTACTTTCATTTCGTTTATATGTATATAATTTTTACCATTACTCCAATGAGCTTATTACGGTCAAATAATTCCAGTTTCAAGTCATCAGGAACATAATGTCTAGCAGACCCACCAATTGCTGAGTTCCCTCAGAAATATATGATGATAGGCTGCAAAACCACATTGATGCAAATGACACTTATTGTAAAGTTTGTGCAAAACGCTCTTGTGACGAGTGTGGTGACGTATCAAAAGAGGAACGGCTCCAGAAGAAGACTCTACTGCTTAGTGTAAATAGTGAGGTCTTCGAAGCATTTTTTTTCGCAAGTTTTTCATTTTTAGTGCTGTTAGCAATATTATTATAGTTATTAACAGTATACAAATTGACAATTCACAAAAGGAATATCAAGAAGAAAATAAAATGCAATAACATGTTGTACTGTATGCCTTATTACGTCCAAATGCAAGCATTAAAATATATGCATTTCAAATTTTACAAATGCTTTCTCTATTATAATATGCCTAATTTATGCCACTTATGGGTATACCATCATCATCATCAGTATTCCATCATCACTGGCGTTTTTTGCAGAAGTTAAATGATTTCATTCTTATATTTAATAAAATAATGAAAACATGGTCTTCCCTTAACGTTGTAACGAAACTTAGCGTGGAACTACAGCACCGCATATGACCTAAAACATCTCTAAATAATCATGCAGTAACTGCCTGGATGTGTGTGTATATATTTCGCAGTAAAGCGATTTATATTTAGGCTAAGTTTTTGTAAATTCTACATTCTTCAATTTACTACTATCTTGTATAGCGGACGAGGCTCTCGGCGAGTAACTCTCGGAGTCGGTACCATCACTAAACTAACCTGGATATTTCCGGTCTGAAACTTGATACCTGTGGTTGTGACCCTTTACACTTTAGCCAGCAACGTTCGGTCATGCATGCACATCGGTTATCTGCCACACTATCTCCAGTATCTACAATACACAATGATTACAACAATCCCTGCCTGTCATGAACTTGCAATTAATCTTCATCAGACTGTATTCCCATGTAATTGGAGAGCATTAATGGCATCCATGTGAATTATATTGAGGCAATTAATCAGTCAGCGAAAAAAGCCATTTCGTAAGATGATCAGCACATTTTCTGACGTTGATTGGAGCTAGCCCGAGGCAGGGGAAACTAAACAAATAAAGCGAATTTTAAAGCAAGCAGCATTATTCTTAGTGCCTACATGTGTAATTTATATCTTCCTGTGTGAATGTAGTTTTGCAAGTTGGATCGAATATACGTCGTTCATCATTTCGCAACGGAGCTTCTCAGGTTTAATAAGACTTCCTTCGTTTACTGAAACTTGTTTTGCACAGGTAAGGGTGGTACCGGGTTGAGGAAAGTCTCCGGTTCGTCTTCTAGAATTCTAAGACCAGGCAGACAGACAGAAAGACAAAAAAACAGTCTAGAAAACGAGGCGAGAACTAGACCAAACCGTTAGAGACATGACGAGATCCGAGAATGAGGTAAACGTCTGTCGAGATGAGACCGAGACTTATACTGTCCTAGAATTCCGTCCCGTTCCAGGTTTAAGTAAACCGGATGTAAGACCTTGAACAATAGCTTTACTTGCAATTATATTGCTGTTAGCAGCATACGCACATTATATAATCTGTGGATTTTCAAGAGCGAGAGTAATCTGTTTGAGCAGAGTTTTATTAGAGGTTATAAGCTGTGAGAACTTTACAGTGCGTAGTATAGGCTAACATAAAGGAATACCTGTATATAATCTGTGAACTTGCAGGAGCGGGACGTCGTGTGAGAACCAGAGGGACGTAAATCCAATTTATCAAATTTACAGGAGAGAGGAAATAATGTATTCTTAGAAACATGTTCGACTCTTAAAACGGATCAGGAAAATGGAGTTACGCGACTCCACCTTACGCGACTCCACCTTAGTGCTAACGATTAGAAGTTGAGATACGAATGTTGATTTGCCTCTAAATAAACCTCTGCAGAGGAGTTTATTTCAATAGAACCGACAACAGCATTTTTGGAGTTTCGTTCCTCTGCATGGTGAAAATTGACCGTAATTTTACTTTGAAATCATCAGCAGCCAGGACGCTAGTGATGTCATCATAAAATAACCGTAAACACTATCTGCAGACACGAACAAATGACACCATACGCAAAGGGAAAGTAACATATCACCGCTTATCTGCTTGCATGCGATGCCCTTCAGTGGCAGTAGTGGAATCCTGTTACCTGAATATCATCTCTTATGTACTTTTACCTGTATTATTTTACATTTTAGTATCAATTTGCACCTCTGTCGGTAACAATATCGTTTTACAATAGTTCTTCAATACGTTTTAAATTATTTGTCGTCATGTACGGTGGAATTAGGGTTTCTAAGTTCCTTATTTACGGTGAAAATATTGTAGATTGAATTTACGGCAAACCATCAGTAGATTTAATGGTGTCATCACCGTTTCGTGTGGGCAAAGAATAGTCGAAAGTTCCACGAGAGATTGTGAGCTGAGAGACTTTACGGTCCGAGGAATCTCTTCTAATGAGCTTTTTCCAGTGATTACAATGGGTCCGCTAAAGGAATGTCGATATGTTGAATGTGCCACAGTCATCGAAGACATATCGAGTTAGAAGAGGTGAAGTAGCGAAATGATTGCAGTGTTTCGAGTGATAGTTCCCAAAGTAGCCACCGACATATACATAAGGCATTGGTTTATACTCTTGTCTAGAGACTATTTAGCTAGAAAAATCATTAGTTGACCTAGTTGTAATACGGAACAAGGTATTACAGACTGTTCTTGTTTCATTTGTAATTCAAATGGAAGGAATCGTATTCCTTTTTGTCTTATCCTCTCGGTTTTCCGAGAAGTTGATTAACATGCTTTCCGGCTTCCACTTATCTGAGGTAGATTTGCAAGTTAGCTACGTAAAGTTTTTTGCAAGATTAATGATTATTGCGCAGTTTCGGACAAGCACAACGCATTTACTGCATTAAAAATCTCGTTTTCTACTGGTCACGTTGAGCTCAAATGACACATTACAGAGTGACAGAGTATGTTCCGCGACGTGGATAACATATTCATCTACATACGTGTCTCATGTTCTTTACGATGTGATACTTGGAATATATTTAATGTCCAGGCTTGTTTCATGTTTCTGATGTTGCCTTTTAAATGTATTTTTCTGCGAAAAAGAAGACTTTACATTGGATGTCACGAGAAGTTATATTCCATGTTGTTTTTAGCGATTAATCCAATTCCTAAATGTTAACACAGACACAAATATATGGTGACACGGTAAGTCCAAAATCATGTTTAGTCATTTGTTTTTACGAAACATTAAGTTGAACAGAAACTGAAACTTCAATAAAGAGTTTCATGAAGTCCCTAAAATTATAATTTTTAGCGTTGTAAAATCATCATTATTATTTTATTTGTATTGTACCTCAAAGTCTGTCTGGGATATTCTTTTCGTTTTTTGGTTAGAGGGTAATTTTAGTTATCCACAAACTCCCAAACATCCTCTAAATTTTATCCAGCGCCCCGCCCTCAGATTGCCATGCCAACGGCAGACAAGTTGCAAACTCCTAAGAAATGGGGTTTCCAACTTCTAAACCACCACCAGATTTTTATTCAAATGAACAACTTTACTCGCAATTTCTAATCGATTGTTCTGCATTTTAGTCTCTGAGGTTCCATGCTTCGCAGAAAGCCTACAGCTAGCCTAAAATATACGCTCCTTCTGAAAATGTTTTTTTTTCTTTAAATTTAATTACATATCGTTAGATATGTAGTTGCCTTTAATAATTTAAAGACGGTCATTTTACTGTAAATGGTTCAAGCAGAAATTGACAGCCTTAGACCATAATTTGGGAATTCAATTGTATGGAAATTTTCTACACAGCAAGCTTACACTTTGTCCCGGCGATCTCTGGAGCAACCGAACGAAAACAAGTCTCTGCGCAAGTAGGACTCGAGAGGGCTCGACCAATCGACGCGCGAGAGGGGATGTGAGTGCATGGAAGGGAAAGCGCGGCTACAGCTACTAGCTGTTCGCAGCAGCGCTCACCGCTGTGCTCCGTCCACTCGCTTCTCCCCCTTTACTACCGTTATACGCGGCCTTGCTTCACAGACAGTGAACAGAAGATCTTGATATCTAAAAGTTAGTGATCACCCTCGAAGACGTTGTCTAAAACTAACAACAAACCTTCAATGAACGTAGAGGGGACAGCTACAAACAGTTAATCCGCTGCCACCACGAACGACGGTCGTTAATACGCCACTGAAGGAAACGTACCATTTCAGAAAAGCAATAAAATTTAGTTTGTTGCAAAATTGAAACAAAGGAGCCGCGCAACGGTTTCCAGGATCCTTGTGCACTGTAATCGTTTTCACCAGGTTATTGCAGGAAGGAAGGTAGTAAAAAATGTGTTTTACGGCCGCAGTCTGCGTTCTCTGTCCTTTGAGAGAGCGCGTGGCTACTCTTGTACAAATATTCAATCCCAGAAACTGGAAAAGCGTAGCATGCTTTGCAATCTGCCAACTGAGCTGCGTTATGTTTAGAAAAGGCTTTCCTCGTATGCTGAGTTTTCAGGATATTTTTTAAAAAAATATCTCGGTGAATGAAGGGGTGCAATTTGATTTATATCCGCTTTATGCACAGATAGTGTAATCGGGACTGGACCGATCCACCTTCTGGGTGGTGTGGTCAGCACAGCGCTCCACGACTCTAAGGGTCCCGGGTTTGAATTCCCACATCACATTATCACTCATCCTCATCTTCGCGATTAGCCAAAAGTGGCAGAAAAGCGAAGTAAAATAGACCAAATCAATCAAAACGAACCACTATGTGCCTCCACCGCGTATCGAACCCGGGACCGTTGATTACAAAGCAACGTCGTTACCACGACGCCATCGAGAAGTCCCAAAACAATATTGTCTTGATTCAATGTACGAAGAGGCGAACGTTTACAAGGATATACGTTGGAAGGGTGGGAGGTTGTCGTTTCACCCACACAAAGAACCAATAGCGTAGTAGGCGGGAGCTGTTGGGGCTAAAGCCCTTTCCAAAAATTCTAAGAAAACGTGCTAATAAGGACTAGTTACCCTATCTAGGCATAAAGTGAACTTAAAGAAACTTTCCAAACTTCTGTCTTATCGATACACCTCCGTTTTTTTGTGGAATGTCCCTGGATTCTTTATGCAGGAGTTGTCAGAAATGCTGACTTCACATAGTGTATGTGTGTGGGGGGGGGGGGGGGGGGCAAGAATATAATGAGTTTTAAGTGTGCGTGTGTGTGTGTGTCTTTGTAATGTGTAATGGCAAACAACCAGAAACAAGAACTTTAGTGGAAACATTAGCGTCGTTTCCATAGGCACATGTTTACGAGTTATCACAAAAACACATTTAAATTGGTGGGAAAAATGATTTAAAAAATAAACTGTAGAGAATGGGGGAAACTAAGAGAATTAAATATACATACACAGAAACGGACAGAGGGAGGGGGGGCGAAATAAGAGAAGATAAATAAATTGATTGATGCTTTATTTTACTTCGCTCCTTGTGTCACATTTGGCTAATTTGCGAAGATGGGGATTAGTGATGATATGATGAAATTAATGAATGGACACTCACAAACATCCATGCCCAGACCAGGATTCGAACCCCCAGGACCCCTGGCGTCGTAGTGCGCTGTGCTAACCACTCCGCCACGGGGGCCGGCTAGAAGATAAATAAAGAAGGGAGAGAAAGGGAAATAATGAATCTAGACATAGAGAAAGAGGATAAGAGAAACAAAGAAGCGAAAGAAAAAAGAAAGAAAAATAAGGAAGCGAGGTACAAAATGGGTGAAAAATAGGAGAGAGGGGAACGAGAGATAAAGAAACAAACAGGAAAATAGAAAGGAATAAAGAAAATGGGCAGAAAACGGGAGGTAAACAGAAAATGAAAGGATAAAATTGAGCGGGATTAAAGACGAACAAAAATATATTAAAACTAAGAATAGAAGATCGAAAGCTACACAGAAGATACAATAAAATGAAAAAATGAGAGAATCACTTGTTTATCTTATTCCAAATGGAGCCAAGTGTCCTATTTACTCTACCTGCAGGCGTCCATGTTGACTTCAAAGGTATGATACTAACAGTACCTTCCCTGAAAAAAATTCACACTTTGTTACGTATTTCTTGAAACTGATGCTTCAGGGAAAGATATATGTATTTGAAATATAAATTGATAACTGAGAGGGGATATAGGGGGAGGTGGTCGAGGGCAGAGGGTGCTTTTCAACCCCCAAAGTTTCATAGGGATGGGCAAGAACACAGATGATCCGAAAATTTGGATCTATGCAATGATCCTATGTCAGAGGTATTTGAAAGGGACCATATAACCAGTGCCAGATTAACCATAAAGGAAAGAAAGCAGCCGCTTTAGGGCCCCGAAGCTTTCGCGGTCCCGGTAGGGGTTAGTGTTGCCCACGAGACGAGACTTTGGCCTGTCTCGTCTCGTGGAAATGCTGTCTCGTCTCGAAAATATTCGTTTGTCTCGGGACACATGATCAATCTCGTCTCGTCTCGAATTTTTAAAAGCCTGTCCCGTCTCGTCCCACGGGCAACACTATACCGCGTTTGGTAGAACCTGTCCCGTTTCACGCGCTAGGGAGCGCTCGACAGTTTCGGTGCCAATGAGAAACGAGGAAAAAATCGTCTGCTGGGCAGCGAGGAGCGAATGGAAGCCAGAAGAGAGGCGCTTACGTAGGCGCTGTTCCGACGTTGCGTATTTTAATTGGCTGCCTGGCTTTGACTTTCCCCAGCACGGAGAGAAGCCAGCGATCGCCCAGCGCGGGAACCGGGACAGGTTGTAACAAACGCAGTATAGTAGGGGTCCCGCCAGGGGCCTGTGTGAGAGCTATCTTGGACAGAAGAAAAACAAAAGTTTAATATAATAAACGATTGATATCGATAACAGCTTCTTCTTTGGACGTTTGCTTATTGAATGTTGTCCTTAATGAAAAATCGTTATTTTCGTTAGTCAAGATTAGAACTTGCTGCGTAAGACGAAGTTTGATTGTGAGAGGACGAGTTCAAGTATAGCAATGTCGAATGTCCGCGCCGCCACGGCGCCACCGCGCTTAGACAAACAGCTGACTGTCGTTGATGCCTTCGCCTTCTTTTATAAAGTAGTAAGCAAAGTACAGGTTTTTCTTTTATAAATTCTTTCTTGAGGCAAAAATAATAATTTACTTTGATATACAGGCCAAATGCAATTTTTACATGTATATACTTTTGTTTTATTTTCCGGTTCAATATTAATTATGATATGGCTTTGGTTTTTTATGTTGACTAACGACTTTGTAAATAGGCTATAAGGCTACATAAAAAATAAAATACATTTATTTTCTATGAACGTGTTTAATCAATGAGTTGTGTGAGTGTTTTTCCCTTCAGGCAGGCGCACAAATATAAATGCATAACACATACCCATTTTTGGTCGCTTGCATGCACGCACACCAATCTGAGATTAGAAATGGGAAGGCAAACTAAAGGGTGAGAGGGGCCGGAGAGGGCCCCGTTGCTTATCTTGCTTCAGGGCCCCAAAGGTTGTTAATCCGAAACTGCATAACAGTGAAATTTACCACCAGCAATCAAATGCAGAGAGAAATAGCTCAAGACAGAAACGAAAGCATATCCAAAATTATAAACAAAGCCATTAAAACGTCAATGTTACTTTATTGTGCCAATCGAACAAGATTATACATTCATAGAGACCCCAGTAAAGAAAACGAACAGCAATGTGGAATGGAGCTTTGGAAGGGGGGGAAAGGACATGAGTGAAGACTAGACGAGTCTCTTGGTTGAAGACAGACCAAGCTGAGAAAGTCTTGATATTTCGCTCACGACCAGTCTTCCTAATTGCAATCCATTTGTATTCCGAGCTTCCGTGCAGCGTTGCCATACGATCCACTTCGGAACTTCTTCATATCGAAACCCACGCAGCACATTTCGACCCTTGTATCTGCCCAATACTCCACTTTTGCTGTTGTCCAAATAAGGTTTTCGTGGTCATCAGGATTCAACGTTAATGACTACACCATAAGGGCACTGTCCTGCAAAAAACTCATCTTCGCAAGAAGCAGTTGGGCACTTTTAAATCCTGCAATTTTTAGAGAGGTAAAAAAAGTTCATTTGCTCTTAAAAATCTCAAGAAAGGTAGTATTTATATCTACTTGTATGTTTCGAAACTTACACGACACGCGAGTGAGCATAATATTCTTATGCGAGACATTAAAAATTTTTATACAATGTATTGCAACTATACAGTTATAAATAGTGTAATCTGAAAGACAAACTCCAATGTTTTATTTCATAAAGATGCTCATTATGAGCATTCGTTTGTTTGAATTTTAAAATAATTAGGACATATTGTAATTACTAATTTCCTACGTACTTACTCAATTACAATGTGTAAAATAATCACTCTCCTTAAGCTCCGATTATTCAAATTGTTCATTTTATTGATCGTGAAGAAATATGCCTTTGCTGACTCATGGTTTCTGTTTCAGCGAAGGTATATTTGTTAACATAACATGCTCTGAATGCAATATTTCACGTTGAGAAAATTCATTATAAATATTCGTTTCCATGAAAACCAATAACAGACAAACAAAATGGAGATTGTTTCAACAATATCCATGGATATTGAAATTACACACAAATTCTGTTTCCGTTACAATTGGGAAAGAAAAATAAGTCATCTGTGACAAATGGTTTGGTTCTCTAGCATGCTATTGTTTACGTATAAAGCCCTCTATTTAAATTACGTTGTTAGTTGAACTTCCTACTAACGTTTGTCTCTTACAGCAACTTCGGTTAAACCATGGATCTCGGAATTTTAAGTCCAGGTGCTGCAAAGTAAGGTACATTACTTGAATTTCATGCGTGGTAAGTAAGTACATTAATGTATCTCTCTACTTCAATTGCTAACAAATTATGTATTTAGAAATATTTGAGAAATTGCTGAGATTTTCTGCGAACGTGACGAATAAAAGTAGTTTTTTTTTTAAAAAAATCGCGCAGATCAAACCACTGAAGGCTCCATATTTATGATTCTTATAGTTGTTGGCAGAGCTTGGAAATATAATTGAATTGAATTCAATGCTTATTTGAAATTTAATTCAATGCAGAAAACTCGGTGTAAATGTCTCTTACGGTTTAATGTTACAGGCTATTGAAGTTTGGGTTGCGCGACTTTAGAAACACTCGGTATTATGCACTAACAAGATCTCATATTATTCTGCATTTTACATATTTTAGTGGATTTTACATATTTATACTGCTTTCAATTATGTAATTATTCCATTGCCATACATTATGTCATATATTTGTAGGAATCCGAGAATGATGGATGCTCTACTGTTAACAAGTTTAAACTCGTACACTTTGACTTGAAAACTTTTAGAAGTTAGAATGTTTAATAGGTACTCTTTCTGAAACTTCAGAACTTGTGAACATTCTTTACTTTCACAAGTTTAAATCGCTTCTGTAAAGTTTAGAAGTTCCATGTATTGAATTTCCAAATCCACGCCTGTTAAAAGTTGAATTGAAAATTGAAACAACACTTTCTTATTTTGTCCTTCTTTCTGAAGTACGAGGGTAAGCCAAAAATCATCTACACTTTTCACCAGAACTTTCTTTAGGTTGGCCACACTGTCCACAGCTCTCGCATGCTGATAAGTGGTACTCTTGTGGTTACGTGGCTGAGGTTTCATATTATTTGCTCCATTTTTCTTTCTTTTGTAACAGAGTAAACATGGCCGTGCTGCTGGAAATGTGCACCAAGGGAAAACAGAGATCAGTGATCTGAAGCTTGTCGTGGACGATTTCGCACACAGAACCATGACTAACAATGGCGTGCCCAGAATTTTCGAAATGGGAGGGGATTATGTACACTATTTTTTAGTAGTCTGTCCTCATTTTGCTATCTTATCCTGCCTTTGACGTTCTTTTTGTTTAAGAATACTGGATCAAAGGGGAGGGGTTATAACCCCCAACCACCCCCCCCCCCCTCAGGCATGCCACTGATGACAAATCTGCAGAGAGCATGCCACCTCACCCTGTGACTCATCTCTTCGTCAAAATCATCTCTTGAGCTTGTTGAATCTTCCCATCAGTGGTGGAGGTTGATGGGCGTCCAGCTCCCGCTTCGTGCTTCCCGCTTGTCCGGTCATTTTTAAACCTATCGATCCACTCGTATAAACTTCTGCGAAGTAGAGCACTGTCCCCGTATTGTACTCAAAGCCCAAGGTGAAAAACAGCCCCTGATACACCTTCAGAGCAGAGAAACGTATCATTGTTCTGTGTTCTGCGTTGGTGCACACTGCCAGCAGAGCGGCCATGTTTACTCCGCTACAAAACAAAGAAAAATGGAGCGATTAATGTGAAACCTCCGCAGCATAACCACAAGAGTACCACTTATCAGCATGCGAGAGCTGTGGACAGTGTGGCCAACCTAAAGAAAGTTATGGTGAAAAGTGTAGATAATATTTGACTTACCCTCGTAAAAAATATTTTAATTACAACTTTCTGTGCTCTGACACACACACTTCGTTACCTACCATTGCTCAAACTTCACAACACTTTTGGGAGGGCAAAATTGATTAACTTTATATATCCATTCCCATACATGGTAGGTGTGACCAATATGGCCCACTCGCCATGTTTTTAGCGTTTGCATCATAAACTGGAGCCTCGTCTCGACTGTTAGAAATCAGTTGCTTCTGAGCTGCGGAGGTGACATTACAAGAAGTTGAAGGCAGATCAGCATCCAATGAGAAACGTCATATTAATTTCTCAGCGTAAGTAGTATGACTTAAATGAGAACAACAGAACAATTATAGTTTGTGGCTTATTATATGTACCTTTACCCAGGCAGGTAGCCAGGGGGAGGAGGAGCTGAAGCCCCCCCGAAATCATACATATATATAATTTAAATAGTGTGTAATGGTAATTAATTTTACTTCCTTAGCGGGATTGAACATTAGATCAAAAAAAGTTTAGTGTATAATAGAGAAACCAGGTTATATTTTATATTCTACTATTTAATCGAAAGAATAAATGGATCCACAGCCCTCCAAATGTATAGTTTTCTTTGTGAGAGGCCATAGAATATAAACTTTATGAGTAAAATGTGACCCTAACTTTTAAAACCTTATTTTTAACGTAATGTGTAAAAGTTAATAACAAAATATAATAATTATGAATTTCAGTACACTAACTGTACAAAATGTAAGAAAAATAATGGACAACACTTGTGTTGGATACTCACTCATATAGTGTCTCTCCATTTATATAATAATAATAAAAAATTTGGATTAAAATTGTTTAATTTTTAATAAAATAGTTATTATTGTAAAATGACAATTATAACCTTGGTAATAATTATTTTTCAGTGGACTGCCCCCTCTACAAATATAAGCACTGAGCCCTTCCCGAAATGAAATCCTGGCTACGGGCCTGCCTTTACCCGAACATCCTAGAATTATTCTGGGCTAGTTGGCATTAACTTGTTCTTGTAAATAAGGGCAGAGGAATTATTCTGGGACTCAGAAATCGGGCGAGCTTGAAGGCCATTGGATCACTGATTTTTTTTTTTGTATTATTCGGTTATGCTATGAGCTTTCAAATAAGAATCCAGTGATTTAGGTACGTTGGTTAACTATGTAATTCACCAAAATATATCTAAGGTGTGGAAGATAGTAAATAAATAAAGAATGACTTTTTAAGATGCATGGTTCTTTTTGTGTTCATGTATTGCTTGATTATAGAGTTCCTTTCTTCTAATTCTCGGTTTTAATTTGGTATTTGGTAAAGATAAAGTTCCCCGTGCATATAGCACCGTGCCATAAAAGCACATTAAGAGGATGTGGGGGTAAAGCCCCACACATTCCCGATCTCAAACATTTTGGATGTGATCTGATCATCACCACGTTCCGGCTGCCTTTACCCTCAGGGTTGCCCCAGGTACCCATTGATTTGAGGCTGGGTGATCCCCAGAGTCGCTTTTTGCGGGGGCAAGGTCGGAAAATTCCGATCTTAGATCACCCACCAGTGGAATCGAACCCGGGTCCCCCGCTCTCTACCGATTAGACCACCGCAGGTTAAGTTGTTAAATTTTTTATATTGGTATAAGAGGTGGCATGTATTCTGCCGAAACGTCATATCAAGAGACGTGTTAATTTGCATGGAAAACCGTAATAAAAAAAAAACTTCGGTACCTATACATGAAAAGGTAGTAAATTATAGCACTGACTACTAAAAAAAACACTAGTCACTACCCGCTCTCATACTCTTATATTCCCCATCCCGACATTTCTAGCAGTCACTCTGTTGTTTACTGTTCAGAAGGGGAGAGGGATGCTTGACAAACACAGGTACAGCGCCTAGAAGGCGAATTCTGTTTGAAACCGTCACGAGCACGTTTCGTTTATCAACAGGTCGCTTACCACCACAAATCAATAACGAACTTGTTCTTCACATCGCTATAATTAGACCATGAGCTTGTCATCTCTGAACTCACGGCATTGGCAGTCTATCTTTGCCAGGAAGCGTTCTATCGAAATAAAGTGACATCTCTCGTCACGGACTGAAATTAGAATAAAGCACAGGAACTGCAACAAAACGGAAATAACACGAGAAGATGTTTTCACACAAAATAAATTCACGTCGTATCCTGTTCTAAACTATCTTTCTTGTCAGTTTGTACTTCAAATCTTTTCCCAAGGACGGAAGCATGAAAGTTGCTTGTAACATTTTTTGTCCCATTGCACACTTTTGTTTAAATTTGTTCGTAGTTTGATGTGCTCATCATTTTGCTTCCTTCTTTTCCAACTTCCTGTGCTCTCTGATGCGTGACTGACATTTATGACGTAAATATCGCGAAGCGAATTATGGGTAAACAGGTAACGTTGGCTCTTTTGTGATGTAGAACAGATTTTCAGCTTCCTCTCTGAGCATTTGACAAATTTTAGCTGTTGTATTACGCACGGAGTGGATAGATTGATGGCACTCAACCTAACGCGAGAATTTTTTGAGTGTGAAGTTATGTAACACGTTAGCCGAAAACATTCGGAAGAGCAGTAGGCGAGCTTCACATGAAATTTAGCAGCTGCACGGCTAAGTAATCTTATGTATGATATTTGCAGAACAAAATTACTTTACTTTCTAACTTATTCAGATATGACTTGCGGTGTTTATATACGCTGTGGGAATTAAACTTTTTTCTTTGAGGCGGGGATGTCCACTCCAAGGCCTCCGGCAGAATTTTTCTCGGGAGGGGGACATATATATCATATCTTGCCCTTCAGACATAGAAACATTTTGTTTTGTTATTAGTGTTACTATTATATTATTATTTTACATTTCATAAAATTCAAATTGAATTTAAAATTCTTTGGCGCTGTATACAAGTTCAGACCAATCTGCTATCTAGGTAGAAACTTGATTCACCTTTGACTACTTCCTTTCCAACACTTTGTTGATGAACAGTTAGTTCTATGTCTTTTTGTACCTTTTCACAATGCACACAGATGTCACTTAATCTACTGTCCTTCATGGTACCTCTGATCCATGTTTTTACTTGGCAAAGGATAGACACCTACTGTAAAAAGAAAGTAATAATTGAAAATATGAATGCATAGGGTGGTATAGCCTCTTAGCCCATGAATCTAGGTAACTAATCATTAGGGATTATATGTAGACTATGCTTTAAAAGTCGAGACGACAACGAAACCAGATCCTTCGAAACTGGTCTATAAGAGGTCGACAACGAGAACGAACCAGGTTTTTTTTTTATCCTGCATCCAGCGTAATTTACAAAGTAAATTCAATACTGGTAACTGTGCACTTGTTCAGCGTGGTTGCGTACATTCATGATAAAATGACGTTTTTCGAGGGTTTGTAGCATAGAAATGAAGAGCCAAAACAGAAAAGTGGGTAAGGATGTCGAATCGACCCTTCCTAATAGAAATATGTATAATATATCGTTGGAAAGGGTATGAATCAAGGATTTCAGAAATGTATGATTTATGGTGAGGAATGTAAAACCGAAGTTCGACCTGGCAATTCTGTGTGTTTACAACATTGATATCGATAAAGGAAAGCACGTATGGTAATGAGAATGAGACATTACCTCCTCACATACGACACGAAAAGAGACTCTGCAAAATCTTGTTTAGTCTAGATACCACCACTATACCAAGTTCACTAACACTCCGTAGAATTCTTGAAACTCACAAAATGGGAGCAAGATATCAGTTGTGTTGACAATCTATCCTTAACTCATTTTGCAGGGGCAGTTAGACTACCCTTGATCTACCCTTAAGCTAGAAAAGGACAATATAAACCAGTTCGATGTAACTCTCCTTGAATGGCCACAAGAAACCAACCTCCTTTGCCATAATCGCATCAGACTTTAGAAGGCGTGCTATCTAAATTTAACTATCTCTCTATATATTTCTTGGTTCTTCGAGAAACTTAACAATATCTCGAATTTCCTACTTGCTGGTCATCCATCAACAAAAAGTTTAAAAAATCATTTTTATTTCTTCTTCGACTGGCGTTTAGCCAAGTCTCTAATCGTTAGAGTTTAAAAAAGAATACACGTAGGCACCAGTCAGGCACTAGAAACGTAACGAACAAATATGGCCAGATTTCCACTCGCAAATTTTTTTTTCCCACACAACAAGTTACAAACATGAAAATGCATATAATTATATAATGAATTAACACCTCAATCGATATAATCAAAGTAACGTTACGCACAACGAAATTATTAATCGCATGTGCGTACAATTCTGTTCATATTATGAGTCGTGAAAAGGAAAGCAAACTTTCATTTAAACTATTGCAGGTCCCAGTGTCAGTATATTTGAAATTAATATTGCTGTAGCATAACCACCTAATGGACCTACAATATACACTACTTTAATTTGAACAGTAGCTACTTACTGAAAGATTGAGACTTCTTGAAAAATAATTTCAAAAGTATCACTGTTGTGTTAGCATAAAAGTAATTTCTGTTCTTATTCCAACCTCGAGCCTTTGTATCTATGGTAATTCAGTAACGGTGGTTACATTCAGATTGTTATGCATATATAATTAATGCTTCATTATTGTTACTTGCAACCCAATTGCGGAAAACGTCCTGCATGGCAGGGGAGTGGCGTGTATTTAAACACAGTTCAGCAATGCTTACAGATAAAAAATAATATTATATATTACACGTAATCCTACATGGCGAAATTTAACGTATTCAAATGTTAATCAGCGTGGGTAGCTTGTTGCCACAGTTGCCAACATATGTCATGGTAAGACGTACGAGGGGGTATCCAAAAGTTCTAATTATAATAAAGAAGTTATAGAGATATTTCATGAAACTTTTTGTGCATAATCAGTGTCATTGCCATGCATACTTGTGCAAATATCAAATCTTTGTCTAACGTAGTTTTCTTTCCAAAGGCTGTAGAAGACATGAACCTGCATGATGAACAAAATTGAAGCCCGAAGTGTCATAAAGTTCCTCCATTTGAAGGGCAACAACGCACGCCAAATCTACGACGAAATGAAAGCTGTGTATGGGGATGAAAGCCCATCATATGACACGGTTGTGAGGTGGAAGAGGAACTTTCAAAGTGGTCACATGTCCATGACAGACGAGCCACGAGCGGGTAGACCCTCAATCAAGGATGATCTTGCCATGGTGAAGAAAGTGGAGGCCATTATCATCGACGACAGAAGATCGACCATCGAAAGAGTGATGGCTGAGACTGGACTAAGTTACGGAAGTGCGTGGAGGATTATTCATGAGGAACTGCACATGAATAAGGTGTCTGCACGCTGGGTACCTCGCTTGTTGACACCTCTTCAAAAGCAAACTCGCCACGACTTTTCCCAGCAGAAATTGACTCTGTTGGAGCGGAATGAAGACGATTTTTTTGCTTGTCTCGTCACTATGGACGAGTGCTGGGTATACCTCTACGATCCGGAGACCAAAGAAATGAGGAAGGAGTGAAAACATCCATCCTCCCCCCTCCCAAGAAGGCGAAGGTCCAGAAATCTGCCGGGAAGGTGATGCTGTCCGTTTTTTTGAATAGCCGCGGGGTAATCTTAACAGATTACCTTCCGAAGGGCGAGACCCTCAACAGCGATTACTACTGCAACCTTCTGGAGAATCTGCGTGATGCATTGAAACAAAAACGTCGTGGCATGATCAGCAAAGGCGTCCGTCTCCTGGCCGACAATGCACGCGTCCATACGGCCCAAGCATCCGTTGTCGCCGCCCACCGGTTAGGCTATGAACGTTTGCAGCATCCACCTTATTCGCCTGATCTTGCGCCAAGCGACTTCTTCCTCTTTCCCGAGATGAAGAAACCACTTCGTGGTCGGCGATTTGACGACAGAGAGGATGTCATTTTCGAAGTGGAACAGTGGTTTTCGAGCAAAGCGGAGGACTTCTACAAAGAGGGTTTGAAACAGGTGAAGAAGAAACGCTGGCAAAAATGTGTGACTCTGCAGGGAAACTACGTGGAGAAGAACTAACTTTGACCACTGCAAGTGACTATTGTATGTTTTTTTTATTTCATGGTGATAATTAAAACTTTTGGATACCCCCTCGTATGTAGACAACGCACTTGACGCTCCGGCTAGACACGATAATGATCATTCCTGCTAGTGTAACCTGCCGCGTAAGCAATTGTAGGAATAATTACGTTCAAAGATTTTATTGCTGTGCTCAATATTTCGGCGGTGTCTTTATACGCGGAAACGTCATTATCAACAGAAAATGGCTGTTATTGTGTGATTGAAAGCTTTTTGATGATAATATCGTTTTGTGCAGGAAATTTCAGACACAAAACTGAGCATTACCTTACGATTATGCACACACATTTCTCCATAAACTGAACATTGTTTCATAAGAGATCTGAATGACGTCCTCACACTTTAGTGTACAAACTAGTTAGAGTCTTGTGGTTACAATTCCAGCAACAAGTGCCTCTATTAAAAAGGTGATTTTCAACTTTAAAGAGAATTAAGAACCATTTTCGTAATTCTTAAGTAGACTATCTGCATTGTCATTGCTGTAGATGGAAAAGTAATGGGTTTTATCCTTGAAACAGAAACCCAGTTTTCATGATAAAGTGATTATGTTGTTTGGCAAAAAGCTTAGGAGATTAGAGCTTTTGCACAAGCTTTAACAGAAATCTATGTAAGGAATATATTTTAATGTTTGAGTGGAGTGGTTTACAAGTACATTTACTGATTTTTACTGTTTTAAATTCCCTGATGAGAGTGCTAAGTTTTTTTTGTGAATATGGTGAAGGGAAACTGAGAAATTGTCCATATAGAGTAACACTTGTTATTCTCCTTATGTGACTGGAAGCCAGCTGAGTGTGAAAGGAGTACTGCTACGGCTTTCCAGTCTATCACTGTATTTCTAAGTAAATACGAATAATGATCTATACTAATGAGTAGGCACTGATCAATTATAGGGTTGTTATTAGAAATGCTTACAGTTATAAATGCTACATTTACCACCAGGCATAGAAACTTTATTTATGAAGGTCCACCCTTCTCTATACTCTCGCTGGTGGTTTTATCCTTAATTAATGCATGTTATATAATTTAACCTGAATATTCGCATATGCTTTAAGTCATTTAGGAAGATCAAATATCAATATGCCATGTATAAAAAAAATGACGGAATCTATTTTGCTTGGCGGAGAAAATTTCATGGTTGGGATTGCACACAAAAATATAGAACTAAGCTAAATTTGTTTGTAACTGGTTGATTTGGTGTTTTAAGTAAGGCTAATCGGGACTGGACCTACAGTTTAAAGTGGGATCCGAACCACTATATGCTCCCACCGGGTATCGAGCCCGGGACCCCTTGATTACAAGGCGACGACGCTACCACTGCGCCATCGGGGAAGCCCTTGTTTGTAACCGAAACAAACTTTATTTCGTTAATTAATTATAAGAAACTTGTAGAAAGTTGTGACGAGAAAAAATGTTATGATGTTGAGTTATGGTGACTTTCCTTCCAAAGTGAATTTATGAAGGTGAATGTCTAAAAACAATTGCGAATCAAAAGTAAGAAGTTAGTGAAAAGTTATGAACTAAGTAGTGATGAATACAGTTATATTAATACTGAAATCCAGTGTACAAGGCATATCAAAATAGATTTCAATAATACCATAAATGTATTCATCACTAGCATTCATACATATCCAGTACATAACTGTGTTACTAACTTTGACTTTTTGTCAATTGTTTTAAACATGTACGTTCATAAATTCAGATTGGATTTTTGTTTTTTAGCGTCGTTTTTCTACCATTTTGGGTAATCGTAACGATGAGGATGAGTGATGATAGAATGAAAATGATGAAGGGACACTCAAGCTGCGACTCGAACCTGGGACCCCTGTCGTCGTAACGTGCCTAGGAGGTCGGCTTAAGACAATTTTCATAACGAGTATTGTGCAAAGAAGTCTTAGCACATAGCTTCGGACATTACACTACAAACGGAGAACGCACTGGAACGTTAGAAGAACGACTTGGCAACATTGAAAGAGTTCGTTGTACGTTTCAATAGCAAGCTTCCTTTGCGGTTGTTCTTCGCCCCTTCTCTGCAGTCTACTTACTCCACCCACATGTTCTAGGAAGCTGGGCCACTTATCATCGCTGCGAGTAAGCTGTCCCTTTAAGAGAAATGATTATGACTCGTTAGGTAGCGTGATATCAACTCCCAGCGCACCGATTTTGTATCCACTGTCTGCACTCCTTGGGCACAGATCGCTTCCTACACGCAGATGGCGCACCTGAAGCTCGTGTAATTGGTTGCATGCAGTCCACTGGAATGTTCTAGTGCACTTTACGTTTTAGATTAGAAACAACTTCTGTTTTAACCAAAAAAATATGCCAAATGAACAGAGGACAGGATGCGTTGAACCCCTTGAACATAAAAACACACAAACATATTTGCAAAACTTAAGGGAGAATTCACACCGAAGAAACAGGCAACATGCGACATGCAACACGCGACACGAGTGTTTCACACCGAAGAGGCAAGATGCACGCTGCAAGCGACACTGGTTTCTTTGCTCAGTTTGCATGATGGTACCGATATACCGGTACGTCATGTGATGGACAAATAAATAAAAATGAAAATTTTGCTTTTTCTCAACATTGAACCAAAGTCTCTTTATTCGCAAACAGGACACGCAGTTTTACGAAGAGGTTTCTTGAAACTTGTGAAGCGACACGACAAGTGCCTGAATGTCGCTGGGAACTATATGGAAAAATAGTGTAATGATGCCTCTTTCTGCTCATGTCATGTTCTGTCTCCAGAATAAAACTCTCTACAGATGGCAGACTAGGGAAACCTTTTCCCTCGCATATAATGAAATCATTATTTTTTATTTTTTGACAAAATTATTTGTGAAAGTATGTGTTTGTGTGCTTCTTCTTTTTAATGTTTTTGTTTAAATGTTTTTAGTTTTTATATATTTCTCAAACTATTATGTATTATAATCAATTTGTAAAATCTAAAGTAGAGATGGTTAAGTGGAAGAAAAGGCTTGTGCCTTAGCTTCGCCATCTAAAACAAGCAATTAATAAATAACAGACAGACGGACTGACCGTCAACTTAATGTATGTTGCGTCGAAGTACACTGTAAAAAGCTCACTGGAGAAATGACGGTCAATTTCTGTGCCATCCAAGTACCGTAAACATTAACATTGCCGTCTTTAAAGCATAAGCTGTAATTTTAATAGGTTGCAAAAATACATTTATGGTTCACTCAACTGCAATTTATATTCATTATCTATCTTTATGCATGACAGAATATTGAAATGTAAATTATTAACGGATGCGTCCCATTGCATTTTTACGGTAGAGTAATGTACACTTTACGGTAACTTCTAAAAGTTTACTATTTGGTAGGTTTATCAGTCCAACAAAATTTATCTTTATAGGACTGATAGTTGTTGGAATACCGATAGTTGAACCGTGTATGACAGGTGCATAAGGAAAATTACCAGAGTCATTGATTAGCGCCTTAAAATATTTTTTTTTTATTATACGAAAGTGATGGTGTCAAGGTTCAGTTACGCGTGAGACTTGCTGTTATTTATTCTCGAAATACTGACGGGCGTACGGCATCTGCAAAGCAGTGTTATTTTGCAAAACATTCAGGAGCTTCTGGAATTCCCACAAGCTGCCGGTAGCTCGCGATCGACGGCTTGGCGATCCTTCAATTAGGCTTGTCTTACGAATTCTGTGAGGTATCGTGAAAATATTGGCGACCTGTTAGGGCACTTGCGGTACGTGGATAAATCACTGTTCATATACAATGATGGAAATGAAGTTTAGCCACTTCTATGTGTCATTTTGTGAATCCGCCATTGTTTCCTTGAGGGCGAAACATGGCCGTTGGCAGAATTTTTTCTGGGAGACGTGGGGTCAGGACACTGATAACACTTAAATAGTAAAAATAATAAGAAGCGAAAGTGTGAGAGTATCAAAGTATAGGCCTTTGAAACCAAAGTGTGAGTGTATCTAGTACAGCTATTTGAAACCAAAGCATGAAAGTCTCGAAGTATAGGTCTTATGAAAACAAAAGGTGAGACTATCAAACCACAGATTTTTGAAACCAAAATGTGAGAGTATCAAAGGACAGATCTTCGAAACCAAAATGTGAGAGTTTTAAAGCATATGGATTTGAAACGAAAGTGTGAGAGTTTCAAAGCATAGGGATTTGAAACCAAAATGTGAGAGTATCAAAGCATAGATCTTTAAAACGAAAATGTAAGAGTATCAAAGCATAGATCTTCGAAATCAAAATGTGAGAGTATTAAAGCGTAGATCTTTGAAACCAAAGTGTGTGAGTATGAAAGCATAGGTTTCTGAAACCAAAATGTGAGAGTATAAAGTGTAGGTATTTGAAACCAAAGTGTGAGGGTATTAAAAGTATCGATCTTTGAAAGCAAAGAATAAGAGTATAGAATTGTAGGTCTTTGAAACTGAGGTATGAGGATATTAGAATATATCGTCTTACCATGAGGACTTTCAAGGAGTTCTGTGCCTTTGACGTTATTTTAAAAAAAAAATATCTTCGTAAGTTTTCTCTACTTTCTCATTGACCCTTCTTCGACGGAAGAAATTAAACATGAACCTCTAACTTCCCAGTGACGCACGGTGAACTTCAAAGCTATCAACATCTCAGGCGTTTGAAGTTGGGTCCACCAAATAAAATTGCGCCAAGTCTGATGGAGTTTTGTTTTCTTTTCGTGTATTTTATTTTTATTTTTTGTGGAAACTTCCCGGAAACTTTGCAACCTGAAACTTGACACACTGCTTGCTTTGATCTTTAAGAAAAGAAGGGAAAATATGAAGCCTAAACCTCTGCTTTTCTATTTTAGTTATAATAAAGGTGAGAATAATGGGGCGGGGATGCCAGGAATTACCCTCATCAAACCAAATATCCATACATACACTGGGAGAGTTGACTTTATGCCCCATACCTTTATTGGTAGTCGCTTTTAATACATAAAGAAACTATTTGCATTATATTTTATAACGTGAATTTGATGAATGAGCAATCGATAAAAGACATCTGGCTATTATACCAGTTTACTGCCAAGAAATATTTACTGTTGGCTAAAATTGTAGTATGTAATAAATTTAAGGGGAAGTTTCGTTGCCTGCAAACGAGGCAAGATTTGCCATACCTTTGCCTTAGAATATCCTATTTTATGCTTTTCGCTTATTCCAGTTTTCTCCATAGTACACTATACTTTGTTTCTAGAATCTACTCAATTTCCGAGCATAACGGAAGAGAAGGGGAGAAAGCGAGTGAGCGGAGCAAAACAGTGGGCCTGCTGCAAATGGCTGGTAGCCCTCTAAAGTCACTACTTGCGCAGAGACTTGCTTTCGTTCGCTCGTTGCAGAGATTCCCGGTACAGAGCATAGTAGCCCGTCTATGTCGCTGCACTTTTTGGCTCTCTCTGCACTCACGCGTCTAGTTGGTTACACGGTGCAACACCGACTCGTCTACTTCGTTCATTTGGTGTCAAGTAGCGTTTGCACTGCGTTCTGGAGCGGTGTAATGTATGGTCACGTGATGTGTGCTAACTAATCAAATGAACGTTTAAAGCCGCAGACAGGCATTTGTTGAATTATCTGAACTTGAACACCGCTATTCGTGTGCTTGGTGGAACGTCATTTTCTTGCACCAGCCTGACACCGGGATACACCTGCACTACACCGAGTCTCAAAAAGTGCAGCGAACTAGACGGGGCTATCTTGTTTTGTGAGTGACCTTTCCAATGATGCCAACCCTAGCATAATGATGCTAAACCTAGCACAATTTCGGTTTCGTTGGCACCTAGCACCTTGCGTTTGCATAATGGAAACATCTTACATAATTTACAAATTTGCTTCTCTGCGAGGGAGAAATTCACTTCAAAAGACGATAATTTGAGAAATTAAAAGCTAAATTTATACAGATCTTATTTCCGGTCTAATCACACCCCTTTTCTCTTCATCTTTTCTTTATTCTCCCCAGTTTACTTCGCCAGGAATGTTTCATGGCAAGAAATCGATAGAAAGTTGTAGGCCGAAAATAAAACAAACGTTCCGCTTTGTAATCGACGAATCATCTCTAGTTATGTTGAATTCATCTTGGAAAGTAGATGCATAACTTACAATTACAATCATGCGAAAAACAATTATAACAATAAATTACTGTTTATAACTATCAATACTAGTAATAATTCATTATTTTTACTACATGTATCCTAGCACAATTTATCAGCATTTTGCATAATTTCACAGATTAAACGGCACTTTTTCTTACCGGGAGGTTGGCAACACTGGACCCATCGTCAATTTTATCTAACCACCATCGTCACCATCGACACGATTAGCATAGCAAGATGAACAAAAAGCGACGCAAAATGAGAAATATACAATGGAATATTCAAAATTCGAGACAATTAGTGTGCAACTGTCCACTACCTACTTGGATGCGTTTATTTTATGGTGCCTTTTTAAGTGCCCATTTGCTTATTTTACAAGTTCACAGTGCCTGTAAATCCGCTTCCTAGCTATAACGTGCGTGTGTCCTTTCGTAGCTCTGCTCTTGACAGTCTCGTACAGATGGCGCTGTATGAAATAAAAGAAGAACGCGCTGCGATTTCCACTCCTTTGATGTACGCAGAGAATGACAAACGTGCTGCAATCTCTCCACTTACTCCCAGCTGGCAGAACGGCTTGTCCCATACGTCCTCACTGCCACTTGCTAAAGCCTACGAGGTCGCGATAACAATGAAAGAAGTCGACACCAATTTTCTTCCTGACAGACGCCCTTGTACCCATTATGCCACCATGCCTTCTGCGGCATGGTGAAGAGACTTGCATCGTAGATGCTGCTATAATAGGCAAGAGGCGCTGTGCAAGTACAAAGATTTGTTCTCAGGAGGCGGTTGAACATCTACAGAATTATTGTTGCCTGTTCTTTCTTTACCAATTCTGGGTTCACAGTGGAGATCTAGCTGGCAGAGAACAAAGCACGTGCTGCCTCCAGTACAAGATATAAACCTTCTCTACTGAAACTACGGTTCCCGCCATTCAGTTGTCATCTGCATATAAAGTTTCTGACATATAGTAGGTGGAAGCAGTGACGGATTAAGTAAGGTTGGTGCTGTTGATGCTGCAGCATTAGGCCCATTCCTGAAATAGGCCCAGATGAAAACAGACGAGAATTTTGCGAAAGCTGAACAGTTTTCTTTTGCTATATTAACCTGAAAATAAATCTTAGAATGAAATTTGGAGCCCCAATTTCGGACGACTAGACACAGCGTTACTTATTATACAGTTACTATTATTCTTTGCGCTGTGACGTAACTATAACGTCGTTGTGTTTATTGTTCACCTAAGATTTCAAGTTAATGCTATCAATTTTACGCACAGCCCCTATTTCGTCGTAATCCAGCCCTGGGTGGAAGCACTCACATGGTAGCTGACAAGACCACCCAGTGGCGGGAACTGTACCAGGAATTTACCTTCTGGCCTATAACAAGGAGTAGCATGCCAAAATGATGTTTAAAAGGGTAAAGCTTCCCCCTGTACTTGCAACATGCCGTGAAGGCATATTAGGGATGTACATACAATCTCGGTCATTTGTGGAGGTGATGTAATTAGCAACACGTTCCGGCCGTTCCCAGGTAAACATTTATTAGAGGCTGGGTTAACCCCAGAGCAGCTCCATGCAGGGACATTGTTGGAAAAATTACCACCTGAAAGCACCCATCGAACTAGAACCATAGGTTTGCCGAAAACATTTCGTTATGTCAGTTAATTTACGTCTGGAAATACTATACTGATTTTGAAAATCTTAACATTGACTTAAACGCAGCACAGCCCAACCTCCTGGATCTAGAAGCCTGAAAGTTTAAGCATTAAGGATGTCTTTCTTTTGTGAAGTAAAACACCTCTAAGAAGGACTCTTCTGAAATCAACCCCTAAAGGGAGGAAAGGGGGTGTTAGACATTTTTAAAATTCTGATACGTTTGCAGCACAAGCTTTTGGACCTAGAAACATAAAAATACTTGTATTATAAATAAAAGTCTTCAACAGATGGAGCTGTGTGTATGTGCTACGTACACATCTCGACGGGCACAGTAGCAGGCTAGTGGATAGTACTTAATATGTTTGATAATATTATTAAGACCTACACAGTAAAAAACACGCAGAATAATAACAGCAACGATAGGTAAAGCCATTCACTTGTATAGCACCGTGCCATGATGGCACATGTAGAGTGTGGAGAAAGAACACTATATTTCGGCTATACTAAGTGTGATGTTATCAACATCCCGCTTCCGCTGACTTAACCCACCCTCCCTGGGTTACCCCAGGTACCCACTGATTAAAGACTTGGAGGGAGGTAGAATTCGAATGAAAGAGTGAATGGTTTGATTTATTTTACTTTGCGTTTCTGCCACTTGGCTAATTGCAAAGATGAGAATGAATTATGATAAGATTAAATAGATGAAGGGACAATCACAAAAGCACACAACACAAGTCCAACACACGATTATACTGACCCTAGACGTCAGAGCATGCAGTCCAGGGTGTGTGAAAGTGAGGTTGACATTGAATGTCTTAAAAAATGGTCACTCTTTACACCCCGAGAGATAGAAATCGCCGTCTCGATTGCCCAGCTTGAGGAGTCTACTCACGATATTACTACCACAGGTTTCGGGTTCGGGTCCAGACCCGGGCACGTGTGTGTGTGTGTGTATTTATTTCATCAATCTCATGTGATTATCATTCATTTTCATCGTCGCGATTAGCCTACGGAAGCAGATAGAACATATGATAATACCAAATGCACTCATGTACCACTCTGTCTCTCACTTAAAAAGAAAATGTTGATTAATTAATGGCACCATTCCAAATAAGAAATAATACAATTTTAATAACAAATAAAAATATATTAATTTGTAATAAATTAGTACCTAATAGAAAATTCTACTTAAAACAATTTAAACATGTCGTGCAAATTGCATCTTGGACAAAAGTGCTGTATGAAGAAATGAGGCGAGTGCACAACTATTTATAAACCCATAGACTCACAGTTCAGTGCGAAGCCACGAACTCTCTTGATAGTTTTCGATAATCGATTCGTTCTTAATTAGAAGTATCATCCGTTACACCAAGGAGAACCAGAGCCAAGTAATTAACCTTTCCCTGTCCCTGCCAACGCCAATGGTCTTCCTGCAAGAGAACCCATAAACGAAAGCTGAAGTTAATATCGAAACTTGGCACAAGAGGGTGCTGCTGGAAACTGTTCAGAATCATTATCGGAAAAGCTGTTCAATTGGGAGTGCATTGTATAACTCTTTCCGTGTTTCAGTATGTGGAAAGCTCGAAGCAAAGTTATCTCCAATTTGAACGCTTCACCAGATGTCAGGTCAATCGATCAAATATATCATTCATAACAGTTACTTAATAGTGAAATTTAGAAATTACTTTAAATGCAATCGGAACTATTAGGTTTGATAGCTGTTTTTTTACTCTAAATAACATGATTATATAAAATATGAGTTTGCTTCATGAATTAACAATGAGATTAAATGTGATTTGGCTGGTGAGTTTTCATAAGAACCCTGCGTAAGAACAGAGTGGTTTAGAACGTTTCGGCAGATGGCTCTAGTGAAACTCATACAAATTGCATGTGCTAAATACGGAATTTTCTTACAATAGCAAACATTTTTTTTTGTAATCTACGGATCATACAATCAAAATCTTAGGACTTTCCTATTCGAAACGGCCCCTGTGGCGGAGTGGTTAGCACATCGTTCTACGAGGCCAGGGGTCACGGGTTCGAATCCCGTCCTTGACATGGATGTTTGTGAGTGTCCATTCATCAATTTCATCATATCATCCCTCATTCCCACCTTCGCAAATTAGCCAAAAGTGGCACCAAAAGCGAAGTAAACTAGCAAATCAATCTATCAATCAATCATATTCTTTTGAAAACATGGATACTAGACCGAGACTGTGCTTTTCGTTGTTTTCTTTGTGCTAGAACCCAGGAGATCCTTTCGAAAACACAATTCAAATTCTCATGCGTTTACTCGATCTACAGAATTAAAGTGAATGTTGTTGTGGCTTGCTTTTGGTATTATCTAGATATGTGCATTAAGTTTCGCAGAACCGTAATCCTATTCTCAATCTCAGATATCTAGGCAATAGAGAAAGCAATGGTTCACTTGAATGCTCCAAATGTAATACCACGCATTTCAGAATTGGAGGTTTTTCTAATGGAGACACATAAAAAAGAAAGACATATATATATATATTTGCTGACACCAGTGGCGTAATCTGAGTCTAAAACCCGGACTAGCTCACTATGACACCTGGTCCTAGGCTATGGGGGAAGGGAGAAGATTATAGGATCATTCTTGACGTCTTCAAGAAAGCCACGTTGCCATCCTAACGGTAGTCAGGTTGCCAACTTCTAAGAATTAGGTTGCCAACTTCAGAATTGGAATTATCTTCTTTTTGAAATCAGGTTAATTCACAGTTTCTAATCGATTTTTCTCCAGTGTTTACTTTCTTGGCTTCAGGCTTCGCAGATAGCCTAACTAGCTTGGAATATACGCTCCTGGCTGACACATTCCAAAGTTCTAGCGGCATCTCGAATTTACAAGCGAATTGATTGATTGATTTGCATTATTTTACTTCGCGAGTGATGATATGATGAAATTGATGAATGGACACTCACAAACATCCATGCCCAGGCCGGGATTCGAACCAGGCCACCCTGGTCGTAGCTTGATGTGCGCACGGGGACCGGTTACAAGCGAATTGAGTAATGTGTGAGCATTTTGTCCACATAAAAGGAGGAAGGATGAGCATTTGGTGAGCACATACATGAAGCTTAGCAGCTTTAGAAATATATGGTTGCTGAGTAAGATATGTGTAATATATTGTGCAGAGAACCGCGGTCAACCGACGAAAAGCATGGTCCAGAGACGAATTCTAAAGATCGCGACGCCTGAAAAATGAAACCGTGCCTTCGGACAACGTGGATGGATCACCTAACAGGGATTTCACTTGCAAACGGCCAGCCTGGGCTTTCTAATGCGAATTGTATCACATTTGCATCTCTTGCGGGACGTACGACACATCCATCCAGTTTCGCAGTTAATCTTAAATATGGAACAAGTTGCGCGGCGCCATAACTCTCTGTAGACATGAGGAATGCATGCCTGGAAGTGCAAGGGAAGTAAGATTAGATTTATGCTCCGTGACATGGCTATCGCATCAGCCACAGACACTTCATGAATATTTAGCGGAAAGTCACCGCAAAAGCAAAACAAAGAGATTAAAAGGAAGGATATGTATCAACCAGCGCCTCATCAAGTAGTTTTCGAAGTCAAGGCTATTAGTTATCGAAGTCTTCAAACCTGTCAACTCTCGATTTGGTTATTTGCAGTAAATTTCAGCGGGCAAGTGGCGGAAGCAAGAGGCAGAAGCTGGTAGAGTTATGGCTGGCAGCTTAAACGTTACGCAGGTATCCAAAACAGGCTCTTGTGTTTCAAGACGGAGAACTTTACAAGAGTCTCTTAATGGATTGTCTATAATGCCGCTTTGAAGTTCATACGATCTTCTCTTCTAAGTAAATTATGTGAACGAGTGAGTGCCTCGTTACTCATTAGATACTGCGGAGCTTGGAAAATTGCTCAAGTTCCTTCATGCATGAAAGTTTTTTCGAATCTTCTATGTGCCAAGTATTTATATAAAGATTTGGTTTTGGGAAGTCTAAATACAACAGACCACCACTCCGAGACATTTAGCAGTTACAAAAATTCTAACTTCAGAAGCTCTAAATAGTCACCAGTTAGCGTGGTCAAGACCATTGCGACCCACCCCTTCTTAAAGCACCCACTATATTTTAAAGGTATTCTAATAAGCTATAAAATAAAATTAGTGGCTTTCTCATTGCTTCTATTAATATATCTTCATTAAAACAAATTTTGTATACATTGATATGGGTTATTCCATGCCAAATCATCATAAAAAAAATAAAAAATTCAACCATATCAGATTTTCATGAAATTCGGTAGGATGGTAGAAGACATGAAGTAACTTACATATGTATAATTTTAGCCCTCAGTGATACACGGTATTCATACAGCAGGGTTGCCAACCTTATAACAAATGTACAATTTATGTGCTTACAAGGTCAAATAAAACAATTCATAACTTTGCTTCCAATTATGGGATAACTTTTATCTTGGCTAGTTTGGAAGATAAGGGAGCACAGTTTTCATAAAAAATATCTGTATATGAAAATATTGAAATTTTCACTTCAAGGTCACATAATGTGACCTTTGACCTTGCATGTATAAACATATGTATGCTCAAATTTATGGGGAATAAAGTAGGCTATGTTACACAGTTACATGCAATCTCTGTTTGGTGTAAGTTTAATTTTGGGATGACTTTGGAAACAGAAATAAAAATAGGCCACTAGACCAGACTAGACCACCTCGGCTTAAAGTTTATTATCAATTTATATCCCTAGTAAGCCTCAAATTTTCTTGTGAGTTTCGTTTACTGAGCTCGAAGAATGTAGCTTGTAGTTCCAAAAAATATTTTAAAAAATGGTGGAATTATCGTTACCGAAAATATTCGAACAGCAGTGTACATTGATGAAATCGATGCTAATGACATGGCATTATCTTTGGATTCAACAATCAGGAGTGGGTGATATTCTGTATAAATACAATATATAAAAGGTCGGTATTGCTGCTACAACTATTTTTCGTCTTCTTCTTCGTAGAGAACAAACCCAACAAGCCTAACCTAATCACTGGTGGTGTTTAAGTTGCGTCCGATAAGAGAGACAGACCCCACAAAGCTAACAGTCAATGGCAATGTTAAGCAAACAGTTGTAGTAGCAATCAGTAGGCTGGCTACCTGCGTATATAAAAATAGTAAAAGGAAATACTGCGTTTTTATTTTTTTTAGTAAAGGGACAATACTTCACGTTAATATGCATAAGTGCATTTGATTCTTTCAACTCACATTTATTTGTATATTTTATATCCTCACTCGATAGCGCATAGTGGTTAGTGTTGTCACTTTGAAATCAAGAGCCCTATTCGATACCCTGTGTGGGCATATTTGAGTGGTTCAAATCCATTTGGATTGTTCTTTCACCTACGGAAAAAATGGCATTATACATGTATAACAGAACATTATTTTTTAAAAAAAAATTAGCGTCGTATATTATGTTAGAGTAGAATGCTTAAAATTTATAAGTTTCGGAACAATTCAGAAACACATTTACATGTCTGAGAGCTGGCTGGCTATTCAAAATTTTTGCTCGCTGTTCTTGTCTTTTATAGTCGCATATTAATTCTATCTAGTGACAGCTAATGTGATTGTTTTCTAGAAGAATCCATCAAGGTAGAATTTATACCTTAAGAGAAGTACGAAATGAGACTTTCAACACTCAATCAAGATGAAAATCATGTTAGGCCACAGTTTCATTACTCCTGACAATTCCATCTGTAAAAGTCAACACTATCCTGTTTCGTGATATATTGTGGCAAGAGATAACATACTGCCTGGCATAACGCTTAATTTCAAGTTGCAAGCTGTGTTACCGAACATTTATTAGCTCTAGATTGACAGGTGAAATCGGAATTACAGTCAGGTATTGCCAGGACTTACCCACACTGCAGCACTATTTTAACTCTGGCTTCAAGATGTCAGTATCCATCCAGATTTTAAAACCTTTAAAACCAGCTTACTGCACCGTTTTTTTCATTAACTTGAAGTTATATTCTTGACGTTGCTTTCTTAACCCTTGTGTGGTTATAGTAATAAACCGATTTTTATGCTTTCGCCTGACGTTCAGAACAGCGGAAGGACATTGAAGGTGTGTAAAATAGGTTTTTATCGCCACCGCCCAGCTCTTCAGCAAAATTTACAAACAATAGCTCAACACGAGGATGACTTGGGAAACGTTTGCATAGATTTTATCGCCAGGTGGATATGTTGAGCAACTTTAAGCGCATGAAACTTGTACTACATAGCCAAAGGTCTCTTTAGACTGAATTCGATGGCATCTGTAGGAGATTTGGAAGCTAGATTCTTCTACACGTTAACTTTTGTGTTTTGTGCAAGACATCTACGATTAGAATTTCAACAAAAAAATCCCATTTTCTCTGTATTTCAGAGAGGAATTTATGTGTTATTACCTTGTGTCAATGTCTTCGCTTTCTTCAACTGTTTTGAATGACGTTACATTTTGTCACAAACATATACCATGTCCTGGGAATGTCGTTGCCTGTAAATAACACTTCTCAAAATGCATACAAAATGAATCGCACTGGCCATATAACGGGTAAAATGTCTAGTAAGAGAGTTAAGAACCAAATTGGGATTTGAAGAATGGGCATATTTCGAACAATAGGCACTTGGAAATGACAAGACAAGTCTTCATATTTGGTCTGTTGATTATGTGCACAGTGTTCACAATGGTTACGTTGTCTTGTTGACAAATTTATGTCCCATATTCTGCATGTAAGAAAAAGTTAACAAGGTTGTATTTCAGAAGATACGCCTTGGATGAAAATTTTAAGTGATGTGCCGTGGCTTCAGAAATTATTTTCTTTCTTTTCTTCTACTTTCCTTCATAGGGTTTTTTGTCCTGTACAAAAACAAATTAAGCTAATGGCATGTAATGGTATATCGTGCAGGATTGCATTAACAATGTGTGATTTTTAAACTACAAAGATGAAAAAAATTGTTAACCTTCTCGAGTTTAATCTTTTCCAGAAGCACCGAAATTGAATTCGGAGATTTGTCGTTAACTTCGGATCTAAATTGTTTTCAAATGTTAACGAAATATTGGTTTGAAATTAATCGCATGTACATGTGACAAGACACACGAATCATTTCCGTTATCTAGAATGTATAATATAATATTTTACAGTAATGTCGAGCAACTATAGAATAGTAAGTACTTCCTTTACATTCTACAGATTACATTTTAGTGAGATATCAGGAAACACGTTACCAGTCTAGTAATTTGTCCGCAGACACTTAAAAAATATTTATATTTATGAACATATCTTTTCATAATTAATCATTCATTATTATCTGTATTTATTCCTGAGAGGAATTATAAATGTGCCTAATAAACCTGTACTTTACAATTGTTCGTAAGGTGTAGTGAAACGGCAATGAATTTTGCCACTGTTTGCTAAGTGCATCCACATTTACAAACCAGTTACGCAGATCATCTTGAAAAATATTGTGCTCATTGTTAGAATCGTTAAATTTCTTGTTGATCAAAAATGCTTGTTTGGCACTCAATGAACAATTAGGAATCCATTTATGAATAGTTTCTTCGATTACAGTATCAGTAATGTATAATATTAATTTTCAAATGAAGTTTGAAAGATGGGAATTTTGAATGCTTTTTACATTATGAAAGAAGGGTTACTTAATATCTGCGGTACGAAACCAACCAATCAAGGGGTCTCCTTTATCCCCCTCTGCACCGTGGGGTCCCTCTTATTGTCATGACTGAGGAGAAGCCTACATGCTACACATAACTCTTCTTTCCAAACTATGAAGGTCCTTTTGCAACTGATAACGATTCTGCCAATCACAGAATGACTTAGAAATGATGAATACAAATGGAAGTTTGGGGAATAATCACCAAATTAAAGGGTGTTGGCTTACCTGGTTGTTTATTCTAAATGAACACTACAGCTAGATGAACACTACAAACACTAAGTAATACTGCAAGAGACCGCTCCCGTCATTGTCCTGGAGATGGCTGAAATCTCTCTCTCTGGCTCTTTTTTTCCCCAGTCTTTCACCCCTGGTTCCAGGGGTCAAATCCCTTGCGTCTGGTAAGGCGGTTCCTTCTCCCCCCGTTAGGTGGCAGCAAAAGTCAGCGGCTTTAGGTGGCTGTCGCTACACCAGCCCCCCACGGAGAAAAAGGGTTACACCTTGTGTGGGAGGCGAAATGTTACGTGTCGACCAGAACGGGTGACGTAGTCACCTTTTGGTGACGGACTCTCTTGCCGTTGCGCCGATGGTGGTTGGTTGGTGGGGTGCTGTGTTGGTGTCTCTGAGGAACCCTTGGTTGGTGGGACGTCCTCCGTCCAGGTGTAGGCTGGTTTGACCCGGTCAATGCTGACGCGGGTCTCACGACCGTTGAGACGCAGGGTGAAGGTCTTGTCGTTTTTGCTTATAACTTGGTGTGGTCCGGAATACGGTGGTTGGAGGCTGCCTCGTACGGAGTCGTCACGGAGAAAGACGTGGGTGCAGGTTGACAGGTCCTTGAAGACGAAGGTGCTGGGTTGATTGTGACGGGAACCGGATTGTGGTCGCAGGCGAGCCATGTGTTGCCGAAGTCTGGAAACCAGGTCGGAAGGGTCTTCCATCCGGGTGGCTGTTGGTGGCACGATGAGCTCTCCTGGGAGTCGGAGAGGTTCGCCGTACACCAGTTCGGCAGGCGATGCTGCGAGGTCATCTTTGATGGCTGCGCGAATCCCAAGGAGCACGAGGGGCAGGGCTTCTATCCAGGTGGAGCCAGGGTGGCACATGAGTGCTGCCTTGAGGTGGCGGTGAAAGCGCTCGACCATGCCGTTGGCGCATGGGTGGTAGCTGGTGGTGCGATGGCGCTCGGAGCCGATGGTCCGTCCTAGTTCGCGGAAGAGTTCTGATTCAAATTGCCGCCCTTGATCTGTTGTGATGCGGGCGGGGGAACCGAATCGCGAGATCCAACACGATGTGAAGGCCGTCGCGACGTCCGCCGCGGTGATGCGTTCCAAGGGGTAGGCTTCGGGCCAACGGGTGAAACGGTCCACGGCTGTCAGGCAGTACTTATAGGGTCCCGCTGATGGGAGAGGCCCGATCAGATCGATGTGCACGTGCTGAAACCTTGCAGACGGAGGAACGAAATTGCCCAATGGTGCGTGCACGTGTCGGGAAACTTTGGTGCGCTGGCAGTCTTGGCACGATCGAGCCCAAGCGCGACAGTCTTGCTGGACTCTGGGCCAGACGAAACGCGACGCGATTAGGCGCGCGGACGCTCGGGTACCGGGATGACTGAGGCCGTGCAAGGCATCAAAAATGCGGCGGCGGTGCGCGGCGGGTACATACGGCCGGGGTTTCGCGGTGGAGGTGTCGCAGAAGAGCTTGACTTCGGTGCCAGGTATGTCCATGAGCTGGAGGTGGAGATCGCAATCGCCGTTCAGGAGCTCACGGAGCTCATCGTCCTCTTCTTGGGCGGAGGCGAGGGAGCGCAGATCGGGGGAGGGGGTGTTCCCGCGAACTGCGTCCACCCGCGATAGCGCGTCCGCCACCACGTTAGAGGTGCCTTCAATGTAGCGGATGTCCGTGGTGAACTGAGCGATGAAGGAAAGTTGGTTGAGTTGCACTGGAGGTAGTTTGTCACGCCGCTGCTGGAAGGCGTAGGTGATGGGCTTGTGATCCACGTATATGGTGCAGTGTTGCGCTTCCAGGATGTGACGAAAGTGCTGAACGGCTGCGTAGACTGCGAGAAGTTCGCGGTAGTACGGTGGCCACTCGGTCTGCTTGGTGGTGAGTTTCCGGGAGAAAAAGGCGAGGGGTTGCCACAAGCCGTTGGCGAACTGTTGCAGGCATGCACCGACGGAGGTGGCGGAGGCATCGGTGAAAAGTCCCAGCGGGGCTTCGGGATGCGGATGGGCCAGGAGCGTGGCGTTGGCAAGGCTGGTCTTGCAGGCCTCGAAAGCTTGTTCCAGGTCCGGCGTCCATGGGAATGGCTGGGATCCTCGGAGGGGGGTGACGGCAGCATGCAGAGGAGCTTGGTGTTCGGCAGAAGATGGCAGGAAACGACGGTAGAAGTTGATCATGCCGAGGAAGCGACGCACGCCGCGAGCCGTGGCTGGTCGTTTGAAGTCCTGTAGGTCTGCGATGCGGTCGGGAAGCGGTCGTGTACCGGCAGCGGAGACTTCGTACCCAAGGAACGTGACGGAGGGGGTCCCAATCACACACTTCTGGGTGTTAATCAGGATGCCGTGGTCCGAGAGACGTCCGAAGAGGGCGCGTAGGTGTTCGCGGTGTTCCTCGTGGTTGCGTGATGAGACGAGTATATCGTCGATGAATGGAAAGCAGAAATCCAGTCCTGAGAGCACTTCGTCGATGAAACGCTGGAACGTCTGCCCGGCGTTGCGTAGTCCGAAGGTCATGTATGGGAACTCGAACAACCCGAATGGCGTGGTGATCGCTGTCTTCGGGATGTCGTCTGGGTTGACAGGAATTTGTGTGTACGCCTTGACCAAGTCGATGACCGAGAAGACGGTGCATCCGTGGAGGTGGTTGCTGAAATCGTGGATGTGCCTCACTGGATAGCTGTCCGGAATCGTCCGGGCATTGAGGCCACGGTAGTCCCCGCACGGTCTCCAGCCCTCCGTTTTCTTGGGTACCATGTGCAGCGGCGAAGACCAGGGGCTGTCGGAGCGACGTGCGGTGCCTTCGCGCAACATGGAGTCGAATTCGGCCTTGGCTATTTGTAGGCGATCTGGAGCTAGGCGGCGAGGTCGGCTGGACACGGGGGGGCCCGGGGTCGTCCGGATGTAGTGGACCGTGGAGTGACGAACTTCTCGCGGCGTGCCGGCGGGACGCGTGAGCGTCGGGAAATCGGCTAGGACGTCGCTGTATGAAGAATCGTTCGACAAGGCCTTGATGCTGGGTTGCATAGTATTCGTTGGCTGGCAGGGAGCCGAGAGTCCCGTTCGTCCGTCGAGCAGGCGCTTGTTGCGACAATCCGGCAGCAGCTCAAAGTGGTCCAGGAAGTCCGATCCGATGATGGGCACGGAAACGTCCGCGACGACGAAACGCCATGAAAACTCGCGACGCAGGCCGAGTTTGAGGCAGAGGGGCAGAATTCCGTACGTCTTGATCGTCGAGTCGTTTGCGGCACTGAGCACGTAGTCGGTCGGATGGCGTCGGTCCGGGAGCAAACGTCTCGGGAAACAACAAATATCCGACCCTGTGTCGACGAGGAAGCGGTGGCGGCTATAGCGGTCGGTCACGTACAGGCGGCTTCCACCAGGACGGCAGCCGTTTGCCGCGACTAGCGGCTGCCGTTGGTGTTTGTTGTCGCGGGCGCGTACGTGCATGGGTCGTTGCACCTCTGAGCCTGGTCGCCGAAGCGGTGGTGATACCAGCATATTCCCTCATCTCTTCCTCTTGACGGCGATCTGCGGCCGTAGCGGCGCGGGCTGGTACGGTCACGCGATTGCGAGCGACCGCGGAAGGCGCGAAAGTCGCTTTGCAGGGACGCGACTTGACGAGTTAGCTCCTCGACGCGTTGGAGAAGCCGAACCGTGTCGGAGGCGGGCGCGAGTGGCGTCGCGGTCGCGCAGATAGCCGGCGGGTTGGGCGAGACGAACTGTGCGGCGATGTTGCTTGTCGCGGGGGTGAGCATGGGGGGGCTCACCTCCACGATGCGGTCCGCGAGCGTGGCAAGTTGGTCCAGCGGAAGTTCCGAAGACTGCACCTGCAGAATCGCTTGAACTTGAGCGGGCAGGCGTTGGAGCCACAACGTGCGCAGCAAGTCGTCACGCATGGGAGTGGTGCCTGCGAGTGACTGGAGGTGACGTAGGAACTGGGACGGTTTGCGACTGCCCATTTCTTCTTCCATCAGGATCTGCCGCAATCGCTGATTTTCAGACAGGGAAAATCTTCGCGTGAGTTCCGTCCGCAGCCGGGTGTAAGGGTCGGTTGCCGGTGGTGTACGTATAATGTCTCTCACTTCGAACGCGTACCGACCTTCTAACTGTCCCACGACGTATGCGAACTTCGTCTCCTCCCGGGTGATGTGGGCGATGGTGAACTGGGCCTCCACTTGGGAGAACCACAATTCCATGTCCTCGGGCCAGAATGGGGGGAGCTTCACACTCACTCGATGTACGGAGTCCTGTTGCGATTGTACTGCGTGCGGTGCTGGAGTCCTCGGTTGAAGTGCTTGCTGTCTGAGTTGCTCGTTTTCCCGCCTGAGTTGGTCGAGCTGCGCTTGAAGTTCCTCTGTCATCGCGGTGTAGTTGGTGCGTCCAGAACAAAGGGGGTTGGGCGCGTCGTCTAGCGTGAACTTGTTCGATCCGGCTGGTATGGTACACAAAGGGGGGTAATCACGATTTGTAGTTTGGGGAATAATCACCAAATTAAAGGGTGTTGGCTTACCTGGTTGTTTATTCTAAATGAACACTACAGCTAGATGAACACTACAAACACTAAGTAATACTGCAAGAGACCGCTCCCGTCATTGTCCTGGAGATGGCTGAAATCTCTCTCTCTGGCTCTTTTTTTCCCCAGTCTTTCACCCCTGGTTCCAGGGGTCAAATCCCTTGCGTCTGGTAAGGCGGTTCCTTCTCCCCCCGTTAGGTGGCAGCAAAAGTCAGCGGCTTTAGGTGGCTGTCGCTACAGAAGTATCCACTTCATAGTACAAGAGTTGCTAGAACATTTTTACCAAAAATTTAGGACGAGATTGAAACCGAAATTATAAACGTCTGGTTCCATACATATAGCATACAAAATTGCCGACCTTCGAAGACTCTTAGGACCGAAACGAGTTAAACGTCATCAGGAAAAATTGTTGAAATCAATGTCCTCCACACGCTGTGAAAGTTCACCATAGCAAATACGTATACGGAAGTCAGTCAATAATTTATCTTACTGTATAATATTTATGCTGGCCGCATTGCTTTCTGCGCATGTATGCTGATAGAGTGCGTATTAGTCGTTGCCAAAGCGCATATTTGACCATCGTCGCTCATTTTTTTCCCCCGTTGTTGCAGAGTAATTATGTCTGCGCCACTATTTGCACGAAAGAACAGCGAGCAATGATTTGTCTTTTGCAGGCTGAAGGTATACCAGGGGCCGAAATCCACCGTATTTAAGTGTAAGTACATTTTAAAAGGAATTTTGATTTACTGTGCCTGGAATTACGTTTCATTCTGAAATGAAATGAAAATGTTCGATTTTCACTCATACGTATGTGTAAGAGGTTAATTATTCCGTTGGGTTGCTTCGGTTGTGCCACTCGTTGAGAGTCGACTGAGAGTTACCATCGCGTCACTGAAGTTTCCGGGTTTGAATCCCGAACAGAACAAGTGTGTTCCTTTTAGGGTTCCCTAAACCGAATTCCATGAATTTTTCAGGTAATTTTGAATAACTTTCCAGATTACCCTGTAATGATATACAGTTACTCACAATGTTGTTCGTACAGGGCAAACGTATCGACAGAGTCGGATTTGCTAAAGAGCATTTACATAAGGATCAGGAGTTTTGGGACAACGTGATCTTGTCCAATTAAACCAAAATAAACATGCACGGATCAGATGGTGTGACCAGGGTGCGGAGGGAGGGGCTTCCCTGATGGCGTAGTGATAGCGTCGTCGCCTTGTAATCAAGGGAGTCTCGGGTTCGATGCCCGGTGGATCCCACTTTAAACTGTAGGTCCAGTCCCGATTAGCCTATCTGTGCATAAAGTGAACTTAAAACACCAAGTTAATCAATCAGTGGGTGTGGAGGAAGGCAAATACGCAGATCTATTATGATCTGGGCCTGCATGTCGACTAAAGGAATTGGGAAAGTGCAAATCATTGGTGAAATCATGGAGAAGCATGTCTATAATAATATCCTGAAGAATTATGTGAAACAAGGTGCCGAGCAAATGGGGTTGCCACGTGTGTTCATATTCCAGCAGGATAACGAGAGGAAACATGCTGCTCAACTCAACAGGGACTGGGTGATTTTGATTTTTGAATGTACCAAAGTAGTTGAAAACACTAGTTCAAAGTTCAGATCTGAATCCGATTGAGCATTTATGGACATTTTTGAAGAAACCTGTCCATAAACATGAGTGCAAATCAAAAGAACATCTTAAGAGAGCAGTCGCTTTAGAGTGAGAGGGAATCAGCCAGACAACTGCAAGACCTTGGTCGCTTCTAGGCACAGTAGATGCCAAGCAGTTATGAAGGCCAAGGGTTATGCATCTGGCTATTAAACTGTCTCATTTTGTAACATCTTTATGTTTCTTTTTCTGTTTTCATTGAAGTGTACGAACTGAAAGAAATGTGACATAAAAGTAGCTTGCTTACAGTAAATTGAATGTTTTACGTTATTAATAAAGTTTATGGGGAAACAGACGGTTGTAAATAAATCACCATGTGTGTTATAATTATATGTAGGGAGAATATCTAAAGTACTAAGGCTTATTGTAATGTTTACTTCGTTTACTTCTCACACTTCATTTGTACGAACAACATTGTGAGTAACTGCATATCTTAAATTTTGCATGTTAGCCCAAAAAAATCAACAATTCAACAATGTTGAAAATGAATGACGTAAAGAAAATCTTTACACACGAAACCAGTGTTTTAAATTTCCGAGCAAGAATCTGATTTCCCTGACGTTTGGAGGTTCCTGCACGTTTGAACAAAATTCCCTGCCTCTTCCATGATCTTTCCCTGACTTTTCCAGGATTTCCCTGACTTCATCAAGTTTATCGTCATTCATCCTCATCGTTTCAATAGGCTACAGATGTAGAAAAGCAACGCAAAAATAAGAATAACACAAATACTATTCTGTCTTTCTGTTCAAGTTTATGTTCCATCTCTTCTTTCTGCCTTTGACAAGGCATATCAATCAATGCACTTGCTTTGGGGATTTTGTAAACGTTTCTGACAACACTGTTTTTATTCATGGAAGTGTTTCAATTCTGTTATGACAGGCGATTTTTGTTAGCACGCCAGCTGAGAGTGAAGCCTACCAAGTGAAATTCTCTTGCGTCCATGATCGAGCGTGACTAATGTCATAAAAACGCGGCATCAATTGACAGCAGATCCACGTGTTCAGTGGAAACAATAGACGATCTACAGCCGCATGAATAATGCATGGAGTGCCCTCTGTCTGAAGGCAGAGGAGGGAATTTTACGATCATGACTTGGCCACCGCGGAAAGCCTGGCAACATTGTGTACATAGTAAGCAAAGATCTAGGCGAGGACAAACAGTAACCTACTGAGAATGCTATCACGTCCTGTCATCGTAGGAGGAAGGGGCACGTCACTTTTGGCAATTCAAGGGCGTTGTGTATATAAGTGTTTAGTGTGTGGCGTAGTTCTACAACCGTGTTGTGTGTATTTTTTGTTCATGTACAGTCACTTTCAATAAAAATGCGACACCTAGATCCTGAAATGCTCGGTTCTCTGCAAGGCGTTTTATGCGTTGCCTAAATATACAGCCGTGGTAGAAGTTGTCATTGAAAATTTCCTATTAAAATTCACTTATCGCCGTTGAGTTAGGCAACACACATAACGCCTAGCAGAGAAGCGAGTATTTCAGTATTAGATGTCTCATTTTTATTGCCGTTGAGTGTGCATTGTTTTTGACCTAGGTTGATCGCAACGATAAGGCATGGACGCGCGTAGAATTTTCTCCAGGAGGTCAGCATGCAAGACCTTTCCCCAAAACACTGCTTCAGTTTGAAGTTATCATATTTTTCGACAATATGTACCATAAATTCCTTATAATAACTAACGCAAAATACTGTTTGTGAAGTTTTATGTCATTTTCTAGGAGGGAGCACGGCCGTCCTTGCCCCCGCTCCGGACTCCCATGTCACGTTCATGCCTCTTTGAAAGCACAATTACCTAACCCTAGGAGATGCAGTACTGTCACAGTGACTGTTATGACGTCACGTATTTATTGTCGTATTTGCAAGCTACGCCAACAGTACTACATCTAACCTGCCTAACTTATTCACATGTTTATTTCTTCTTTCTGATGCATATGGGAGTAGATTAGATGGTTAGTCAAGTCAGGTTTGGTGCTGTTAGCATCTCCAAGTTGCTATAGTTGTTAGCCGCTTTTGTGGATCAGTAGCAGAGGACTCCGATCTCGTAACCCAGCGATGGGATCACAGCGGCGATGGGATTCTGCACAGACTACACGCCATCCAATAAAGACCCCCTTAGCAGGCCATGGCTTGAAGAACACCTTACCGCTAGATAAGAATCGGTTGTAAAATAGATGCTTTATTATCTCATATATGCATTTTTATTTGGTATTTAGAATTTAGGCGGGTATTAAACACGATACGCACAAAATACCTTCTGTCTTAACACTCAATTTTCTTTCTGACTCCATTACTGCATTCGGCAATAGTCTCCAAAACATTTCGTTCGTTTCTCCTTCTATCATGGTACTAAAATTCTTCACTTTCTTAAAATCTTTCTCTCTTCGATCCGTTTCTGTATTTCTTTTTATTTCTCTTCCCCGTCTTTCATATATTTTCTTCCTGTTTCTCTCCTTATTTCAATCTCGCTTTCTTCTCTCTCTTTTTCGATCTCATCACCGAAGTTCCCTCCCGGGTTCAAATCCCTATCCCTTCTTGCTTCGTTTATCTCCTCTCTCTCTTCTCGCACTGTTCTCTGTATATCTTCATTTTTCTTTCTTTCTTCTGTCCCTACATTCTTGCTCTGCTTCTCTCTTCTTGCTTTTTCTCTCTTTCCTTTCTCTCTCTCTTTCTCTCTCTTCTCCTCTTTCCGTCTTTTTTGCTCTGTTTCTTTCTTCTCTCCATCTCTTTATTTTCTACTAATTTCTTCCTCATTTTTCTCTACGCTTTTCCATCACTTTTCGCTCAGTTTCATTTCTGACCCATACTGTCTCTTTCCTTTTTTTGTTTCACGATGCCTTTAGTGTTTCATTTTTTTTCGCGGCCCACAAGTCAGACTGTAGGTCTGTCTGACACTTGCAACGTTCAGTTAGTGTGGTAAAAATAAACACAAACTATTTCAAATTCAGGAACATTTTACGTTTCAAATGCTCTAAATAAGCACGTATTTGGAAGAATCATATCATTTCAGTGGAAATATTAAAGCACTTCGCGGCGCCCCTGTAGGCCAGCCTCGGCACTCCAGGGCGCCGCGGGGCACACTTTGGGAACCACTGCTCTAAGACTATTTCACCCTCGCGATTCCCCAACATCTGGTGGCTACGCCTCTGACTTCCAGGCTTCGAAGCATGCCTTTCCTCCCATGATACAAAGTCGTCCGCACGCACATGCACATCGTTGTTCTTTGTGCGTAAACGCACCTCACTGCACACGACGCTTCGCAGTGTGAACCAGTGAGCACTGAAACTGGTTGCGTTTCACACCTAGCCCAGATGTCCGCGTAACGCGTGTAATTTGTGACGTTGCTGGCGGTAAACAATGCGCGTTTTTTTTTTTTTTTTTTTCAAGCGCGAACAATGTAGATCGGGAGATACTCCGTGGCGTTTATTCGCTCCAGAGGGCACAGTTTCGTTTTGTGGATGAGTAATGACTTAATACGTGAGTAGGCAAAGCAAGCATATGCCGTTATGCCGCAAGGAGCTGGCTTTGAGTGCAGCGAGTAAGCTTGCCAACCAAGATTATTTTTCCATCCTTACATTTCTTACACGCTTTCTCTTTCTTAATGCGTTTCCCTATTCCTTTATATCTCTCTTCTTTCTCTTTATATATCTTCATTCTCTATTTGTATCTCTTCTCTCTCTCTCTCTCTCTGCCACTTTTGCTGTTTCTTTCTTCTCTCCATTCTTGCTCCATTTCTATATTTCTTCTCCCTCTTTTCTCCCTGTTTCTCTTTTGCGTTCTCTCCCTCTCTCTCTGTCTCTCTCTCTTCTTGCACTGTTTCTCTCTTTCTTCTTTATTTTCGGCAACCATAAACAAAAGAAAATAGTAGCCTTTACTATCTTTTTATCAACATGTTTGATAACTGTAAGCAAATGTGCACAATTACTAAAATAATTTAGTTTTGGTAAACTATCTCTGGCTTGTGGCAAATTTAAACAAACGTTTGTACACCAGAAACTAATTCATGGCTATTTAAACAAACATACTTTCTGCATTTCTTCACGATATTTCAAAATTAACAAAAAGCGATGGTGAAATACGTATCTGTTAAGTTACATTCACTGTTTAGTGTTCAAATCTCAAAATAATGTATTTGTATTAAACATCTTTCTGTTTGGGTGACAAAATAGAGACTACTTCAATATTCGACACATCCTGAATGTCTTTATATCTGTTACGTAGCTCGCTACCGGCCAGCTAGAGTGCGGGGTAAGAACAAGTTGTTACTTCCTAGCAATCCCAGGTTTTTAGAATTACTGCGGTACTTCCTGAGATACGGGAGAAAGAGAGTACAAGAAGCAAAGGAAGCTGGCATGGGAACGTTGCACAAATGTTGAATATGTACAAGATTACCGTCAGTGATGGTGATGATGAAAAATAAGGCAGACCGAAGAAAACAGGAGAATTCAAGAAAACTCCAAACAAATTGTTCCGAAAGCATCTGTGTAATTTATAGCTGAACAGTGATCTGACTGCCCAGGAAAGCCGGTTATGATGGGGAAACAAAAGGGGTATCCTGAAAATAATATATTAATATATTGGAGATTTTTCTTGATGGTCTTAGATCAATGAGGATTTCGCGCGTGTGGGTGATCCCCCCACCGCCCCTCACCCCTTTGGGTTCTCTCCAAATTTCTTTCGAGGAAACCAGGGTTGTTAAAGGTCCAAGAATTTTAAATAAATTCAATTCCGGTCCAGGAGAGAAAATCAGCAAGCCTAAATGGGTTCTGGAACGTAAAGAACCTTTTTATCTGTGAAGTATTCGGTCCAGGAACCTTTTTTCTGAATGAATTTAAGTACGGTCCAGTAACTTTATTCAGGAAAAATTCAAATACGGTTCAGGAACCTTTTTCCGAGTCTATTGAAATTCGGTCCAGGAACCTTCTTTCCAGGATCAATTTAAATACGGTCCAGGAACCTTTTTTTCCTAATGAGTTTAAATAGGGTCCAAGTTCCATATTGAAATGAAACAATACGTAAAAAGCTTCTGGTCCTATTGAAGAATCATATGAGTTCTTGGACCTCGAACATCCCTGCTTCTTATTACGGACCTGTCGAAAAACAATTATCCACTTGTGAGCATGAAATACTAATCCAGGTGCTGGCTGTCTCGAGAAACTAAGGTACAAGGTAGAAATGGGCGAAACGCAAACGCTGCAGTCACGTTACCCCTCTCCATGCAGCCCCATTCTCTCGCGCTCACGAGTCACTACTTGCGCAGAGACTTGTTTTCGGTCGCTTGCTTGTTGCCTTCGTTGAAAAGAACGCTTGAATAGCCATCCCATCGCGCTCCAATGAAAATCTTAGGGCAACCAAGTGACGAACGAAATTGTTTAGAGACAAGACAGAGGTGGCGTCTGCACCGGGAAAGATTGGCAATGAATGTCCGAATGTCCTTGCATAAAGTATAATTTCCCTTGATGTAGCAGCACTGCCCGTCGCTGTTGTTATAGCTGCAGCCTCACGTTCCTTCGCTACGGTTTCTACAACCGCAGTGTGACATTCCAATGTAAAACATACTCGCGGACATTTTTAGAAGGTCAACCCTGGTCCAGGAATTGTAAATAAATTCAATCCCGGACTGGGAGAGAAAATCACCACACGTACATGAGTTCTAGGCAGTGTAGAACCTTTTCATATTTAAAGAATTTCAATTCGGTCCAGGATCTTTTTTCAGTATCATTTTAAATTCGGTCCAAGGAACTTTTTTCCGGAGGAATTTTAATTCGGTCCAGGAACCTTTTTTCAATGAAACAATACACAACTTATACCGAATTTAAATTGTGCGAGAAAAAAAGATTCCGGTCCTGCAGCGGAACCCAATAGAACCCATTAGAATGTATGGGTTGCTGGACCTTTAACAACCCTGGAGGAAACAATTATCGTTTTATATGTACTCTCTGTCGCTTCACTGTCTGGCAACTATTCCCATATCTTACATCAGTACTTTAGCCAGGTTTGTCGTGAGAGTGGACTTGCCTTTGCCTAATTGAAAGCACTCGATGACATCTTTCGGTGCTGATTTTTATCAAAGGAATTCTTCAGCCTTTAAAGGAGCCGCTGAAGCTGGTTGTCTTGCACGCATAAAGCCATTCCGCTCTCTGGCAAGGTTGCCACGCGGAGATCTGGTCACGAGAAGATTTGTCTTCATCAGACTGTTTCGAAAAGGATTATTCACGTTGATCTGACATTGGAGGGTGTTTTAAAAGGCGTGTGTTTCGTTGACAGGTAAGAAGGATCATAAATTGTTTCTAAGAAATCTATCTGTTATTAGGTCTGCTTTGATGCCAGGCAGTGGCGTATCTACAATTTTATTTCGGGGTACGGTTTCTTTAGTGGTTGTGACCCGACTGTTAATGTGCGGGTGTTTTGTGAATACCACACATCATCATGATTGTGTCTTAAGAAAAGTCATTTAAAATATAAGTACAACAGAAAATTGAGAATTTCTTTTTTAGGAACCCGCAGGTGAGGTTCAGATATATACCACTCAGGAGGGTCTTTTGGTTCCAAATACAAGCTGAATTATAAGTTTCTTGCAAGCATTCATAATTTATACTGTAATTTTTTTAAAAGTTATTTTAAATGTATATTTCTTAAATAAAATAACAAGGATAGTGTTTTACATCATGTACCCAATGTTTTCTTTAAATAATGTTCACAAATGGAAACATAAAAGAGCATTCAATGCTACATCAGAAATATTTCTAAAGTGTATTTCTTTCATCAAAATATTTTTCTTAGATTATTTTCATTTTTCGTTTTTTACGTCATTGTGATTGTCAGACTTTTTTCTTACCCTACATATCTTAATTCCGAAATCTTTGTTTTTCAATAGGTTGAACGAAGAAAATTGCTGTAGATGATCTCCTAAAAAGGTAAGTTAATTAATTTTAATTTATTTTGCCATTGTACATTATCCTGGTTTTCTATTCCTAACTTCGTTACCCTACCTTCTGTGCTGTGCTGAGCAATAGATCATATCTATTCTTAGATCTCCTCTGTTATTTTGCACCAATAACTCACTTACTTGAGCTGTTTGTTAACTTAAGGTGTTCTGTGTTTCACAAATTAACAGGAAGCCTACAAAAGTTAAACACTGCTGGAGTTTGTCACGTTTTGAAAGATTCACGCAGCACTGTACCGATGTTGCTAATCATTCACGAGAATATCCTTACCAACAGCAGTGTTACCAAACTACATTTGTGGAAAAGAGCTAAAATGATGCTTAAATAGAGTTGAATAGAAGTGTTTGTATGCAATGTAAGAGTGCTTAAAGGATAGTGGCATGGCAAGATAATTCCACTCGGGTAGGGTCAAGGTCAGACAAAATATTTTCAGGTGAACACTGCTTCGGTGGTCACGGCTGATATGATTCTCTTTCTCATTCTTTCTTCTGTCCCTTCTCTCTTTCTGTCTCTTTCTCCATATTTTCTTTCATTCTTAGTCTTTCCCTTTTTCTTTATAACTTTCCCTTCCTCTCTGTTCTCTCATTCTATATCTATTTCTATCTATCCATCTTTCTTACCCTGTTTGTTTCTGTTCTTTTTTCTCTCTCTTTCCGCCTCTGTATTTCTATCTTTCTTTTATTTCTCTTCTTTGTTTTTGCATTCTTTCTACCTTTGCATTTTTCTTTATTTTTCTCTTTCACTTTCTATTTCTATTTTCGATCTTCCTTTCTCGCATTCTCTCTTTACGTCTTTTTACATATCTACATCTTCCACTCTCTTTTCCTTCTTTCCTTCTTGCTTTGTCTCATTCCTTCACTTCTTCCCCTTCGTTTGTGATTTTTCCTTTGCTATAGATATCCTCAAAATTCCTCATGTAAATTTAGCTCATGTGGGTGGGCAGAAGAGTGGGCTAAAATTACTTTAAGAAAACAATTATAGATTCGTCCTCGATTTTCGACCGGATCAAATTCATAATTTCTAACTGCAATGGCAAAATTGCAAAGCCTCAAATTTATGGTGCAGAGTGTTTCAAAAGTTGAGGAACCCTGGCTTTGTTATAACATGAAACCCGCAATAGATGTTTACATCCACTGAGAATGCCACATCTAAGTGGAAAAAATATGTGAGAAACATGTTGCCTGCATCTGTTGAAAAAATTTCGACCTGCTAGTGTTGCCAGCTAAGATTTGTACTTGTAAACCAATAGGCAGACTGTTAAATTTTAACAGTAGAATATTGTAAATTTTAGGGTAACTGCTAACAGTGGAGTGGAGACTTTGAACTCCCGTAAATTGCTACCCTGTTGTAGGGATATGTATTTAAGATTGGAAACACTGTTCTGACCGGCTTCAGAACACTCCAAAACGTAGCAGTTGCATAATCTAAATGTACAAGACAGTGGAAATTGTTTCCAGAAGAAAACTCGCTGGATATAATTTATTGCCTTTCACAATACAAAGGGGAAAGATATACTGGGTAACCCTAGGAGTTCTGTGGCCTTGTCAGTGTCAAATTTAACCAAACAGCTGGGATTCAGGTTTCATCATTTCTTTCCTCTGTATGAAAGATCTTTCTTAGCCAAGCTACAGGTTTAGGACTATTTCTTTAAATGTTTTCCCAGCGTCGAGAATGCAAATAAGGTAACAGAGTGATGGATGAATCCCCCGTAGGTATCTTCCACAACGATCTCATAATTATTAATGTAAACGTGTCGTCTTAATCTATGCGCAGTTTAATTCATATGTGGACAGTAGCATGAACATTTTCAGACTATCTGTTTGCTGCCCTCAATTCAAAACTGTTGAAACCTAAGTCTCTCTTCGCTTAAGGGGAGAGGCTCAGGAACAGGGGAGTACAGGGTTAAATTGGTCTCCATCATATTTTGACGTGGGGCACGGCAACACCCTCCTAGAGCCACATTGTATTCCATGGAAATTTGTCTGATAAGTGCAAATATTTACAGTTGGTAGACACAGACTTTAGTAACAGAAAATTCTTTTCCAATTATATTATCTCCAAAGGCACGCAATTCTCATTTCGCATATTTAGTGATTTTTGTGCAAGAGGTTTCAAGAAACAATTAAAATTTCCGAAACATGTGAAGCCAGAGAACACATTCCGAGTTCACTTCATAGGTAAAAAAATGGAATAGCCAGATGAACCGTGAACTTTTGGACTATTGCAATTTTCAAAATGTGCATAATGTTTGCTAATGGGAGCATACAGTTTGATCAAATTTAATAAGAAAAAGGGAATCGTCAGCAGATACTCCACTTTCCCTTTCATACACACACGAACACACACACACACTAACACCCCTCCTCCCACACACACCACAGAGGAAGAGAGAAGAGAGAAGAAACTGACACAAAATGTAATCAATCAATATATGAGATTGCTTATGTGAATTATGTACCCTCAAAACAAAAACTGTCGGAAGTCCCGGCCAGGGCAAAGGAGTGCCTCTTAATCAATTTTTTTCTCGTCATCTTTCATCCTCCACGTTGTGAATAGCCAAAAAGTGTTAGAAGGCGGCGTAAAATAAGAAAATTACAAATATAGAATGCGAGACCCAACTCGTTTATACCGCTCCCTCACCCCAAGAGGAGGAAAAATGTAGTGACTGGTGGTTGATACGAATTTTTCATTTTTGTAAAGTTCCGGACACACTTAAGACCCAGATACCAAGATCCTGACAAACTTGACGAGGCATGTGGCCACCACGTGTCCCGTCAGTGTAAGTACACCCACGTGGATACGTGATCGCCACAAGCCTCGTGAAGTTTGTCAGCAAGATAAGGTCCCCGAGTTTCTTTAAGTTTGTTCGGAACTTTAGCACGATGGATGCTAGACTTGTTAACTAGATATTTGTTTTTGCATTTATCTCATTTTACGTTGCTTCCATTTCTCTTTTGACTACCGGGTTCGATTCCCGGTGGAGGCACATAGTGATTCGGATCCCACTTTAAACTGTAGGTCCAGTTCCGATTAGCCTTCCTATGCATAAGTTGACTTAAAACACCAACTCTTTGACTAATCGCGACGATAAGGGTAATTATTGTTGAGGTGAAATTGACAAAGTACTCACAAAGGAAAGTCCTTGCTCAAGCCGAAAATCGAACATGGATATTTCGGTGTGGTGAAACTTTGTTCACGTAAAAAGGCAAAATTTCAGCTTTCCCATTGGTAAATCAGAATATTTTAGCCTTGTTCGCGTAAGAAAATAAAACGCCAGCTTTTCCATTGGTAAATCTGGATATTTTTAGCTTTAGAATTGTAGATAATCTGCGATATAATGCTAAATTCAACCTTTTCGATTACTTTCCTTCTTTTGAATGGAAACAATTAACTTCACAATCGGAAGATTTCCACTTGAACAAGGAAATAAATGATTGTAGATACGGTGCACTGGAGCAGCGAGTTCAAAAAATAAGAGGCTGAGGAAAAACTGAAATCTGCCAATTTCCAATCAGTCTTATCTAAAACGAACTTGAATTATCAGCTAATCAAGTCTTGCAGACAAAGCGATTCGAGTGGCGCGAAATTGTACCGTCGTTTGAATGTATTCAATCTTTAAAAGATTAGCTTCAGCGGAAGCTTCTAAAAAAAAACGCCCCTTGAAAATGAACGTAATTTTCTTTCCCCTTTGAGTGATAAACCACGTATGACTCTTGTGTCATCCATCGGTGGGTAGAATGGGAATCTAGAAATAGAATGGAAATTGGATTTCGATTGATTTTTCTTCGTATTGCTTATGCTTCATTGTTCGTTCTCCCTCCCCCGGCGTTTTTTGTTTAAGAATTAATTTGGCTAAAAGTGGTGTCCAATTTTCTGTTCTTTTCCTCACGTAGATTTCCTCACAATGTATTTTTGTTGTATAAATGTATCATTTGTACAAATGCGACGATAAACGTTTGAAGGTATTCCAATGAAAGAGATACTGACGCCAGCTAGAAAAATATTATTTTTTCACTAACGTTACAAAACTAGTTATATAAATGGGACTTACATTGAAACGTCATATGACACAAATTAGTCGCAGCCTAGGGTATACTCTGTCTCGGTTATCTCTGGAGCAAGGCCGCGCATAGCGGCACAGAAGGGGGTGGTCGAGTGGGCAGAGCGAAGCAGTACCCGCTGCTGGAAAGGCTGGGAATTGCCATCGCTTTCCTCCCCTCCACGCAATCCCATTCCATCTCACGTGTTCATTGTTGGACCGTCTCGCGTCACTACTTGCGCAAAGACTTGTTTTCGTTCGCCTGCCCCAGAGATAGCCGGTACAGAGTATAGTGGTTAGCGCTTGTAATGGTATCAAAACTTGGAGGATGTTCCCCCTTTGACCAGCAATCAGAGTTCGTGAGGCATGTGGAAAGAATTTCGTTGCAAAATCCGGACATGATCAGAACATCGCCAATAGCTTTTCATCACGTACAGTGTTTCAAAGTACTGAGAGAATCAACTGATATAGCCTTTAAAAGAGGTAGAATTTTTCCTGAAATATGGAAAATTTTATAATAGTTAGATTTACAGCATGCGTCTAATAAATTTTAGGACTGGCGTTATAAAAAGTATTTGCGTGAAAGAAATGCTTATCCTTCGATATACATCCCTTCCAACTGTACACTGATTTTCACGGTCATGGAGCTTTTGGGAGCCGTCCTTTGTTTAATGTACCACTTGCCACAACTTTCAGGATGCTAGGTGAAGCTAAGTTGCATCTCATTGCAACCGGCAATTGTTAGAGGCTGGCGAACCCCAGAGCAACTTCATGCAGGAACATTGCTTAAAAAATTCCCACTTTAGATCACCCACCCCGGAAACCGAACCCTAGTTCGCGTTGCGGTCAGATGCGCTACCAACTCAACCACCACGGCTCCTATTACCGTTACCAAGGTAACGTAAAGTAACACAGAATGCAAACCAGTGCTGATGAAGGGGAACCGAAACGTTCATCTCGAAGTAGTTAGAATTGCAAATCACACTGAAGCCCAAAAGAAAACATAGTATTTCTCTGCATGTAAGACTTCATAAACATTCCCGTCTTGCGTCCCCTTCGAAACTTTCCTTTCTCATTCTTCATGCAGCTCCGTCTCTGCGAATCTAATTCCCATCGCTGCGTCCCTGAAGCCCACCCCGAATCAAATTTAATAACCCTCTGAACTTGCAGGAAGTTCTTCCTTTGACCAACAGGCGGAGCTAGTGAGGCATGTGGAAGAATTCGTATGCAAATTCTGGGCTTGATTCGAACATTGCCAATAGCCTCTTTTCTCGCGCAGTGTTGCCAAGTAACGAAAAGAGGTACCTGGAATTTATCCTCACGCATAGAGAAAATTTTGTGGAAAATATCGAATTGGGAAATTAAATTACTATACAAATTGATAAATACAGCGTTACAGAGTTAGAAAAATAGTGTTCTAAGTAGATCTGGTCCAAAATGAAATTATTACTTTTTCAGCACTTCGTTTCTTACATCAATAGGAATAATACGCTAAACATTATGCACTGACAATTGCAAAGTAACATTTTTTCGAAACAAATAGATGCCAGTTGCCACTATCAAATTGTTGTATAAGAACGAGAGGAACGTTACTCCAAAAATGCTGTTTCCTGTTTTGTTCAAATAAACTCCTCTGAAGAGCTCTATTTCTCCAACTGGAGCCAGATCGACTCTATTTTTAATCCTTAGCAGTAAAGTGGAGCCATGTATCCTAAGATTACATTATTTCCTCTCTTCTGTAAATTTGATAAACTGGATTTACGTCCCTCTGGTTCTCACAGGACGAAATATTATATACAGAATTTTCTGTTGCAATATTGCTATAAGTGTTTCTTGTTTTCAGGATTGGCCAATTGCCAATTGCCTAACTTAGCTATACTTAAGCTAGATAATGAATACATGCTGTTATATCACTATCCGTATACCGCCTTTTTATCTATTCATGTAAATCATTTAATAAAATTTTTATTATTAATTAATTTGAATATTTTAATTAATGCTATTATTAATTATAATTATTTTAATTAAACTAAACACAATTATTATTATTATTATTATAATCATTGTTGTTGTTTTGACCCCCCCCCCCCCCCCCCGAAATATATTTCTAGAACGTATCGCCCTTCCACTACTTCTCCCGAAAAAGATTGCTACGCATTAAGAAAAGTGATACTCAACCAACAAAAGAAGTTCTTGTTGTAAATTACAAGAAATGGATGTTGCCCATTATTTGCTCACACATGTAATGTTGCATATTTTCATACTTTTTGGGGGGGGAGCGAGCCTCCAAACCACCACTCTCCTCTCTCTCAATATATAATCTACCCTCTCACCTAGCTGGTTCAGATGTTCCAGTACGTCGATTTTATTTCACGCTGGTTATAATGAACGTAGAATGCTTCCCTTTGGAAGAAAAAACTGATTATGTTTGCTAATTGTTGTGATTTGAGTTCCTCCCACAAAACGGCCTTCTATGGATTGGCCAAGGAGTATTTCGCAGGACGTGAAATATCCTTAAGTTCGATGAAGTTCTCCTGATTTACTAGTTGTATATGAATGATATATAATATAAGAAAGAAGATAAGGTATATTGAGTATAACTTAGAAATAGGTAGCTACATGACAAAATAAATATTATAATATGATTATAAGATATAATAATATAAAATAAGTAGAGTTTATAGTTTTATGTATGTATCATTTGCGTCCTCTATGCGTTAATATTTTAAATGTTAAGAGCTTACACATTTTACATTTATGTAGGCTTTCAGCGCCATCATCATCCGTGGTAGTTTCTATTGTACAACATTTAAGACTCGTAACAATTTATTGATTCCTTTTATACAGGGTGGTCCAAAAGTGCGGAACGGGTCGAATAAAACCGAAATGCATGCGGTTATCTAAATTGTATATGTGTACATGTAGTTTGGGGATGAGGGAAAATCTACCGAACCGCTTTTGAAATATGGTCGCCATCTTGAAAGCCGCCATCTTGGATCGAGATCACTTGTTTTAAATGGGAACCTAAGCATGTGATACATGAAATTACACTGGAAAAAGCTCACAAACACGATGGTAGCATTCATGTTTGCAGAACTTTATTCATGTTCATGCTACAGGGTGTTAAATAATTTTTTTCAACGGTTTCTCTCATTGTTGCAGGTGCACTAAGAAATGGAGCTCACACAATTACCCTGATTATGATTCATAATTATGATTCATAATCAGAGTAATTATACGAGCACCCTATATGCTAAACCTTAACCATTTTTTGTATTCGTAGTTCTAGCCAGTAATAGCAGTAACGAAGGGGCACTGATGTCTGCCCCCCGGGAGGGGGAAGGACGCACGAGTCTCGCTACGCCCCTGTTAGCAGCTTATGAACTTTAATGTATTGCTGGAGTCAACATATTTCTGACAATCAGTGGCGGCGATTAGCCTCCTACTCACTATGCTAAACCTTATCTACAGAGGGAAGTAGCTACTGGGGATATTATTTTGGACCGCACTGTATATTACTATTTATAATAATATGCATAAAATATTACCAGGAACTTTACTTTTCGTCAACTGGATCTAACATCCTTTTTTCATATACAATAAATATTCAATTGTTTATTTATTTGACATCAATTTCCTTGCTAGTGCAGTTGTTTTAAAAAGAATTGCCTAACTTAGCTATACTTAAGCTAGATAATGAATGCATGCTGTTATATCACTATCCATATACCGGATTTTTACCTATTCATATAATAGAAATATAATATTCATTAATTTGAATATTTTAATTAATACTATTATTAATTATAATTATTTTAATTAAATTAAACACAATTATTATTATAATTATAATTGTTGTTTTGACCCCCCCCCCCGAAATATATTTCTGGAACGTGTGACCCTTCCACCCATCTCCCCAAAACGCTTGCTACGCATTCAGAAAAGTGATACTCAACCAACAAAAGAAGTTCGAGCAACATGAAATACGTAGAAACATCCTTCAATAGCATCCTTTTTCCGACTGCTAAATAATATATAAAATGATTTCCACAAATAGAATTATCAGTAATGGATCCACTGTGGATTGAAATGTGCCGCCACTGGAAATCGAATCTGGGACATCTTGATTACAGAACGAAAACGTTACATCAGAAGCCTGCATAACCTCATCTTATGTCTTATAAATCATGGCTCTTCTAAAAGTTACGTCGATTCTGCCAGTTACGTAACCCGTCTTAGGGTTGGTTAGTAATACGAGCGTCGACTGCACAGCACAATAGTTGCTTGATTTCTTGGTCAAAAAATTAGGAGAAACAACAATCTTTCCAGAATCTACAGTATAAAATTAAAAATGAGACAGTAAGTAGAATACAATTTAAGAGATTGAACGTGTTGTGTGTATCAGGCCCGTACTCAGGGGAGGGACCATGGGTGCCATGCCCTTCCCCTCGAACCATGAAATATTTAAATGTGAACCAATAAACATCTACAAAAACAACATTGACGATTTTGCAAATTTGTAAAAATTTCAATTTTGTTCCTGCATAAATGAATGTTTGTTATGTAGAAATGTATTTAGAACTGTGTAGTCTGCAATATTGGGTAGTTTTACTTTTATGATCAACGATGCAAGGCTACCAGACGTCCGATTCTTTTCGAACTGCAGTCGTGATGCAAAAGTGTGTCTTATTTTTGTTAACTTACATTTAGACATGTTCTTTATTGTAATAATAATTGCTAATACGCAACATTTAATTTGTAAATATATTATTTTCTAAACATAGAATTATCATGACTTTTCTGTGGCGCTGGTATAAGAAAATTCATTAAAGGAAATTCTAATTCAATCAACCTCACATCATTTCTGATCTTCTCTTTGTTCCATATATTCGAATCTACCCCCTGCCCCTCAAAGAATTTCTGGGTACGGGCCTTAGCAACATACACAAAATAAAGATAAAACACGAATGCAAGACTGATATAAGTACGAAATATTATTGATATTATTAAAAGAGAGAAAGAATTAAGTAAAAATCTAACTTTGAACACATCAACTATTTTGTAATCTCTCTCATATTTATATATATATATATATATATATATATATATATATATATATATATATATATATATATATAAAAAAACATTTTCGGAATTGTCACCTCCCTAAAAAAAACCTGGGTACGGGCTTGGTGAGTATTATATTTGTACATAAATATAAGACACAGGGTGTGGCCGTAAAGGCAAGAGCGCTAACCACTTGGCTAAGTGGGAGCCCTTCACTGAAAAGTGAAAGTAAATGTCAGAGGCCAGGAGTGAAAGAGTGTGCAAATAAAAAAGGCACCTAATGTTAAGCACCAAAATGGCCAGGCACCATAGTGTGTGGCACCAAAATTACCTAGAACCAAAAAGTCCTGGCACCAAAATGTCCTAGCAGCAAAATGTTCGCACCAAAATGTCCGTTCAATGGGGAATAGGTTTATATAACAATGTAGTATACGCACAGCCCAAGGGCTTGTATCTTAAATGTCAATAAATATCAAATACCCTTAAATGACATGCAAAAATGCATAATTGGTCTAAAGTACGTATAATCTATTGATGCAGTTTTTCTTGTTTGTTTTGTCTGCTGTCGATCTGGGATGTCTACTCTCCCACTGCTCGTTGAGGTCTCGTTTCGGTGATACGAGATGTCTCAAAACGGCATTTTCTTTCTCTAGGTATACAACTCCGCTGAATAACTTCGTGGATTTCACTGTCTTTTATTTTTGCGGTCGGATAAGATTCTGAAAGCGATAGTACCCAGCGGAAGCAATATTATTCCAGCAGGCACGCAGATAAAGTCGCTGGCCTCCTAGATGACATCGTCGCTTTGTAAACAAGGGATCCCGATTTCGATACCCGGTGGAGGCACATGGTGGTTCGGATCCCACTTTAAACAGTAGGACCAGTCTCGATTAACCTATACGTAGACTTAAGACCGAACTCAAAACAAAATAATGAAATCACTCAGATAATGCATTTATTAGCTTGCTTTTGAATTAAATAAATTATTTTTAACTTTTGTAGAGTTATAATCACACTCTAGAGGACAGCAATTTCCTAGATTAGTAGTATCGCACTAGAAATTTAGTCGCTTTCCAACAGAAATAATAAAAGCCAACGGTCAATCTATGTTACATGGTTGCGTGTATACAGCATATATAAAATTCCTTTTCTCGACGATTCTTAGCATTGAAACGAGACATATATGAATACAAAGTTATTAAGTTTATCAGTGATTTACAGCGCCACCTTGCATATGTGTGTTTGTTGATCGCTTTTCTGCCACTTTTGACTAATCGTGAGGATGAGGATGAATGATGAAAGGACAATCACAAACACATACGGGCAGGACACAACCTTGTATTATACTGGCTGCGAGTCCAAACGCCAGAGATTCGTTAGTCTGAATAACGCAGTCCAAGGTGTGTGTGTGCCTGCAAGAAAAATATAGATCCTCCCCTGCAACACACACATCTTTTACGAGCGAGAATTAACAACAATTGTACATTATTTGATAAATAGAGTTCGTACATAATTTTTACTTTTTCCCAAAACAAACGCCAACGAAAATTCAATTTCTGTTGTGCGATAATGTAATGGTAATTGTGTTATATGGAATGTATGGATGAAAAATGCGATAAAATACACTCAGAGAATGGCAACACTGCTTCCATAAGGCTTTCTCGCTGCGTTCATCTCTATCGATTTAATCGTACCAACTCGTACCTTGAATCTAGATGATTTAATAAAGATGAGACATGAAACATCATGTACTTTCTCAATTAACTCCCTTTTGTTTTTCTAAACCACTTGATTAATGGCTTAATGGAATCGAGGTCCATCGCATTGGAATGTTGAGGTGAGAGTAGAACGTATTCAATACATGAGTGCTGCTAAAAAGGTCGTCAGTTCCATTTTCGGTGGAAGTACTTGCAAATAGTTCTAATCCTAGCTCGAACCGTCTGTGTGTATTACTGGCACATACTTTTATTTCTATTTCTAATTCTCATCCTGTTTAGAAATCTTTATGACTTTACTAAATATCACTTGCAATCAGCAGCGGTAATTGGGTGCCAGAACTGGGGGGGGGGGGGGAGAAATTAGTTTCTCGTGGTGGACAAGGCTTAACATTAAGCGGCCATATAGTGCGGGGGGAAAAGTGGCAAAAAGTTTGGAGCAACTGTCCCCCACACCCTCCTAATCGCCGCCTCTGATTGCAATTGGCGTAGCCAAGAATTTCTTTTTCTAGCATTCACATCTATGCAGATATGTGCCATTTTTTGTGCATTTGACGTTCGTTGTAGGATAATTGGCCCAATTAGAGTGGTGTTTGATTGATTGATGTAATTTTTCGGGGTGCTTCGGCACGTATGGCCATTTTGGAAACTCTAAGTAGTATTTTACTCTCTGCAACATGTAACTACATATATTTTATCATTTAAATACCGATACTTATTTACTTTAGCACGTTATTTTATGTACAGGGTGATGCAGTAAAAACGTGCAAAATGAAACAGGCAATAGGTGATGCACCATTGAACAGTTGGCGATAGGGACCCGGTGGTCGAAGTCAGGATACAGAGATACGGATCATCGCCTGACTTCAGTGTGGGTATCCCCAACATGGACGTTACCATTCCTGATTGCTGGATTGGACGGGTAAGCCCTTTTCCCTGGCCTGCGAGGTCACTTGCTCTGAATATACTAGTTTTTTTCCGTCTGGGATATCTCAAATTACTTGTTTTTTGTAAGACCACAATGGACACGGGCACGGAAATAGTTGCTAGGTTGTCGCCGCTTGTGATATGATTCGCAACACACAAAGGATATTTGGAAGGATGCATCAGAACATCGCACGGCACTGTCACGCGTATCATTGTGGTTGGTGGCCGTCATTTTGAAAAACTGTTGTGAGTTACTTAATTGTAACATTTTGACGCCGGTTTATCAATACTATGACACTACGAGGGTCACTATTTATATTTTGAGCCTAACAATGAAAAAACAGGAATTTGGCATTGAAAACTGCTTTATTGTTTTCGAAGTATTCTCCTTTATGGTCAATACACTTTTGCATTCGTTCGAACCATTTGTCAAAGCAGTTTTTCCGATCTTCTTGAGACACCTCCATAATATGGTTTTTGAACGCATCAACGGCGTCTTCCGCCGACGAAAATCGTTGTCCACGCAATTTATTCTTGACATTCGGGAACAAGAAGAAGTCATTGGGTGCCAAATCAGGACTGTACGGCGGATGACCCATCAATTCGATTTTTTGACTGTTCATAAAGTCGGTTGTTAGACGAGATGTGTGACAGCTGGCATTGTCTTGATGAAGAATGATCCGACGGCGTTTGTTTGTTTTCCGTATTTGACCGAAGACCTCTGGCAAACAAATTGTTGTGTATCATTCAGAGTTGACCGTTCTACGTTCCTCTAAAGGCACAGTTGCCACATGACCAGTTTTCCCGAAAAAACAGGCGACCATTTGTTTCGATGTGCTTCGAGCGCGAACAACTTTTGTTGGATTGGGTTCATCTTGAAACACCCATACAGTCGACTGCTGTTTACGTTCCGGCTCATATGCATATATCCATGATTCGTCACCTGTCACGATCTTATATACGTCTTTTGAAGCACCACGATTGTATTTATTGAGCATTTGTTTGCACCAATTGACGCGAGCGTCTTTTTGAGTTTTTGTCAATTGTGTGGGATCCAACGAGAACATACCTTTCTTACAGCTAAATGATCATGTAATATTTTATATATGCTGGTGGAACTAATGCCTATGGTTGCCTCAATCTCACAGTATGTCACATGACGATATTGCAGTATTAGGTTTTGCACAGCATCAATGTTTTCTTGAACAACAACTGATTTTGGACGACCTTCGCGAATCTCGTCGGTGAGCGAATGGCGGCCACGATTAAATTTAAATTCGTTATACCAGCGTTTGACAGTGACAAAGGATGGGGCTTCATCGCCAAATGTGGAAGTAAGTTGATCGATGCACTCTTGTCTTGATAATCCACGTCGAAAATCGTAAAAAATCATCGCACGAAAATGTTCACGAGTTAATTCCATTTTATTGTTGTCGCGCAATCTCCAAGGCAACATAAACAACACAAATGAAGCTATTGACAAAACATTTGAAGTACGTTATGGTCAATAATGCCAGACGATCCCGTGCAAACGTCAAATCGCGCCTAACTTCAATCAGTGTTGCCAAGGCTCAAAATATAAATAGTGACCCTCGTAGTTTTCAAATGTACAAGCATGTAACTCACACGCATAAATCAATGTCATCATTCTACATCAGCAGTGTTCATACATGTAAGTTATTTGTCTTTCCGATAGGTGACGATACTTGCTAAAGCTCAACGTGTTTCAGTCCAAATCTCGTTACGCTGGTTTCTCCGACCCTAGATTCTCTATCTCTATCTATTCACTACTGTATCATATATTTCCTGTTTCCTTTTTGTACACTTTTACTAAATCACCCTGTATACACCATGCGGAAGACCCTGGCTTTTAGGATGGATTAATTTTTCCGGCGAAGTTGCAGCGCAGAGCGGCTCTGCGGTTCACCCAGACTCTAATAAATGGGTACCTTAAGATAAAGGCTGCCGGATCGTGGTGCTGATCACATCACCTTCGCAAATTACCCAGATGGTGAATATAAGAGGTCTTACACTTCCATATCCCTCCCATGTTTTTATTGCATATGGTAATGTACAAGGGCGAAAATTTACCTTTGCCTTCACCTTTATTGAGCTGTTCGGTGGAAAACCGAAGTTGTATTAAAAATCGTGTGTACGTACAACAGATATCATTGTGTGTGGTATGCGGATGCGGCGACATTGAGCTACCAAATGATGGGGTTGGCTCGCCTGACGCATATGTAGGAACCTGGGAAACAGTTCAACAGTTCGGCGCCCTTGCAACAGTGCACCAAACAAGATTAGCAAAGTGTTGTGAGACTTTTCTTTGGTGAAGGCTATAAACCTGCAGAGATTCATCGTCGGATGAGCATTCAGTACGGTGACAGGTGTATGAGCGATGTGCAAGTATATGAATAGACTGAGAAGCTGAAGGAAGACATTGCTAGCAAGGACACCATCCATACTTACCCGACCTCGCGTCGTTGGATTTCCACGTCTTCGGTCCAGTGAAGAATGTGCCGAGTGGAACGCAGTTCCTGGGCGACGATAAGATTCGGTCTGCGATGCATGAGTGTTTACTTACCCCTTAACTATGGATTTGTTAAGCGCTAGGTTAAGTGTATTGTACTTGAAGGGAACTATGTTGAACAGTGATAATGTAATTATTTCAGTGTTTGAAAAAACTCTTTAAACAAAAACAATCCGGTTTTCCATGGAGCGCACCTTGTACACTCACACAATTTTCACGATTATTTTCGCGATTATTCCGTTTCGCGGTTGTTCCTTTCCCGCTTATTCCTGTGTTCAGTTTTGGTTTCGCGATTATTCCGTTTCGCGGTTGTTCCTTTCGCGCTTATTCCAGTTTTGAATTTTGGTTTCGCGCTTAATCCGTTTCGCGGTTGTTCCTTTCCCGCTTATTCCTGTGTTCAGTTTTGGTTTCGTGATTATTCCGTTTCGCGGTTTTTCCTTTCGCGCTTATTCCAGTTTTGAATTTTGGTTTCGCGCTTATTCCGTTACAATGAAAGTAATTACACAGGCATCTTTATAAGTGAAACTTTGAGGAAGTCTAGTCAAGTTTTCTGGACTTGTGCAGCCTAAATTGCAACAATATGTATATATAGGGTGTTTCATAAAGTGCGTAGTTTTTAAATAGCTTGTCATTTTTTTGTTTGAAGGTTGGCAACACTGTTCTTATAATTTGCGTTATCTCTTAACATTCCGATTATTAATTGAGCAATTGTTGTTTCTCTTCAGATGTTCAGTTGAGTTGCCATGGAGCAGTTCACTATTGAGCAACGCGTCGTTATTTTGAAAACACATTACAGAAACGGGGAGTGCTATGCAGAGACAGTTCGTAAACTGTCGACTATGCGGTCGCTATGCATTGTTTGCTTAACGGATGTTTATTCCTGGCACCCCGACAACAATAGAAAAATACGGAAAATCACATATTTACGGTATCCAGTTCATCCAGAACAGCCACTCCTCGTTTTTGTAATGTGTTTTCAAAATAACGACGCTTTGCTCGATAGTGAACCGCTCCATGGCAACTCAACTGAACATCTGAAGAGAAACAACAATTACTCAATTAATAATCGGAATGTTAAGAGATAAAGAAAATTATAAGAACAGTGTTGCCAACCTTCAAACAAAAAATGACAAGCAATTTAAAACCTGCGCACTTTATGAAACACCCTTTATTATGTGTGTGTGTGTGTGCGTGTGAGAGAGAGAGAGAGAGAGAGAGAGAGAGAGAGAGAGACATCAAAAGTTGGGTTATGTTCACTTTATGCTCAGATAAGCTTATGGGAATGGAACTACAGTTTAACGTCTAAACTAAACAACTACCCAATATGCATCAACCGGGGATCGAACTCAAATCAACCCCACTAATTTTGGCAGTAGTATTGTGGATGTGAAACTTGGTCCCTTACATTAAAAGAGGACCATTAATTAAGAGTATTTGAAATCCTTAGAAAAATATTTGGACCTAAAAGGGATGAGGAGACAGGTAATTGGAGAAGGTTACACAGTAGAAGTACATAATTTGTATTCATGTCCAGGTATTATTAGAATAATTAAGTCAAGAAGACTTAGGTGGGCAGGCCATGTGTCACGAATGGGAGAGGAAAGAAGAGTTTACAGGATTCTTGTTGGGAAACCTGATAGTAAGAGACCTGTAGGAGGCCAAGACAAAGATGGAGGGATAACGTTGAGATGAACCTAAAGGAAATCGGTAAGGATGGAAATAGATTGGATTGATCTTGCCCTGGATAGGGACAGATGGAAAGCCTTTGTTGTTGTAGCCATACTCCTTCGTGTTTAAGAAGGCTAGAGAGTTAGTTAGTTGTAGCATTTTGAGAGTTATACCCTAATTACGAAAGAAGTGAGGAGATCTGCTGTTGCTCAGCGACATACTTATAATTATTATTTATTATTATCTTAATATGTTAACAATTGAAGGACACAATCGTTCATTTAAACAATACTAATGGAAATAATTATTTGATACCATATATAAAAATACTTACGCAAAGAATTATTTGTAAGAAAATTAGATGTCCGGATATTATTAGAATGATTAAATTAAGGAGACTTAGGTGGGCAGCCCATGTGTCATGAATGGGAGAGGAAAGAAGAGTTTACAGGATTCTTGTTGGGAATCCTGATGGTAAGAGACCAGTAGGAGGACTAAGACAAAGATGAAGGAAACGTTGAGATGGATGAGGTAAGGCTGGAAAAGATTCGATTGATGTTGCCCAGGATAGGGACAGGTGGAAGCCATGTGTTGCTGCAGCCATAAATAAACTTTCGGGTTTAAGATGGCGAGAGAGTTCGTTCTTCTCTGTCAAGGATTTTTGGCTTGGGGCTGTCTTACCTCAGTCGATCTTTCCTGGATGAGGATGACTACAGAAGCTGTCCCTACTCCTGGCAGGCTGGGCGTATGCGTCAGGCCTGGGTGGACTGCTTCGTGCTGGGGAGCCGTGGTGAGGCGGTCTGCCAGAGTTGGGTCCTCCTCAGGTTGATGCGTCTCGTAATATCTGGTGGCGGCGCGGGTAGTGTCTTCACCGATGCTCGCAGTGTCAGAGTCGGGAGCAGGCCTGGAATTGGCGTCACCAGCTGCTGGAGTCTAGTTCAGGGTACAGTCTTGATTTACCCAAAGATGATACAACAAGTGTGGGTTCCAAAGCAGAGGGCTGCACGAGATCGTCACGTCCAGGTAGCGTTTGGCCTGGTACACCTCCGTCGACCCGCTTCCCGTCTGGGATTTGGGGAGATGATGCACCGACCAGGTCGACGTCTTCGTCTGGAAGAGCCGACCTTCCTCTCTAGATGGGTACGTAGAAGGTACTGGTGGTCTGCACCTGTCTACGTCTCCTTCTTCTTCTCCTGGAAAGGACACAGGGAAGGATGGAACAGCAACCACAACAGGTGGTCTCATCGTCCGAGGACGGGGTTGTGACTGCTGGTGCCTGATGGTCGGGCAATCAGGCTTCGGATATGGAGCCTCAGGGTTTTTCAGGAGAACAAACTAAACACGTCTTACCTCGATAAAAGCTAGAGCCTCACGGCAACAATTGCAGGGTTGTTTCCTTGGATTTAACCATCGTTCTCATTGTTGCGGAACTTGTTACTACCCATCTTTTGCAATTAGATCCAAGATCAAATAATAATGGGTAGTACAAAACTGAGTGAGTAACCGACCTGCTCTGGATCCCAGAATATGCCGAGGGAAAAGTTACCTATGTGACATATTGTATTCACTTGCATGTAAGCCCAAATAAAGTTTATGAATAGATAAACGGGGAACCACAATTCAGATAAAACTGACGCCCTGGTTTTTCATTTAAAGACACCGGGGTACAAAGCGCAAAGACTGAATGTATGCAGGCCGAGGCGGGCTCGTCAGGGGGTTTCCCCCCTTTATTTTTTCATACTTACATATTCAAGTGACACATTAACCTTGCCAGAGGCGCCAACTTAACATAAATTTGGGTGGGCAAGGTATTTTTTTTTGGCAAGGTCGGCATAAAGAATACTTGATATATGTAAATATATATAAAATGTGTCTTTCTACGTGAAATTACGGGGGGGGGGCAGGAAGCCCCCCTCCCCAAGTCGGCACCTATGAACCTTGAACGTCATAGTGTACAAAAAACTTAGTGTCAACCTTGAAACAGGCCAAGATTACCATATTTGTCTCTGCACGGACGTACGTACGTGGTACATAGAGATTGAGTTACTTCTAAGCCGAAAAATAGCCAATCATCTTGAAAACATTTCTTGCTGAAGCAAGAGTCTTTCTTTTAATAAGAGTTCGACTTATAATAATATGTATAATATATAAGCACTCGCTAATTTCGAGAATGTACACACACACACACACACACGTCTTACTTACCTGAAAATATAAACGACGGCTAATCTACTCACTTCCCAACACAATAACTTACATAAAATGGCTGTCGCCAGCCCGAGACAGTTGGTTTCCTCCATAGTTCACCTGAGGGCATGGTGGTTAAAGGTCCAGGAATTTTAAATAAATTCAATTCCGGTCCAGGAGAGAAAATCAGCAAGCGTAAATGAGTTCTGGGCCCTAAGGAACCTTTTTATCTGTAAAGTGTTTCAATTCGGCGAGGAACCTATTTTCCCGGCTCAATTTAAATACGATCCAGGAACATTTTTCCGGATCAGTAGTTGAAAGGTATTGTTTCTACGCAATCCTTGTAGGTATGCCTAGTATTTAACCTCAATTGTGACATATTTTGATGATTTTTTTATGGATTTTATTGCGTTTGACGATGTTCTAGCCCTATTTTTCCTCATCTTTGTAGGTATGCTATGATCTTACGTAATATAACTTAACCTATTCACTTTTTACAGCCTTTTACGGGTTAAAATAACCTACAAAGTGTAGAACTGGTTGTTTCTATGCAACCCTTGTAGGTGGACCTGGTATTTAACCTCACTTGTGACATATTTTGATGATTTTGATGTTTTTTGTTGATTTTATACCATTTGACGATGTTCTAGTCCTATTTTTTTGCTCAATCTTATTTTTGTAGGTGGAGGGCCCTCAACGTAAAAGCGTACGATGTATTTGGGTGGTTTTTTGTAGGTGGGGTGGGTCCTCAGCGTAAACGGCTACGATGTATTTTTTATGATGTGTGAGCCCCCTCCCCCTTTTCACGATGTATGTCTGGTTCAATGCCCCCACTACTACTTTTGGAGGGTGGGAGGGGCTCGCAGTGTTGCCAAACTACTCCACAAAAATTTCACCACATGATATTTCACAGGCGAAGCTAACCTACAAATAGAAGTTGGCACTACTCAGTATTGCCACAAATTTCTATAGGATAGTGATTTTTTTTTATGTGTGAAGAATGTTTTGGATCTAAGGTCAGTGTAATTTTTTATAGAATTATCCAATTTTTTTTGTATTTAAAACTGTTCAGTCACTCTTTCATTCTTGACATCATACACAAAAGTTTTCTCTGCAATAAGGATGACGCTGCACAGTGTGTTCGCAGGCAGAGCATCGTGGAACTCACAGACAATCTTGATGTTGGTGCGATCGTTAACAACCACCTGCTTTCTCTTCGATGTGTTAATGACGAACATGGGTCCGCGGGCTATGAACTCATTGGGGTTGTAGTACACGTCCACGTTGCCGGAGGTCACTCTCTTGTAAGCTGTGTATGCCTCGTACAGTTTCAGGTAGTCGTTGTTTGCAATGTTCAGGTTGTAGTTCTCACGCGGGAATATCTCGTTCCTGCCATTTTTGAGGTAGATGCTTTTGATCTTGCAATTGTCGAACTGGCTCGAATTTTTTTTCTTGGTTGTTGTCCTCCCCCGTCTGGAAGAGCACGACCACAATCTCTGGCATATCATACCGAATACTGTTAAACTGTGTAGTCACGTCAAATTCAAAATGGTTGCCGGAAGCAGGTTTCTGCACGCACTGGTAACCGTAAAATTGGATGGGTACTTGGGGATTCTTCAAAATGTCTGCTTTGTACTTGAGAGCGTAGTTAGTTTCGTATTCCACTACGGGCATGCGGAGCTCCATGGACTGGATGATGCACTTGGCAGGATCGGGTAGTGTGTTGGGAATTGCTGAACCGTCTGCACTGAAGGTGCTGTAACGCATCAGCGCATTGTTGTCGTTTGCGCTTCTGCGAAAAGTGACGCGCAAACCACCCTTCCACATAATTTCTGTGTAGTCGGAGAAGAAGCCTGGAAGCAGGCGCATGGGAAACAGTACCGTGTGATTTTGAGTTTTGAATTTTGTACCTGCTTCGAATCCACCTGCCTGGTAGTATGCTGCATCGGTCTTGGAGAGTTTCAGTGTTCCCACAGCTGTAGAGGTAATCCCGGGGTAGTCAACCCTATCGATGACGGTGCCATGCTTTCTAACTTCCACCTGCGAGAATAAGTACGGCACAAAATTATCTACAAGTCTTAAATTTGCATTGGCAAGGAATGCTTCGCCGTTGTCTCTCTTCACAACATCAAACTTGATATACAAATCGGCTCTGTGAGGGTGAATGAATCCGTCCCCGACGTCCACGTCGTATTCTATCTCTCGATTTGCTTCGTTGAGGTTGGCAAACGTGCGACGATTGGGTGGGAAGGACTGCAACTCGTAACTTTCGATTTGCTCCATGATGGTTATTTATTATATGTTAATCTCCACGACGGCAGTGGTCGTGGCTCCTGCAAAATCAACCACCTCTCCCTTCTCGTTGGTAATAGCTAATTCTATGTTGTCTATGCGATTACGAGATACAGGAAAGTATATCGGTGGGGAGGGTGTGTAGATAATTGGCTCCATGAACTCAGAGTTTGGTTTGAACGTAGCGATAATACCTGTTTGCTTGTGACTCCCTGGGATGCCGTCCGAGGATTTAGTGATCATACCTTCTGCCACATTGCAATGTATATTCAGAGTCTCGATGGCTAGAAATTTAGGAATGTTAGCACCGATGTGCTTGATGCCAGGTTCGAGCTTTGTGTTGTTCTCGAATCCCAAAAGCTCTCCACTGGTACCCAGGTCTACGGTTTCCGTGGCAGACACCAGTTCTACCCTGTGAGTTACAGAATTTTGCGACAGCAATACACTTCTTGGTAATTGAGCCTGCAAGGTAGACAGGTTGTACTGGCCAGGGGTGATGCTAATTTTCTCGCTGCCAATTTTAATGGTATTGTTGTGTACCGTCACGTTAGGTATCAGGTACATGCTGTAGAATGCGCGAGGAGCAATAGATTTAGGATAGATGATATCGTCATGCAATGCGAGTTTCAGAAGCGAAGTCTCGCTTGTGAGATGGAATACTCCCATAGTGCTTCAGGTGCCACAATGCTTTCTGGAAATCCTCGATTGTTGGGTTATTTAATTGCGAGAGGAAGACAAGCATGGAAACGCAGAGATGGCCACAGTTCACATCGCTGAAACCCTGAATGCGTTCGTCATTGTAGTAGAGGTTGGCAACACTGAGATACTTTACCAACCCAGCAGGTGGCGTGCCTCCGAATGAATCGAAAACAAATGCTTTGTTGTTGTTGTTGGCTTTGAGGTAGCATATCCAATGTGTACCCGGATTTTCGTAACTGTCCAGGTTAACCACACCACACTCTTTTTTCTTCACAACAGAAGGTAGAGAATTAGACATGAAAACGCCCCTGAAGTGCTTGACCCCCAACAATTCGATCAGAGATTCAATATCGAAGTTGGACAGGGGCTCTTCTTTTTTTTAAACTTTTTCAAAGCTTCGAGGTTGTTCTTTCGCTTTTTGGTCACACCTTTTCCCCTTTTCTCCATAGCCAGGTTGTGGCGTTTCTGCTCTTCCATCTCGGCTTTATTCTTTTTTGAATCGATGACGCTCTTGGCAATGGCGGCGCTGCCTCCTGCCAAGCTGCCAACAGCGCCCAATGCTGCCAAGATAGCCGGGATGCTGCATATGAAACCTCCAGTCTTCTGCTGCTGCTTTCGCGAACCTTGTAACCTCCTCAACTGAGGAATGCTAAGCAGCAATTGCATTCCATGACCTTTTGCCAGGCAGGAATGTTTCTTCTCGCGCTGCTTTTTGGTGAGCAAACCATCAAGAGCTCCGAGAGACTTGAGGTTTGCGTAAAGTATTTGGTAAACGACACCTTTGGGTTTCATGGTAATAGTATGTTATTTATATATATCGTGAAAAGGTAAGGCTTTGCCCCCTAATAGGTCGGTTATACAAGTTGCTTTTTTTTCACAGGGTGTTATTTATTTACAGCCCCCACTCCAATTTTCGTTTTGTGTTCATGGCGATGGTCGTACCCAATGCAGCAACCCGTTCACCTAGCGAGCCATCTCTGCTGACGAGTCTCCCGAAAGCTGCATGCTCCAACTTCCTGTCGGCATCATGACATGCGTCGAGATCTGTGTGAGTATTGTAAGCAATGTCATGATCCTTGCACGCTGCATCCAGTGGGTTCACACCCTTGTCTCCTTTCTCCAGTCGCTGTTCGAGTTTGGTACCCGGACCGCAGTACTGGTAACCTGGCAGGTGCATTTCGAAGGGTAGCTTGTTGATAATATCATTCACCAAACCTCGACCCTCGGCTATATTCCAGAATTTGGGAGGCAGGGTGTTGATGATTTTGATGAGGTGCCCTATACCCTTGCTGTCGTTGACAATGAAGTTGCTAAGCTTGGTGCTAATCATGTCCTTGATGCCCACCAGTAGTATCAAAAATGTGACTCCCACCACAACCCTGATTTTTCGACCCCTCAGAAAATCACACCGAAACCTCAAAAACTCACTTTCTCTCCACGTTCCGCGCCTCATTTCTTGCGCTGACGATGTTTCACGGCGCAGAAAAGCCGTGATTAGTAAATTCACTTTCTCATCCTTGAAGGATGAATGCACCTTATCGTAATTTTTTTCTAAGTCCCGGCCAAATGTTTATATATCGCGAGCTTTGTAAACCTCTCTCGCGAAACGATGTGATATTTCTGCCACACACACACACACACACACACACACACACACATATGCGCGCGCCTCTCATTATTTTTTCCGTATTGTGACGCAAACAAACAAATAATAATATTTTTTTTTTTTTTAGGATTCCTGGCCCCTAACCCCGCCAGGGTGCGTGGTGCCCAACCCAAAAAAGGTTCTAACGGCTGCGGTTAGATAACCACACCTCTGTAGACTTTCACGTGTTTTTTTTTCTCAAAGGTCCTATGGGACATCTCTGTTTGTCAAAAATTCGAGATATTAGCAATTTAACGCTGGACTTAGAAAATTTTCGGTACATTTTTTTTTTGTTCCATGACGACCTATGTTTATTTTGGTATGGGAGGACAGAGGACACCGAGACTCGACCGACACACTAAACCCAACCTCTCTACGCGTACTCTACGTCACCAAAAAAGGTTAAAGGTTCCAAATAACAATAGTTAGAGTTTCGCCAATCTAGTAAAGTGGATTGGTTGAAATCTCCAAGGCGTATTTTGCATTTTTTTTTCAAATATGAACACGTTAAAACTGAACTGTCTTGGATTTTTGAGTTTTGTATTCGCCCTAAGAAAATTCTATATAAAATAACATACCTGAAAATTATATTCGCAGTAGATTGATTTTTTTGAGTTTTGTAATCACCTCAAGAAATTCTATATAAAATAACATACCTGAAAATTGTATTCACAGTAGATTGAATTCTTGAGTTTTTTGTATTCGCACACAAGAAATTCTATATAAATAACATACCTGAAATTCTATTTACAGTAGATTGAATTTTTGAGTTTTGTAATCACTCCAAGAAATTCTATATAAAATAACATACCTGAAAATTGTATCGCTATATACTAGATTTTTTGATTTCTGTGATTTTGGAGAAAGCAATGGCATCCACCACCAGTTTCAATCATAAAAATGATAAAACTGAATGTGTTACTTGCGAAAAATTAATATCTAAAACTAATATTAGCAAGCACAGGGCAAGATGTAGCGAAACAGGTTCGAGAATTAATCGTTCCTTACCTTCTAAGTCTTGTGCTCGATGTGGAAAGATGATTAGCATTACAAATTTAAGTAAACACCTCAAAATTTGCAAACCATCGACCGGACAAGCATCGAAAAGGAAAATCGATAATGCAGATACGGAAGCTTCCACTTCCAAGCAAATTAAATTATCTAATGAACGCAAACCAATTAGATCTGCATTCAACGACCAACTCCAGGATTTTTCAATTAAGTCAGAACCAGGCCGTGACATCCTTAGTTTCTTGGACGAAACGAAAACATCTGTACTAAATATTTTGAAAGATAAACTTGAAAACAACTCTATAAAAGTATATGTTGTTCTGTTTTCTGAATACGAGAAAGTTGATGGCACAACGAGTATTTTTTATCATCGTACAAAAAACCAGACACTTTATTTTGCTGACGTCGAAAATTTGGACAACTTCTATTATAAAGTTTCCAACGAGCTGGTTAAGAAACACGACGGTTTCGAGGCTAAAGGGTCGGGATGGTCTCTGTGTGGAAGTCCTCACACGTTAACTGTTTACGTGAACCGATTCTCGCCTCTTCGCGCTTCCAGCTACGTTCCTCTTCCACCGAACATTCAACACAAGAGAGCTGTGTTAAATATACAGAACAGCGATAACAAGTGTTTTCTCTGGTGTATATTGGCTGCACTGCATCCTGTTCATTGGTCAAATCATCCAGAACAGGTTTCTAATAAAAAACAATACGAGACTGACTTTCAAAGTGTAATGTCTGGCATCGAATACCCGGTGACATTGTCGGATATAACAAAGTTCGAAAATCGTGCAGGAAAACGCATCGCTATTAATGTATATTCCTTCACGTCAGATAAATATCTCGTGCATCCCGTCAGGATAAGCGATATCGACGATGACGATGCTCGTGTAATAAATCTTCTTCTAATTTCAAACGAGGATGTTCATCACTACACGCTAATTCGTTCTCTATCACGTTTGGTCAGAAGTCAAACTACCAAGCATAAACATTGCATCGAAGTTTTCCCGAGATGCCTAACCACGTTCGACGATCAAAAACAACTCGATTATCGAAAATACACCGGACGTCAAATTGCTATCGAGAAACTTGCCGAACATAAAATTTATTGCGGTGACAACAGACCGGCTAGAATGTTGATGCCCGAAACGAACGAAGTCGAAGAATTCAAAATGCACAAGGCATTGTTAGAACATCCCGCAATCATTGTCGCAGATTTCGAGGCGTTCCTCAAACCACTCTCCTACTGCGAACCGGATCCTGAAATTTCCTCCACAACGCCGTACCAGCTTCATCAACCTAATAGTTTCGGCTATGTTGTTGTGCGACGTGATAAAATAAATGAAGCATATATATACCGCGGGCCAAATGTAATCGAACACTTCCTGGAAAAAATGGTGGAGGAGGTTGAGGTAATTGGTAGCGTACTGCTTACATCAAACCCGATGGCACCTTTAACTGAAAATGAACTTCAAAATTACAATTCCACTGAGGTGTGTCCGGTATGTGATCAAAGTTTCACTGATGAGAACAAAAAAATATTCCACCACGATCATTTCAGCGGAAACTACATAGGTGGAATTTGCAACACGTGCAATCTTAAAATCCAGAAACCTAAATTCATCCCCATATTCTTTCACAACGGAAGCGGATATGATTTTCACCACCTGGTGAGACATCTTGGCTACGATCCGAAACGTATAGGTGTCTTGGCCGAGAATGAAGAACGCTACATTAGTCTCAGCAAGCAAGTGTCGATTCCGAGAACGAAAAATACAATCGAGATGCGTTTCCTGGATTCGTATAGATTTCTCTCTGCAAGTCTGGATGCTTTAGCGAACAAACTCACCGACGATCAATTTAAAATAACTAGAGCTAGTTTTCCCAACGTAGACATAGAACTCGTTAGACGTAAAGGGGTTTATCCTTACGAATACGCTAGTGATGGTTCTAAATTTAACGACGACGCTCTTCCACTTCCAAGAAAATTTTACAGCAGACTCAGAGAGAAAGGAATCACGGACGAAGAATACCAACACGCGCAACTCATGTGGGAGAAATTAGAATGTAAGACACTCGGAGACTACCACGATGCCTACTTAAAATTAGACGTGACGATACTCGCGGATGTTTTTCAAGCGTTCAGGAAAACGGCAACGAATATTTACAAATTAGATCCAGCGTATTTCTACAGCCTACCGGGATTAGCGTGGTCGGCAATGTTATTCCAGACAAAGGTCAAGCTGGAACTGATATCGGACGTGGACATGTTACTTTTCATCGAAAGAGGGATACGAGGTGGAATGGTGCAATGCGTACAGAGACATGCAAAAGCTAATAACGTACACATGAAAGAAGATTACGATTCAAATGGAGCATCGAATTACATCTTCTACGCCGACGTTAATAATCTCTACGGACATGCCATGGTTCAGAAACTTCCTTACGGGGGATTCGAATGGTTAGATCCCACTTCGATAGACATTATTCATTTCGACGATAGCGAGTGTGGTTTCTTCGCAGAGGTAGATCTCCAATTCTCCGACCACCTGCACGACACGTTTTCGGATTTGCCTCCGACTCCCGAAATCAAATGTCCACCCGACTCGGTTCAAGACAAGCTTTTGTTAACATTGGACACTAAACAGAGATACGTCGTCCACTACAAGAATCTCCGGTTTTTGATTGGGAAGGGTGTTCAGATAGTAAATGTTAGAAGAATACTAAAGTTTAAACATTCCACGTGGTTAAGACCTTACATAGAAACTAACACGCATCATAGAACAGCTGCCACTTCCGATTTAGACAAGGACTTCTTTAAATTAATGAACAATGCGGTGTACGGAAAGACCATGGAGAATGTTAGAAAGCACGTAGACGTGAAATTAATTTCCGATAAGAATAAATGTCGGAAGTGGATAGCCGATCCTAGATTCAAGTCGAGAAAAATTTACAACGAGAATTTGGCACTTTTCAATCTACATATAAAATTGATGAAATTCAGAAAACCAATTTACGTTGGCGCAACGGTTCTCGACTTGTCGAAACTTTACATGTTCGAATTTCATTACGACGTGATGAAACCCTTCTACAATGATAAAATGTCACTTTTGTACACGGACACCGACAGCTTTATTTACAGCATACAAACACCTAACCTATACGAAGACATAAAAAATCCTTCCATGCTTGAGTATTTCGACACTTCTGCATATCCTCAACCCAACAGATTTGGAATTCCATCTCGTAACAAAAAAGTCCTAGGTAAACTGAAAGATGAATGTAACGGTGATATTATTGTCGAGTTCGCGGGTTTGCGTTCGAAGATGTATGCCATGAGAACAGAGAGTAGCGTCACGAAGAAAGCAAAAGGTGTGGGCAAAAATACGGTGGAGAACAAACTCACCTTCCACGATTACATCGATTGCCTTTACTCACAATCGACGATACTAAGTATAGAACAAAGAATCCAAAGTGTAGACCATGTGATTACAACAAACGAAGTTAGGAAAGTAGCATTAGATCCGCATGACGATAAAAGATGTATTTTGTCTTGTGGAATCCACACGTTGCCTTGGGGACACTATCGTTTAGAAATTAGTAAAAATTGTAGGCAATGCAAATGAAAAAAAATAAACTTAAATAACTATAACTAAAATAAAAAAAACTTTAACTGTCTCAAATTATCACATACACAATAAATAACTAGCAAGGACAATGAATCTCTTTGGTTTCCGAAAGCAGACAATGGAGACTGTACACCGCACGGCAGATCATGAATTTCTACCTTCCATGTTATCTAAACTCAACGGTCTGTTGATCAATCAATTTTCGGAACGCTGCTCTTCTTGCTGGAACAGTGACGATTTCGGATTCGCGACGATCGACATGACGAGGAAACCCAACGACGGAAAATACAGAAACAAAATCATCGACTTTCTAAACGTTGCAACGTTGTGAGAAACGTTGGAATTCCAAATCTGTTGGGTTGAGGATATGCAGAAGTGTCGAAATACTCAAGCATGGAAGGATTTTTTATGTCTTCGTATAGGTTAGGTGTTTGTATGCTGTAAATAAAGCTGTCGGTGTCCGTGTACAAAAGTGACATTTTATCATTGTAGAAGGGTTTCATCACGTCGTAATGAAATTCGAACATGTAAAGTTTCGACAAGTCGAGAACCGTTGCGCCAACGTAAATTGGTTTTCTGAATTTCATCAATTTTATATGTAGATTGAAAAGTGCCAAATTCTCGTTGTAAATTTTTCTCGACTTGAATCTAGGATCGGCTATCCACTTCCGACATTTATTCTTATCGGAAATTAATTTCACGTCTACGTGCTTTCTAACATTCTCCATGGTCTTTCCGTACACCGCATTGTTCATTAATTTAAAGAAGTCCTTGTCTAAATCGGAAGTGGCAGCTGTTCTATGATGCGTGTTAGTTTCTATGTAAGGTCTTAACCACGTGGAATGTTTAAACTTTAGTATTCTTCTAACATTTACTATCTGAACACCCTTCCCAATCAAAAACCGGAGATTCTTGTAGTGGACGACGTATCTCTGTTTAGTGTCCAATGTTAACAAAAGCTTGTCTTGAACCGAGTCGGGTGGACATTTGATTTCGGGAGTCGGAGGCAAATCCGAAAACGTGTCGTGCAGGTGGTCGGAGAATTGGAGATCTACCTCTGCGAAGAAACCACACTCGCTATCGTCGAAATGAATAATGTCTATCGAAGTGGGATCTAACCATTCGAATCCCCCGTAAGGAAGTTTCTGAACCATGGCATGTCCGTAGAGATTATTAACGTCGGCGTAGAAGATGTAATTCGATGCTCCATTTGAATCGTAATCTTCTTTCATGTGTACGTTATTAGCTTTTGCATGTCTCTGTACGCATTGCACCATTCCACCTCGTATCCCTCTTTCGATGAAAAGTAACATGTCCACGTCCGATATCAGTTCCAGCTTGACCTTTGTCTGGAATAACATTGCCGACCACGCTAATCCCGGTAGGCTGTAGAAATACGCTGGATCTAATTTGTAAATATTCGTTGCCGTTTTTCTGAACGCTTGAAAAACATCCGCGAGTATCGTCACGTCTAATTTTAAGTAGGCATCGTGGTAGTCTCCGAGTGTCTTACATTCTAATTTCTCCCACATGAGTTGCGCGTGTTGGTATTCTTCGTCCGTGATTCCTTTCTCTCTGAGTCTGCTGTAAAATTTTCTTGGAAGTGGAAGAGCGTCGTCGTTAAATTTAGAACCATCACTAGCGTATTCGTAAGGATAAACCCCTTTACGTCTAACGAGTTCTATGTCTACGTTGGGAAAACTAGCTCTAGTTATTTTAAATTGATCGTCGGTGAGTTTGTTCGCTAAAGCATCCAGACTTGCAGAGAGAAATCTATACGAATCCAGGAAACGCATCTCGATTGTATTTTTCGTTCTCGGAATCGACACTTGCTTGCTGAGACTAATGTAGCGTTCTTCATTCTCGGCCAAGACACCTATACGTTTCGAATCGTAGCCAAGATGTCTCACCAGGTGGTGAAAATCATATCCGCTTCCGTTGTGAAAGAATATGGGGATGAATTTAGGTTTCTGGATTTTAAGATTGCACGTGTTGCAAATTCCACCTATGTAGTTTCCGCTGAAATGATCGTGGTGGAATATTTTTTTGTTCTCATCAGTGAAACTTTGATCACATACCGGACACACCTCAGTGGAATTGTAATTTTGAAGTTCATTTTCAGTTAAAGATGCCATCGGGTTTGATGTAAGCAGTACGCTACCAATTACCTCAACCTCCTCCACCATTTTTTCCAGGAAGTGTTCGATTACATTTGGCCCGCGGTATATATATGCTTCATTTATTTTATCACGTCGCACAACAACATAGCCGAAACTATTAGGTTGATGAAGCTGGTACGGCGTTGTGGAGGAAATTTCAGGATCCGGTTCGCAGTAGGAGAGTGGTTTGAGGAACGCCTCGAAATCTGCGACAATGATTGCGGGATGTTCTAACAATGCCTTGTGCATTTTGAATTCTTCGACTTCGTTCGTTTCGGGCATCAACATTCTAGCCGGTCTGTTGTCACCGCAATAAATTTTATGTTCGGCAAGTTTCTCGATAGCAATTTGACGTCCGGTGTATTTTCGATAATCGAGTTGTTTTTGATCGTCGAACGTGGTTAGGCATCTCGGGCAAACTTCGATGCAATGTTTATGCTTGGTAGTTTGACTTCTGACCAAACGTGATAGAGAACGAATTAGCGTGTAGTGATGAACATCCTCGTTTGAAATTAGAAGAAGATTTATTACACGAGCATCGTCATCGTCGATATCGCTTATCCTGACGGGATGCACGAGATATTTATCTGACGTGAAGGAATATACATTAATAGCGATGCGTTTTCCTGCACGATTTTCGAACTTTGTTATATCCGACAATGTCACCGGGTATTCGATGCCAGACATTACACTTTGAAAGTCAGTCTCGTATTGTTTTTTATTAGAAACCTGTTCTGGATGATTTGACCAATGAACAGGATGCAGTGCAGCCAATATACACCAGAGAAAACACTTGTTATCGCTGTTCTGTATATTTAACACAGCTCTCTTGTGTTGAATGTTCGGTGGAAGAGGAACGTAGCTGGAAGCGCGAAGAGGCGAGAATCGGTTCACGTAAACAGTTAACGTGTGAGGACTTCCACACAGAGACCATCCCGACCCTTTAGCCTCGAAACCGTCGTGTTTCTTAACCAGCTCGTTGGAAACTTTATAATAGAAGTTGTCCAAATTTTCGACGTCAGCAAAATAAAGTGTCTGGTTTTTTGTACGATGATAAAAAATACTCGTTGTGCCATCAACTTTCTCGTATTCAGAAAACAGAACAACATATACTTTTATAGAGTTGTTTTCAAGTTTATCTTTCAAAATATTTAGTACAGATGTTTTCGTTTCGTCCAAGAAACTAAGGATGTCACGGCCTGGTTCTGACTTAATTGAAAAATCCTGGAGTTGGTCGTTGAATGCAGATCTAATTGGTTTGCGTTCATTAGATAATTTAATTTGCTTGGAAGTGGAAGCTTCCGTATCTGCATTATCGATTTTCCTTTTCGATGCTTGTCCGGTCGATGGTTTGCAAATTTTGAGGTGTTTACTTAAATTTGTAATGCTAATCATCTTTCCACATCGAGCACAAGACTTAAAAGGTAAGGAACGATTAATTCTCGAACCTGTTTCGCTACATCTTGCCCTGTGCTTGCTAATATTAGTTTTAGATATTAATTTTTCGCAAGTAACACATTCAGTTTTATCATTTTTATGATTGAAACTGGTGGTGGATGCCATTGCTTTCTCCAAAATCACAGAAATCAAAAAATCTAGTATATAGCGATACAATTTTCAGGTATGTTATTTTATATAGAATTTCTTGGAGTGATTACAAAACTCAAAAATTCAATCTACTGTAAATAGAATTTCAGGTATGTTATTTATATAGAATTTCTTGTGTGCGAATACAAAAAACTCAAGAATTCAATCTACTGTGAATACAATTTTCAGGTATGTTATTTTATATAGAATTTCTTGAGGTGATTACAAAACTCAAAAAAATCAATTTACTGCGAATATAATTTTCAGGTATGTTATTTTATATAGAATTTTCTCAGGGCGAATACAAAACTCAAAAATCCAAGACAGTTCAGTTTTAACGTGTTCATATTTGAAAAAAAAATATGCAAAATACGCCTTGGAGATTTCAACCAATCCACTTTACTAGATTGGCGAAACTCTAACTATTGTTATTTGGAACCTTTAACCTTTTTTGGTGACGTAGAGTACGCGTAGAGAGGTTGGGTTTAGTGTGTCGGTCGAGTCTCGGTGTCCTCTGTCCTCCCATACCAAAATAAACATAGGTCGTCATGGAACAAAAAAAAAATGTACCGAAAATTTTCTAAGTCCAGCGTTAAATTGCTAATATCTCGAATTTTTGACAAACAGAGATGTCCCATAGGACCTTTGAGAAAAAAAAACACGTGAAAGTCTACAGAGGTGTGGTTATCTAACCGCAGCCGTTAGAACCTTTTTTGGGTTGGGCACCACGCACCCTGGCGGGGTTAGGGGCCAGGAATCCTAAAAAAAAAAAACAATTATTATTATTTGTTTGTTTGCGTCACAATACGGAAAAAATAATGAGAGGCGCGCGCATATGTGTGTGTGTGTGTGTGTGTGTGTGTGTGTGGCAGAAATATCACATCGTTTCGCGAGAGAGGTTTACAAAGCTCGCGATATATAAACATTTGGCCGGGACTTAGAAAAAAATTACGATAAGGTGCATTCATCCTTCAAGGATGAGAAAGTGAATTTACTCATCACGGCTTTTCTGCGCCGTGAAACATCGTCAGCGCAAGAAATGAGGCGCGGAACGTGGAGAGAAAGTGAGTTTTTGAGGTTTCGGTGTGATTTTCTGAGGGGTCGAAAAATCAGGGTTGTGGTGGGAGTCACATTTTTGATACTACTCCCACCTTCTCGTTGTGGAAGTTGCGATTGCCTGCATTTTCTTCGCCTGCGATAACCAGCAATCGATCTACAAGATTCCTTACGTCGTCTACCCAAACAAACTCTTTAGGTAGGGTATTGTAAAGATTGACACCACTGCCAGTCTTGAGCTGGGTCCATATTGGCTTGATGAGGTTCCTGTACCTTTCGCCACTGCTAGATTTCACGCGATTCTGTGTTGCATCGTTGTTTTGGTACAGGGCGTCCGTCATGATTAAAATTTCTGTGGAACTTTGGTAATCCTCGTCTGTATAATCTTTAGGTTGCTTCTTAGTGATAAGTTCCCACAGTCCCACGGTGCCAGGATACCTAGTCCAGCTGTTCTTCTCGCCCAAATTGATTTTTACGTCGTCGCCCTCGAACGTGACTTTCGATTTTCCAATTTTCCAAATTACACCCTCGTTATGTTCCATGGTCGGGTATAATCAGAATATCTCGTCTTTTTCGAATTTCCCGGTGCTTAGGTAATCCCTCGCCAACGGACCCAGCTCGACTAGCTTGTCCGAAGAGGTACTGCCTAGGGCCTGACGTCTCGGAGCCGGAGCAAGTTCGAACGGAGTAGTGTGAATGCTGGATATCGGTGTGGGTATGGTATAATTTCGAGCAGTAAGTGGCACAAGCTCGTTGATTAACTCTTTGTTTTGCTCGGTGACATCTTTGATTTCTTTACCAAGACCACTGATGGCATCGATGATAGGTTGGTCCTGACGCTTTTTCTCTTCGTAAATTCCGCGATTCTCGGATTTCCAACCCTTAAACCGTTTTGCCAAGTAGCTACGCAGCTTCAGGTTGTCGTCTGCAAGTTTGCGTTTCATTTTTTTTTTGTATGTAGTTATTTATAATAGGTCAAGACGTTTCTTGTAACGTTGCAACGTTTAAAAAAATATTAATTTTGTTTCTGTATTTTCCGTTATTGGGTTTCCTCGTCATGTCTATTGTGACAAATCCGAAATCATCTTGGTTCCAGCATGAAGAGCAAAATTTGGAAAACTGATTGTAGTTTATGTCCCCACCTACATAATCATCGTAAGCGTGTTTTAAATTGGTGTAGTCTTGACGAAACAAACAAATAAAATTAGCATTGTCTCGGAGTAGCTGCTTGGGGATTTTGGAAAAAGTCTGAGCAAGGTAGAAGCAGTCCATGCCTCTGTGCCGACCCTGAGTAAAATAATTGCGAATTTCGTTCTGGTTCTCCAGGATCACATCGTCAAAAACAATCACCGAATTTTCGAGACAGCAGTCTAGTGGTATCACTTGAGAAGCAAATATAGCTAGCTATGCCTAGTCCCTCGTACAGTTTCGACAGTTGGCGATACTTCGATTGCTCCAAACTTTTGGAGAAAACGTACATGTGCCTGTTTTTCCAGTTTAACCAGTTGGATGAAAATTATCAATAAGCAACGTTGTTTTTCCACATCCAGAAGGTCCAACAATGAGGCAACGGATGTTGTCGGGTAGAAGCTCACCATTTTTCCTATCCTGACTTTTCGATGGAAAATCTGGCAGTTGCCTCACCACATCCCAAGCACCCGTTACACAATCACCTCGTTTGCGTCTATCCAACTTTTTTCCTCGAGTCCCAGCCATTTCACCAACAGTTTGTCACCTTTTCTACGTAATACTTTTTCAATAAGATACGTGTCAGGGTATTTTGTTTTAGAAAGTTCCTCTTCGTAAAATCTTCCTTTCAGAATTTCGTCGCGATTATCTTTTATTATATACGTGTGACGATTTCCGGGAAGGACTCGAACTACGGTGAAAAGTTCCGTACTCCAATTTTTTGTGAAGCCCTTTTCGAACGCACGCTTAACTTTACTGATTCTCACCTGATCTCCAATTTTGTATTTCGGTTTCTTGCTTGTAAATTTGTACTTTGGACAATAGACCGTAGAAATTAAACGTCGCTGGTCAGATTTGTTGACGTCAGCCGGGTTCATGTTTATCGTGCGATGCACACTGTGATTATAATCGCTTACAAGTTCCGGAAGCATGTCGAGCCACTTGTAATTTCCCTGAAGCGTGAACTGTTTCCACATCCGTGTTTTGAGAGTTCGGTTGAAACGTTCCACTATGCTGGCTTTGATGTGACTAAAAGTGGAGTAATGTTGAATATTTCGTTTTTGAATAAATTGCTGAAAGACAGAGTTGTAGAATTCTTTTCCGTTGTCTGTGTGAAGAAACCGAGGTTGCCTGCCACTTTCATCGAAAATAGTTTTGAATGCTTCCACCACGCAGGTTCCTGTTTTTGCCTTGAGGGGTAAAGCCCACGCAAATTTTGAAAATGTGTCTATGACGGTGAGAAGATACTTGTATCCCTTGTTGATTTTATGTAATTTTTTTAAATTGCCACTGCTCATTTCCACAAGGTCAGCTTCCCACAAGTCGTCTATGCTTTTGGTCACTACCGCCAGTCGTTTGTAGTTTCGCCGTGCAGGTTTGTGCAGCTCGTTCACAATAGCCTGCCTAGACATTGCGCGAAAATAAGAATATAGCTTGGATGGGATTTCTGGCCGCAGACAATGCCGGGTTTTCTATGTACAGCTTATCACCTATTTCTATTTCGATAATTTGAGTTGCATCTTCGGCATAGGCAGTCTCGCGACTTTCGGGGTGTGTGAAATCGACCAACTCCACTCCTCTTATTTTAGGCTCGTCACTGATTTCGTCACGGTCATGGTTGGGTAGTGGGTAGCGTGAGGCAAAGACCAGTATGAAACCTTAACGAAATGAAGTGTGCCGGCGAGGAAAAACTGGTGATAGGCTTTGGCAGGAGTCAGCATCTAGAGTTTGGCACCCGGATGGAAGAGCGAGGAAAATTCCGTGTTTGGAATGCTGTACAGTTCGATGACAACGGTGGACTTGAGATTGTCGATGCTGGCGTTCAGGGTGTTTACATTGGTTCGAACCTCGCTCTCCACATCCTCCAATCTACCGTTCACCGATTCCAGGTGTTCCTCGATAGCACGGACAACAGTGTCGTAATCGGGCTTGATCTTCACATCGACAATTAGCCTCTTGAATTTTTCGTTTAACTCATGTAGTTGGGTACTGAAATTGGTTATGGCCGATTCCTGGCCTGCTTCTATGCTGCCAATTTGCTTTTTCACATTGGCGATAATCTGCTGCAGATTTTCCACGAGTGTCAACTTGGAGCTCTGGGTTGCGAAGTCGTGGACCTGGGTTCTAATTTCCGCAAACAAGACATGTAGCTCGCTGATGTTCTGGTTGGTGGGTAAGGTTGCAACAGACTCCCGAAGCAATTCAATTTCGGTTTGGATGTTTTTGATGTCGTCGGATTTGAGTATTCGGTTGAGAGCCCTCTTCACGCTTTTCAGTTCCTGCGAGGTAGGCAGGGTGGCCACCGTGTTTTGGAGCGACTCCAAAGCTTTTTTCATCGCTTCCAACTCCGAGGCAGCAGCAGCAGCACGTATGCCTTCTTGTAATTGTGTCATGTCGTCCTGGGTGGGGGTGGATTGTTGCAAAGTTTCCAACTTAGCCTGTATGTCGTCCATCAAGTGATGAAAATGCGACAACTCTGATTCGGTGTTTAGATTTTCCAGCTTGGTGATCTGCTGTTGGACGCTGGCCAGAGTATCCCTGATGCCAGGCAGTTTGGATTCCAGTGCTTCGTATACGTTTGCCAGATCATTTTTGATGACGGCGAGAGCATCCTCAATATGGGCTATGGTGCCTTGCAGCTTCCCGAAATCCTCGTAGGTCTCAAGTTGGAGTTTTATGTTGGCCACGCTACGGGCAATGGCATTCAACTCGCTGGACGATGGTAGATTGTCGATGAAGTCCTGTAGCGTTTCGAGTTTAGTTTTGACTTCGTTGATGGCTGCATGCAAAGCATCCGTTTGAAGCTCAGCCTTGATGCTTTCCAACGTAGGAATTTCGAACGGTTGAAACTGTTCGTGCAATTTGGCAATAGTGGCATTCACGCGATTGTAGTCATCTTGAGTTTTTATACTCTGGATAATGTTTTGCAGTTCAGTCTGGATGGTGCTTGTTTGGTCCTGCAAGTGTCGCTTCAGCTGTTCCACATCGGAGGTCTGCGTTTGCTGCAGCTTCACAAGTTCGTTTTGGAGCTTGCCTACACTCAGTGCCAAGTTGTCAAAGTTGTCTATTGACGCGAGATCGGTGTACTTTTGCAGCAGCGATTTAAGCTCGGCGTCAATTTTGAGTACGGGGTCCAGGCACTGAGACTTCAGGCTGGCTATCTCTGACTGGAGGCTGGAGTTGAGCGTGGACTGCAGGGCCTGCAGGTCGCTTCGCAACTTCTTAACCCTGACGTCGAGCATGATAAGCTCGTTGCCGTGGTCATCGCGTTTGGTGTGACCAAAAATATCGTTAGGGATTTTTACCACTGTGGTTATTTATTATAGGGTAGGTGATTCGCATCTCCACAAAAAGAGGGATGAGTTTATCGTAGTCGTCCAAGAGCTCCACGTACAGGCGATCGCCAGCAGACACATCGTACGTTGTAGTCGCATCCATCCTATCATGCTTGATGCGATATATGTTCTTGCCTGAGGAAACCTTGGCCCCCCCTTTGTTCTCGGGGTTCATGTCGAACTGCAGTTTGCCGGAGATGGGGAACCGGTAATAATTCAAGTTGTTGTTGAATACATAGAAAGTTTTGCCCACATCCTCGTCGTACTGCGTCAGGATGCTATTCAAGTGTATAATTAACAGACCGTTAAGTTTAGATAGCATGGAAGGCAGGAGTTCGTTGAAACTCGACGACGACGTAGGCTGGACGGGCACTTCCATAGCTTGCTTCCTGAAGCCAAACAGGTTCATAGGCATGGTTATTTTATATGCTTGTGTTGATAGAAATATTGCCAGCCATAAGGTTTTTTTTTTAAAGTGCATTGTATGCATTTCTTAGTACTATCTAAACGATAGTGCCCCCAAGGCAACGTGTGGATCCCACAAGACAAAATACATATTTTATCATCATGTGGATGTAATGCTACTTTCCTAACTTTGTTTGTTGTAATCACATGGTCTACAGTTTGGATTCTTTTTTCCAATCGTAGCTGCTTCTTCAACTCCTTCACACAATCAATATAGTCTTGAAATGAAAGTTTGTTTTGTACAGTATTCTTACCAACACCTTTAGCTTTCTTCGTGATGCTGCTCTCAGTTCTAAATGTATACATTTTGGAACGCAAACCGGCAAACTCGAGAATGATGTCACCGTTACACTCGTCTTTCAATTTACCTAGAACTTTTTTGTTACTAGATGGAATTCCAAATCTGTTTGGTTGAGGGTAGGAAGAAGTATCATAATAATCAAGCAAGGACGGATTTTTTACATCTTCATATAGATTGGCTGTTTTAATGTTATAAATAAAACTGTCGGTGTCCATGTAAAGTAATGAAATGCTATCGTTGTAGAAAGGATGCATAACATTGTAGTGAAATTGAAACATGTGAAGTTTCGATAAATCTAAAACTGTTGCTCCCACATAAATTGGTTTTCGGAATTTTATCACTTTTATATCTAGATTGAAAAGTGACAGATTCTCGTTGTAAATTTTTCGTGATTTAAATCTAGGATCAGCCACCAACTTACTGCATTTATTTTCAGATGAAACCAATCTCACGTCCACGTGATTTCTCACGTTCTCCATTGTCTTGCCATATACAGCATTATTCATCAATTTGAAAAAATCTTTGTCTAAATCGGAAGTGGCAACTGTTCTATGTTGTGTGTTTGTTTCAATGTATGGTTTGAGCCACTCGGAATGTTTAAACCTGAGGACTCTTCTAATATCCAATACTTTAACACCCATCGCAATCAAAAACTGAAGACTTTTGTAATGGAGAACATATCTTTCTTTTTTTTTTCCAAAGTTAATAAAAGCTTGCGTTGATTAGAATTAGGCGGTCATCTGAGTTCGGGTGCCGGTGGTAAATCGGAAAAAATATCATGCAAATTGTCTGGAAATTCAATATCCACTTCTGCAAAGAAACCAAATTCACAATCGTCAAAATCAATAATATTTATGGAAGTTGTTTCTATCCATTCGAAACCTCCATAAGGAAGTTTCTGTACCATAGCATATCCATAGAGATTATTAACGTCGATGTAAAAAATATAATTCGATGGTTTATTTGCATCATATTTTTCTTTCATGTGCATGTCTCTGTACACATTGCACCATCCCACCTCGAATCCCTCTCTCGATGAAAAGTAACATGTCTACATCTGTTAATAATTCTAACTTAATTTTTGTTTGCAACAACATTGCAGACCACGCTAATCCCGGGAGGCTGAAGAAATGCGCAGGGTCCAACTTGTAAATAGACATTGACGTTTTCCTGAATGCTTGAAAAACATCCGCAAGTATTGTTACGTCTAATTTCAAGTATGCGTTGTGATAATCTCCGAATGTTTTACATTTTAGTTTATCCCACATCAGTTGTGCATGTTCGTATTCTTTGTCTGTAATTCCTGCTTTTCTCAGTTGACTGAAGAATTCTTTTTGAGGAGGGAGAGTGTCGTCATTAAATTTAGATTCATTGTTTACGTATTCATACGGATAAATCCCTTTACTTCTAATCAGTTTTATATCCATGTTGGGAAAACTAGCTTTCGTAATTTTGAATTGTTCGTCACGAAGTTTACTTGCTAGAGCGTCCAAACTTGCAGAGAGAAATCTGAATGAGGCAAGAAACCTCATCTCTATGGTTTCATTTGTCCCCGAAATCTTAACTTTCTTACTTATAGAAATGTATCGTTCTTCATTTTGAGCAAGAATATCTATTTTTTGTGTGTCATATCCAAGATTCCGAATTAAGTGATGAAAATCGTAATTCGATCCATTATGAAAAAATATGGGGACAAATTTGGGCCTTTGAATTTTGAGGTTGCAAGCATTACAGATTCCGCTGATGAAACGACTGTCTGTGTGCGAATGGTGAAACACTTTACGATTCTCGTTTGTGAAATATTGATTGCACACTGGACACTCGACAGTTTCATCAAATATTTTTTGTTCCTCTGGTGTCAACGAATTCATCGGTTTGGATATTTGCAGGAAGCTGCCAATTTTCTCAACCTCCTCTTCCATCTTTCCAAAAAAGTATTCGATAACATTCGGTCCACGGTATACATATGGTTTACTTATTTCATCTTGTCGTATGACAGTGCAACCAAAACTATTTGGTTCATGAAGCTGGTATGGCGTTGTGGAGGAAATATCTGGATTTGGTTTGCAGGAGGACAGTGGCTTCAGAAATGATTCAACATCTGCAACGATAATGACTGGATGTTCAAACAAAGCCTTGTACATTTTTGAATTCTTCGACTTCGTTCTTTTTGGGCATCAACATTCGAGCTGGTTTGTTGTCACCGCAATATATTTCATGTTCGACACGTTTTTCAATAGCAATTTGCCGTGCGGTATATATTTGGTGATTGAATTTTCTTCGATCATTAAACGTGGTCAAACACCTGGGACAAACCTCGATGTGATTTGCATACTTTGTTGCTTGACTTCTGATTAGTCGTGATAGTGAACGAATAAGGCAGTAATGGTGAATATTGTTGTTTGAAATTAAAAGAAGATTAATTATATGAGCATTATTATCGTTGATATAATTTATCCTGATGGGATGCACAAGATGTTTTTCTGACGTATAAGAATATACATTAATAGCAATGCGTTTTCCATCAGAAACTCGTGCACGCGACTCAAACTTTGATATGTCTGACAATGCCACGGGGTATTCAATGCTAGACATTACATTTTCAAACTCTGTCTCGTACTGCTTGTAATGATAAACTTGCTCTGGATGATTTTTCCAATAAACAGGATACAGAGCTGCCAAGATGCACCAAAGAAAGCATTTTGAGTCGTTATTTTGAATATTTAACACTGCTTTCTTGCTTTGAATGGTCGGTGGTAGAGGAACGTAACTCGATGCAGAGAAAGGCATGAATTTGTTCACGTAAACGGTTAATGTATGAGGACTACCACATAAAGACCATCCCGACCCCATAGCCTCGAAAGTGTCATGTTTCATAATTAACTCAATAGACAGATTAGAGTAAAACTCGTCCAAATTTTCAACATCTGCCAAATAAAGAGCCTGGTTTTTGGTACGATGATAAAAAACTTCTGTTGTACCATCGACTTTCTCATATTCGGAATATAAATCAACGTATACTTTTATGGAATTATTTTCAAGATTACTTTTCAGAGAATTCAGTACAAAAGTTTTCGCTTCACGCAAGAAACTAGGAATGTCACGTCCTGCTTCCGACGTAAATGATAAATCCTGAAGTCGACCATTAAATGCAGACCTGACTGGTTTATATTTATTATTTAATTTAATTTGTTTTGGAGCAGAAGCTTCAGCTTCAGAATAATCAATTTTTCTTTTCAATGTTTCTTCTCTGGTCGATGGTTTGCAAATTTTCAAATGTCTACTTAGATTTGGAATGCTAATTTCTTTTCCACATTGAGCACAGGCTTTAGAAGGTAACAAACGATTTGCTCCGTTACACCTTGTCTTATGTATCGATAAATTATTCTTTGAAATTAGTTTCCCACAAGTGACACATTCGATCTTATCATTCTTGCGAGTAAAACAGGTAGGTGATTCCATTTTTTATATGCTTTAAAATATGAGCAAACAAACGATAGAAATTTCAGATATGTTATTTATATAAAATTTTAATTTTTTTTTATATAAAATTTAATGGGATATCACCAACCTGATAAAACTATTCCCTATGAAAAACTCTATGACCTTACTTGGGTTTTTCCGCTAAATTATATGCTTCTAGTCTCCTATATTTTGGTGGAGCCCGTTCAGGTTCTATCCCCCGCGATGTGGGTTCCTCTGCCGATCCAGCAAAGGTGAGAAATCAGCACTGTGCTCTGACTTATATAGATTTATAGAGCCAATAGAAATCTTGCTTACTTAAACCAATCAGAAAACACCACGTATAAATTATTAGCCAATCAAAGTCTCTGTTATTTTAGCTATCATATAAAAAAAAATGCAAAATATCCCACTTTCAATTCGATCCATTTATCTGAATCGAAGAAACCGACAATTCACATATCCTCATATCATTGTATGCTTGCCCTATTAGCACCTCTTTTGCTGTTGTGCTCAATTAGTTTTCACTAATTGGCGATTTTCTTGAAGAGGTCTAATAGAACAAGATACGGCGGTATGAGAAATATGCAAATTTAAAGATATTTTAGCGAATTACGCCGGCATAAGCTAAGTTCGTATTGCTAGAAGGCTTCGTCGTTGCAAGTCACCTAACCCATTCACTGGCAAAAAAAAGTTAAAAATGTTGACGTACTGAAAAAAAAATGACTTGTCCCACTCAAGCATTCATCGAGTTCCAACATTTGTACAGAGATGGATGGCTCTGTTGTTGTCGCTTATCAAATATATATATATTTTGGAATATCTCTAAAACAAAGAGAAACAGACAAAATCTGTTTGCAGATTTGTAATGTACACTCGAAGATAAGTAAAAGTATGAATACAACCTATGCTCGGAAATTAAAAATGGCGACTGGAAGTAGGTTTATCTCTTAAACGGTACGAGTTAGCCAAAATCTGTTTGCAGATTTGTAATGTACACTCGAAGATATGTAAAAGTGTGAATACAACCTATGCTCGGAAATCCAAAATGGCGACCGGAAGTAGGTTCATCTCTTAAACGGTACGAGTTAGCCAAAATCTGTTTGCAGATTTGTAATGTACACTCGAAGATAAGTAAAAGTGTGAATACAACCTATGCTCGGAAATCCAAAATGGCGACCGGAAGTAGGTTTATCTCTTAAACGGTACGAGTTAGCCAAAATCTGTTTGCAGATTTGTAATGTACACTCGAAGATATGTAAAAGTGTGAATACAACCTATGCTCGGAAATCCAAAATGGCGACCCGAAGTAGGTTTATCTCTTAAACAGTACGAGATAGCCAAAATCTGTTTCCGAATTTGTAATGTACACTCGAAGATAAGTAAAAATATGAATACAACATATGCTCGGAAATTTACAGAGTTCATAGGAATTGTTGTTTTATAGAACATTGTCAGCCATAAGGTTAATTGACCCTCTTCCCCTCAAATCGCATTACATACATGTGGAAGACAGAGGTATGCATATTTCCGTCCGTGGCATTACAAAAAACAAGCCTGTTTCCCAATATTGCTTAAGAGTTTTTGGTTAGCATGCAATAGATCAGTATGCTAGAAAAAACAGGGGGGGGGGTAACAAGAGCATCAACACTGCACCACCACTATTGCCAGTTAGCGTACTCACCAACTCTCCACCTTACTGCATACCTATCATCTTAGAAGACTACAAAATATTACAGCATAGATAGCTGTCAACTCCTATTTGTAGATTAGTCTCGCCTGTGAAATATCATATGGCAAAATTAAAAAAAGGGGGGGGTTGTGAAGCAAATTTCTTGGTACTAGTCTGTGTTGCCAACTTCTATTTGTAGGTTAGCTTCGCCTGTGAAATATCATGTGGTGAAATTTTTGTGGAGTAGTTTGGCAACACTGCGAGCCCCTCCCACCCTCCAAAAGTAGTAGTGGGGGCATTGAACCTGACATACATCGTGAAAAGGGGGGGGGGGCTCACACATCATAAAAAATACATCGTAGCCGTTTACGCTGAGGACCCACCCCACCTACAAAAAACCACCCAAATACATCGTACGCTTTTACGTTGAGGGCCCACCACCTACAAAAATAAGATTGAGCAAAAAAATAGGACTAGAACATCGTCAAATGATATAAAATCAACAAAAAAACATCAAAATCATCAAAATATGTCACAAGTGAGGTTACATACCAGGTCCACCTATAAGGGTTGCATAGAAACAACCAGTTCTACACTTTGTAGGTTATTTTAACCCGTAAAAGGCTGTAAAAAGTGAATAGGTTAAGTTATATTACGTAAGATCATAGCATACCTACAAAGATGAGGCTCCAAAATGAGATTGAGCAAAAAATAGGGCTAGAACATCGTCAAACGCAATAAAATCCATAAAAAAATCATCAAAATATGTCACAACTGAGGTTAAATACTAGGCATACCTACAAGGATTGCGTAGAAACAATACCTTTCAACTACTCGGATCAATTTAAATACGATCCAGGAACATTTTTTCCGGCTCAATTTAAATACACAGTGCGGCAATTTGGAATCGAGACTGATTTTTTTCTCGGTAGGTGGCGCCACTGTGCAAGCTTTCTGTGGTGCGAATAAGTAACGGGTATCTCACAAACAATCGACGCAGAGCTCGTTGCCCTTGAGTGACATTGCTGCTTGTGGCGTTCTTGAATGTGGGCATGTGTAGTGAAAGTGCATCGTGATTTCAACATGGAACAAAGAGCAAACATCACGTTTTGTGCGCTCTTGGGTAAAACTGCTGCGGAAACGTTTGACATGTTGTAGCAAGTCTATAGGGACAATAGTTTATCCTGTACGCGTGTTGAATGGCTCAGGCATTTCAGTGAGGGACGGGAGCCAATTGAACACGATGAGCATCCAGGTGTAGCAGGGATGATGAGAACACCAAAATTGGTTGAGAAAGTGAGGCTAATCATTACTCAAGACTAAAATTTCAGACAGACTGTTACTGCTGCATTTTATCTTGATGTACTGAAACTTTTGGTGCAAGGAATAACACTGTGAGGCCCGAGTATCGGGATGATGGCAGCTGGCGTCTGCTTCATGACAGTGCCCCAAGTCACAAGACTGTGATTGCGAAGAACGATTTGACCCTAAATCGACTGTGTTGTCACACCCTGCCTACTCACCGGATCTGGCTCCGTGTGATTATTTTTAATATCCTAAACCAAAATCTGCACTGCAAGGTTCCTACTTTTATGATGTACCAAACAATCAAGAAGGCTACGACATGGATTTTAAAAAGCGTTACACAAAACGAATTCCAGCAATCCTTCCATGAACTGGTAGGCATGCGCTACGATGTGTGGATGCAGGAGGGTCCTAATTTGAATGATCCAAGGTAAGTAACTTTCTATGAAGACTTGTTTATTTTTTACAGCACCAGTCTCGATTTCAAATTGCCTCACTGTGTACGTTCCAGAAACCTTTCTTCCGGCTCAATACGCAACTTGGACCGAATTTAAATTGTGCGAGGAAAGAAGGTTCCGGTCCTGCAGCGGAACCCGATGGAACCCATTAGAATTTATGGGTTCATGGATCTTTAACAACCCTGCCAGGGGCGGCGCCAGAAAATTTTGACCGGGTGGGCAGGATCCATATATTGATAAATTAGGGTGGGCAGATAGAAAGTATATGCATTTCACAAACGTGCATTCTCTTTCTATGCTGGTGTACCTACATTTTTTATTTGTCCTTTACATACATTTTCCTCTTCTTGTGTTCCCTCTTTCCCCCCCCTCTCTCCCTCTCTCTCTATCTATATATTATCTATATATCTCTCTCTCACACACACATAAGAAAGTGCGCGTAATCCTTTTATAAATTCTAATCAAATTTCTCATCTGAATTATGTCTATTCACTCCATTCTAGAAAAAGGTGGCGAAGAGACTCGATGCCGTCACCAACTTTAAAAAAAACACTTGTGAGGTGTTGGTCCAGGTTCGTAACAATGATTTTATTGTGGGGGGAGGAGGCTCATCCTGTATCAGCAGCCGCTATCTAAAGTCGAAAAGGTTGGGAAGGTAGAAGCCATGAACATGAATTTCTCAGTTTATATCAACTACCGTTTAATCCTGCTAAGGAAGTAAAATTAATTACCACTAGACACTATTTAAATTATGTGTGTAGTATTTCTAGGGCGCCTCAGCCTCCTTAGCCCTCCTCTTGGCTATGTGCCTGTCTTAATTCCTCAAAGATCTGTTGCTGCTCAAGGTTTTCCCTCTGTCTCATTTCTTGTGTCTTTCCTATGTCAGTCTGGATATAGTCTCCCTAATTCTCTCTCATTTAAATTCTCCATCTTTCATTGTATCTCCCTGTCCATGCTCTCAACGACTCACTGTGCACTTCGCTTTTTTATAGTGGATATATTGTTTTGTTCCTTAAGTTAAGAAGGAATTTTCATACTATTTTATTAGGTGAACGTGCAAATAACAGTAGGGATTTACTGTTTAATTCATTCGAAAATTATGAAATGTATGTAAGAAATTCTCTACCAATGGAAAAGGCAGGGAAAGTGATTAGGTTAGAAGAAGTATTTATAATTGTGAAATTAGCGCCGCCTCTAGGAGAAGGCTTCGCACTACACGGAGGCAAGCCGCCTAGCAGTAAAAATATTTAAAATGTAATTTTTAGCATACCCGGTGGAGGCACATAGTGGTCGGATTCCATTTTAAATAATGCAATTATAATAAACTCCATATAAAATATTTTGAGTTTTTAACTGGAAAGAGTGCTGCCTGCTTACTGGATAAGGGATAATGAATTATCCTTTTGCTAGGCTCATGGGGGTTTTACAAATATGATAAGTGCACATGAATCTTTGCAATTAATGTCTTATTGTGAAAGTTTTAAAGCACACATGAAACGCACAAGTTTTGATCATTCTGCATTAAACTTTCTCAACAAAAAAACTAGAATTTTCACACAAGATATCACTGAAAAATATATAGTAAAAATAAAGGAGTTGGTGCAAAATGAATATGGAAAAATCGATGCAATTACGGAAGCGATCACTTACTGAAGTAAATCTTCATCTGCCCAATGCAAAAAAGAGATGCTCGATAGGGTTCAATGCATAGCGCTTGGGAAAACAAATACTTTTACATACTATATTGTGGAAAGTAATTTAGAGCAAAATATTCATCAAATTTTCATAGCCCATTAAAACTCTTGGAATATGCTTCATTCATTTATTTACACTTATCACCATAGACGTCAACTTTAGGGGGCACTTTCTGCCTTCCAAATTCCTCAAGAAGTATATACATTATAAAAAATATTGTTGTCAATCTTGCCCCCGGCGAAATGTTTATATGAAGTTGGCACCGTCTGATTATTATCATACTATCGAAATAAAAAACCCATTACCCAAAACGCTAGGATAAGAAAGCCTTGTCATGGATCTGTTTCATACCATAATGTATCCATATTTACCTGCTTGGTGGTTTTAAGATATTTTTCCAATTCTGAATTATTTTGTACCCCCCAACTCGGTAAACTTGCACTTAGGTTATAGCCAGATATTGCACTACTTCTAGCTACAAAAGTATTAACTTGATCCAGTGGCGTGCCAAAGGGGGGTCGGTGGGGGTTATAACCCCACCCCCCTCTCTTTTGGTCCAGTATTTCTAAAAAAAAAAAAAGGAACGTCAAAGGCAGGAAAATATGGCAAAATGAGGACTGACTACTTCAAAAATGTACACATAACCCCTCCCTTTCGAAAATCCTGGGCACGCCACTGACTGGATCATGTTTCAAGTTTTAAATAAACATACTTTCTACAGGGTGTCCAACGAACGGCGCAACTGGGAATTAAGAGTGGCGTTACTTTGTAACCGAAACCTGTATATACATAAGTCGTACACCAAATGTTAGCCCTGTCCAAGTAGATATTTTTAAACATAGAAACAACAAACGGGGTGCAGTGTTGTTCATGCAGTGTTGCCAAATGTAAGTGAAAGTGTAAATTTATTTTTCCACAAAGCATGGAAAATTGCATGCCAAACATTCGTACGGAAATTTGGACGTCAATTTCCACCTTGGGTAAGTGGACTATTTTGCCATCTATAGTTCAGAGAAGAAAACCGATCGTTTTCGCGTATAGCCAATCCTGAAATGCCTCGTAAAGGCGTACCGGTCCAAATGGGTGTTTTAAAAAAAATATGAGGTACAGTGGCAACACTGTTGATGTTTGAAGGAACAAAAGGTGTGTTTAGTGATGGTCTATGACATGGAAATACTGGAAACAGGAAAAAAATAAAATGAAAATTATGGTGAAAAAAGTGTTACTTACCTACTCCTACCCAAGGTGGAAATTGACGTCCAAATTTCCGTACGAATGTTTGACATGCAATTTTCCATGCTTTGTGGAAAAATAAATTTACACTTTCACTTACATTTGGCAACACTGCATGAACAACACTGCACCCCGTTTGTTGTTTCTATGTTTAAAAATATCTACTTGGACAGGCCTAACATTTGGTGTATGACTTATGTATGTACAGGTTTCGGTTACAAAGTAACGCCACTCTTAATTCCCAGTTGCGCCGTTCGTGGGACACCCTGTAGTATCGACATAAGAAAAATGTTCACGGAGTCAAGACAAGAATATACGTTTGCTTATTCAAGCATTCATATTTTGCTAATCACTTACATCTTGAATTTGTTCGGGTGGTCAATCGGGTGGGCAGACGAATTTTTGGGTGGGCATTTGCCCACCCTCGCCCACCTCTCGCGCCGTCCCTGATTCTGCGCTGAGGGGGACTGGGCACATTACCGTAGTGCCATCTGTTAGCTGTGTTAAATACTAATGTGATTTTCTTTCTTGGGAACTATGGCCACCTTTGGTTCATTTTCCTTATGTGAGAAAAAAGCGAATTTCAAAGAGTAAGTGTTTTGTAAAGTTTACATGCCTTGTATTCTTTGCATTTAATACGCCATGTCCTTGTTAATTATTTGCGGACAGGTTCATAGATGACGCCAGGATCAGTGGCGAAGAGTGCTGTCTCTCGAAGGATAGGCAGGGGAGGGGGGGGGAGCTGTAAATTCCTAAAAAAGTAGTATGTTTTAAATATAGTCCCTAGAAAACAAAATATAATATATTGCCTGAATCTCATCTACTGCTGTTCGAAAAAGTCGGGATAAGGATTGAAAAGGATAATGTAGTGGTTAACGCTCTCGACTTATAATCAAGAAGCAGGGGGTTGGATTCCCCCTGGAGGCATTGGTTCAGATTCTACTTTAATCTAGTCTCGATTAGATATCTGAGAAAAAAGGTGTTTCTGTCTCAAAGGTCAGAAAACAGTGACGATGGGACTCGATGTTCTGACCACGAGTCACCCAATGAAAAAGCCGTTCTGTCAGGCCTTAGCCTCTTACATTTGTTATATTAAAGCTGATTGTAAAAATTATTTGCTACTTCAATAACAGTCTCGTAAATATTTCTCGCATTAAAGAAATGGATCACTCCGCGGCGGATTGGTTATATCATCGCGCTACGACAAGGACCTCGGGTTCGAATTCCCACCTGAGCATATTTGTTTCCTTGTGAGTGTCCCTTCGTCAATGTCATCATATCATCGCTCATCCTCATGTTCCCAATTAGCCAAAAATGGAAGAATATAAGTAAATAAACTAAATCTATCAATCATTTATTTGCTTTTAACTCTTTTATGCTTATAATTCTTCTTTAACACGCGACTTTTTTAAAAAAATATAATACGATATACAAAATGATGAAATGCTAAATGAGAACACGAACACCTTTCTGTGTAACATACCGACCAGAAAATTTCAGAAACATGGATCCTCTCAATATGTTTGCACTGTACTTTGCCCCCTTTAAAAGTAGCGCGTTTTCAGTTATGCCACTGATCATGAAAGAAAATTTCGCCTCAATATCCCTTTCCTCAAAGTAATCATTTTACAATAATTTCCTTCTCTGAATCGAGATTTGTGTGGGGCACATCCAGCAGCTAACAGCGGTGTCCCGACAGAACGTACCAGCGACAAAACGTACCACCTGAGTTTTCGCGACTAAACGTACCACTCAGATAAACACCTACCCTCAAAATATTTACTCCGCGACAAAACGTACCACTTCAAAGAAAACGCTTGAACTTAAAATCAAAAGAGAATAAAGTGGTTAGTGGCCTGTGGAGTGATCACGTTTGTGGAGTCCCGAATGATACTCAGTTAGATGTGAAGAAGCGTAGGCAAGAGGCAATGAAAAGAGGTCGAGAGGAAGACACGCCAATTACCAAGATTTACAACGATACTTTAGGCAACCTACACGACAAAGGCTGTGTTATGTCAGGTTAGGTTAGGCTAGGTTAGGGTAGAACTGACATAACTAAAAAAATCGAAAAAAGACGGAAAGATAAAACAAAAGAAAAAATGTGGACGACAGCTAAACCACAGCTGATTTTAAACACGCCAAAATACCTTGCATTATATAGTAATTTTGCCAGTCCAAAGCGTGGATAAAGTGTAATGGAAATCAGAAAAACCATCAAGTGGTACGTTTTGTCGCATCGCACATATTTTTAGACTCATTAGAAGACCCTTCGCAGGTAGACGGTCAGGTGGTAGTTAGGTACGTTTTGTCTGTGGTAAGTTCGGTCGCGTATTCGTTAGCAGCAGGGTGTGCCCCGCTCCCAGCACACTCTGAATCTTTCATGAAAAGTTGGAAACTCTGCTTCAACAAGCTCTGTGCGTCCACTGCCTGCTTCGTCACGCGCTCGTACACTATGTGCACTTCGCCAATGAGGCCGGACTCACCGTGTACGTTACAGGCGAATGCGCCCCTGAAATTGTTTTCCCGCACGAATCACAAGCTTGTTATGGGACCAGCTGAGGCACTCTCAAGGGGGCCTCGCTGAATGCGCAGATCGAGTTCCAAGCACGGTTGGAAACTTGCAGTAATTATCGGAAGACCTAGAATTTCAGTTTACTTTCATTAAGCGTCGTTTAATGAAATAGTTTCATGTTAATGAAACAGTTTCCAAGTTACCATTGGTGGAATCTAAGGTTGCGCGACTTTTGAAACACTCTGTATTTCTCAAGAAGCTCTGTATTTCTCCCAGCGCCCCCTGTGCCCGAGTCGTCCGACTACAGTAACGAGCACCCCTACTACTAGGCCACTACGTGCAACAGTAATTCGCCGTCAGTACGACAAATTTTACTTTTCCCATAAAAACTCAATAGAACTAATAATACAGAGTGTCCATAATTTTATGGTACAATTTTAATCCACTTACTCAGTTACAAACAGTCTGTAAATAAATAAAGAAAAAATTACATGCAGGCCAGATGTACATTCTGGAATTGAGTGTGACAACTGTATGGTTGAACAGTGTCGAATATTGTTTATTGTTTTTATATTATTATTATTTTTGTTAAAAAATTATATTGCAGATATTAGATATCGTAACTCAATTAATTGTTATTTATATGTTATTGTGGTTTATACGTACATTAAATTAATATGAACAAGTATTGTACAAAAATATAACGCCATTAGACTTACAGGCTCATACGTTGGCTCAATAAAATTAATAATGCAGTGTCCATAATTTGATGGTATGGTTTTAATCCACTTATACACTTACAAACAAAGTGAAAATTATGAAGAGAAAATCACATAAAAATGTGAATTCTGAAAATGTTTGAAAAATGTTGAATATTGCGTACTTTATTTGTTTTATAAATGACTTGTATAAGAAACTTTAAATCTAGGGTATAATATAGCGTATCCTAACATTAGGCTATTTGTATTTACATATTATTGGCATATGTATTAAACTAAGTGTTATGCTGAAATATAATATTACAGCAAATAATACGCGTATTATGTCTTGGAATTTTGAGATATAAAATAAATTGTGAAATAATTATAAATAATATAATAATATAATATAAATAATATTGTAATTAGTATCCAACACTGATATTCTACATTTTGGTGTAATAATAATAATGGCGTGATAAATAATGATTTGTTCAAAACTTAAAATCATGAACAATCCCTGGTATTTATCTCTTACGTTTTGATCATTGTACACTTTATATAATGTCTGTTGTCACAAATAGACGGACTCATTGCAGTATGCACTCATTGATTGATTTTGATTGATTTAGTTTATTTTACTTCGCGTTTTGTGCCTCTTGGCTAATTTGCGAAGATGGGGATGAGTGATGAAATGATGAAATTGATGAATGGACATTCACAAACAACCAAGCCCGACCAGGATTCGAACCCGGGACCCTTGGCGTCGCAGCGCGATGTGCTAACCACTTTTTTTTAATTTATTACATTTTGCAATTTATTACATTACATTTGCAATTTACATTTCAACTCATTGGGCAAGTAAACATTACAGTAAGAAAATTAGCATACAATCTATTTCTTTTACAGTCAGGTATCCTGTGGTATTCTTGATGGAGGTAATTTACAAATTGTATATTAAAATCTGGTTGCCGATATGTCGATAGGAAATAGGCATAGTGTCCTAGGAGCCATTGTACACTTTTACGTTTTGTTTTTGGGTAATATTCAAAAGCTGGATATAAAAGAATATCTACAGAGATGTTATACACTGATGTTCGACAAATAGTACTCACAAGTTTCCTTATATAAAGCCATGATGTTTCTATTATTTGGCATTCACTCAGTCTATGGACTAAACTATCAGATACATTACATTTAGCACACATTGGCGTATTTATTAATTTAAGATCATAGAGTCTCTCTCCAGTGATTAATTTTTGGTGGACAATTATATACCACGCTGATCGGATTCGTGATGTAAGATGGTGAGCCTGAATATTATTCCATATTTCTCTCCACTTCATTCTGGGATTTTGCTCAATAATTTTACATGTTGGTTGTTCTAATTTACATAGTCTGCGATATATTTCCGATGTCACTGGTATTGTTAATATCGGAGATTGTAACAGGGCATAACTAATATCCACTATTGTTGACTTAAAATACCATAAAGTGTCTACCAGTCTAGTAATATCAATAGGAGCCTCTAGTGAAATATAGTCCAAAGCGCTTCTCAAAACTTTACTTGTGAGGCTGAGTGGATGCTGAATCAATGTCTGCGTGTCAGCTTGAATACGTAAGGCCTGGCATTTGAGTTCTATATTCACAAGATTCATTCCTCCCTCGGCAAAAGGCAAACAAAGTAATACATGTTTCACCCTCAATATCTGACCATTCCAAATGAACCAATTTACTGCACTCTTAAGTTTATTTATATCTAACTTCCGTAGTGGGAGGATTTTTGCCATGTACCATATTTTTGACAGTGCATAGACATGTACAAAGGTCACCCTTGACTGTAAACTAAGGCTGCGAAATTTATTTGTTTGTAATATCGCTTTAACTCCAGTTAATACTCTATCATAATTTAATTGGATCATACTTTGGATAGAGTGCGTATATATTATACCTAGTATACGTATCATTTGTACAACCTTAAAATTACCTCGCTGCGAGTGAGAATGAACCAAATTTAAATTCAAAATTAACGATTTTTCTTGGTTTATTTTTAATCCCGACCATTTTCCATATTTCTGTAATACTTGACATGTTTCATCAATATCAGACTGTTCATTTATTAATACAGTAACATCGTCAGCATACGCTAACACCTTAATGGTAGTAGAGTGTATGTTAATTCCTTGAACTTTTCAGCCTATTTCAGACAGAATGGGTCTCAGTGCAATACAAAACGCTAACATCGACAAAGGATCTCCTTGCCTTACACCTTTATAAATATAGAGTTCTTTTGTCAGAAAACCATTTATTTGAATTTTTGCTGTTGCATGACTATAAAGACTTTTAAATACTGAAAGAAAATGTCCACGTATACCGTAGCCCTGCAAAACGTTAAATAGATATTCATGATTTATCGAGTCAAAAGCACGTTCAAAGTCTAATGCTAATATAGCATTTTCAGAGTTTTTGTTCTGTAGTCTATAACATGTAATTATTTCACCCATCGTTTGTAAAACATTTGTGATTTTCTTATTTAAACCAAAAACATATTGATCCTCTCCTACTAATTTGTCGACATAAGGCATAAGTCTGCCAAGCATACATCGCGCCAATATTTTATAATCCGTACAAAGGAGGGTGATGTGTCTATAATGACCAGCTTCGCTTGGTTTTGGACATTTTGGGATTAGAATTATAATACCCGTATTGGAAGATTTACCCATTTGATACTTGCTAAACACTGCATTTATCCAATCCGTTATTGTTTGACCCATCAATTTCCAAAATGTTTGATAAAACTTATTGGGTATCCCATCCCAACCAGGAGCTGAAAATGATTGCCCTACCTTAACCGCTCGAAACACTTCCTCACTTGTATATTCTTTGTTTAAGTTTTCACTTTCTTCATCTGTAAAAACCTCTGATTCGGATGCCAATTCATCCATTAAAGCTCCATTATGTGACGCTGGTTGGGAAAATTGTTGCTCAAAATAATTATAAATGCAATTACGTATTTCAGGGGCTGAATTGATCTTTGTTCCCCCATTATCAAATATTTCACTAATACATTGTCTTTTAGCATTTTTTCTTTCATGAATTACATGGCTGATAGAGGCGACCTCATCGTTGTCAAAATGAGGAAGTCTACTACGAATTTTGACCCCTTGACGCCTTTCTGCAGTCATTTTTAACAATGCAGCTTGTATACGTTTGACTTCAGTTTGCACTTTCTTCCCGTCTGTTGCTTGCTGAATTTGTTCACGCAATACCCTGTAGTAAAAATTATATTTATTTGTCCACTCTCTCGACCGTTCCTTACAGTAACTGATACAAAATCTTTTTATACCCGGTTTGAGAATCTCCTCCCACCAGCGGATTATATCTATCCTCCTCAGACGGTGTGTTATCCATCTCGACCATTGGTCATTAAATGCTTGTTGGAAATTTTTCTCATTAAGAATTGAAGCATTTAATTTCCAACAACCGTACCCTCTCGGGACTATTGGAATGTCCACATTTATCATCATAATGACAGCACTGTGATCTGAAAAACATGTAGGTGTTATACTGATGGACTTTACGTTCTGACGTAATGTGGGTGTGACATAAAATCTATCCAAACGGGATGCACAATTGTCACGTATATACGTGAAACCCCTCTGCCCAAAACATTTGTCACTCCAGACATCTGTGAAGTTAAAGCCAGTTACTAATTTTTGCAATGAATTCGACGTGTTAAATCCAGGTCTTTGATCCTGCGGATACAATACACAATTGAAATCTCCCCGACATATTATGTGTTCTCTCCTACCTTGCATTTCAACAGCAACTTCCTGCGCAAAAAACTCATCCCTTTGTTTTCTACACTGTGACCCGGATGGAGCATATATGTTATATATCCATACATTTGCAACTTTTGCTGATATGATTCTATTATTAGGATGACATACCACATTTGTGAGGGGAACCGTATTACGTGTTAACAAAGCTGTTCCTGTCGATTGGAAATTTGCATTATTATGAACTCTTATCGTTGGGGAAAAATTGAAATTCATTTGTCCACATTCTTGGAGAAAGACAATATCTAATGATGCTTGTATAATAAAGTCCTCTAACGCCGCCTGTTTTGTAAGTGATTTCATTTTGTTTATATTTATTGTAGCAAAACGAAGGGTCGTCATCATAAATACTATGAACAAAATTTTTGGGATTGGGTATTCCCAATACTTATACTTCCACCTTTGCCCCATCTAAGAGTAATAATTCTTACACTATTTTTATATGCCCCTAATGTTATACACCAAAAATTAACAAACACACTAACAATATTATTTTAGTAGGGGGAAGGAAATACCCCTTCCCTTTGTATAGCTTAATCCATAAATATCTACCACCACGCAATACAATATCATTAACTTTCTGACAGTCCATATAAAAATATTCATTCCAAATAATACTATTTTCTAATCTTAAAGTGATTACCTGTATCCAGTATTCACAAACTTTCATGGCCTATCGGACTTGGATCAATAACCATGTCTTGGACATTTGTTTTTACATGTCGCAATGATCGTCTTTTCGTCCGATTGCTGCCTGACACTTTCCTTATACTCTTTGGTCGTTTTTGTGAGCCGGAAACCGAACGACCCGTACTACTTTGGACACTTCCACTTTCACTATCCGTTTCCGAATCTTTTTCCTGTTCAGCTTCTTGTCTGAAGTCCTTTTGCTTGGTCTGATTCTGCTTCCTCTCCTTGTTGCTCTGTAGCACTTCATCACTCGATTCCTCTTGCACTTTAGTTATGTCTTCTTGTCGTCTTAGTGGTCCACCCTTCTTCTGCTCCATAGTATCCAGGGACATTTCTTCACTTTGTCGCGTAAGTTGAACATTTAACACAGGTTCTTTTGGTTGATCTTGCATATTTTCTTCAGTTCCTTCCTTGGTCAAAGTTTGTTGATCATTCTTGTGAATATTTTTCTCTTCCTGTACAGAGTGATCACAAAGTCCCATTACCCCCTATCGCGTGTCCACATCGTCATAGATGGTCGCATTGTATTAATGTGAGATAATGGCAGAGGACAACTCGGAGGTAGTGTGACTATTCGTTATGATTTAGTCCAGAGTGTCTGTGTCTACACCATCGTTTTCATAACAGAGTATGATTCTTCGCCATGTACGATGGGAAATTCTCCTCAACATTGCTGGCGTGATGGCAGTAAATGCACGTCGAACAGCATCCTTAAGTTCGTCAACTGTCTCGTAACGTGTGGCAGCAACCATCTGTTGGTCTTTGTGCTCAATAACATCTATGTAATACATAGGGGGTAATGGGACTTTGTGATCACTCTGTATATGTTTTCCCTGTTGAAGCACTTCTATCACAGTCAGTTGTGCTGATTCTTGACTCACATTTATATCTTCGTGTGTAGATGTAGACGGTGCAATTGCTTCACTATAGGACCGAACTGCACGACCCATGACTTTGAACACTGTTGGTTTCCATAAGGTACAATTAAACCGCATGTGATCACTACTACCACACCATTCACAAGTCGGGATTTGACCATTATATACTACATGTGCCATATATTGGCCTATTTTCACAAAGGAGGGAATTGGCTTCTTAATTGCCATCAAAACCTGACGCACCCCATTATACACTTTGTACCTAAATTTGTCACTCCAAGTTTCTGCTTTCAATTCATCGATTGTCCCATATTCACTTAGTTTTTCACGAATTTGTCGTTCTGGCACTTCCAAAGGAAGATTAAACACTCGAACCGGCTTCAAAATTCGATTCGCATCACTCAGTTTCACTTGTGTCACAGCTCCACTACTATAATAAAAATTCACTTCACCAATATTTTCTTCTAATATTTTTCTCATTTTTCCCGGACGCACTAATTTCAAAAATACACATTTAATCGTCGTGGGAATTTGTATGGCTGCAATTTCATCCACACTCAGTTTGAATTTATCATGAATAAATTCATGTACTTCCAAAGGACTAGGTTTCAAAGTTCCCGTTTCAAAACTGATTTGTATCGTATTTTCGCGATCCATTCTATACTTTACTTTTGTCCAATTCTTCACTAGCACAGTTCAACAGCACACCCTCTCCCACACGTACGTACCGATATCGCGCTGAACTTTCACTTTTCCTCAAAGCACAGAGCTCGTACAGCACGACCTACCTGTTCCGCGCTAGGCGCGAGACTCGTACCACTCGGCCACAGGGTCGGGCAGTATGCACTCATGTTTTATTGAGCACAGTAAAGGGTGATTCAAAGATGGTGACTACGCGTAGTTCGAATCTATGAAGAGCGTTCATGGAAAACCAAAAATTGGTGAAAGACACAATTGCACTAGATGGAAACTTAAAACATGAAGCAGCTGGGCAGCTATGTTAATTTTGGAGCGGCAAGTTGATCCTGGTGAAAGAATAAACGTTTCCGGTCTTGTAACTGGACGTCTGTGTTTTATGCCCCTACAGAGGTAAAATTATATTATTCATTAATGACATTAACCATTCCTTACACATTTTTGTTCCCTGGTAAATAGCTATAAATATACTTGTATTTTGCATGAATATTTTTAGAAATTTTGCAGCCTATTTGTTCAAGTACAAATTTAATGCCATAACAGTGGCATTTAACAATAATTCCTGTCGGGTTCAGAGTAAATTTTACTACTGAATATGTAAAATTAGTTGCAAGTAAATTCTTTAATGGTTAAATTTACGTTGAGTTCACAGTATTTTAGGTAACTGTTATAATAAACAGTCCATAGTTTATGCACTTATACATACCAATTTTTCAAGTGTTTGAAACATTATGTTTTGTAAAATTATAAGATTACTAGAGTACAACAAGCGCCTCTTCTTCATAATAGATGCGAATTTTACAAAGTTTTCGTTGTTATTAATAATCTTAGCGGTATAATAACCAAATTTATTTATTTATTTATTTATTATCTGATGAATTACCCTATGTGAAATATATTCAATACAATGAATGGGTAGGGATTTCTGCATGCTTGTTGTAATAAGATATTCTTAATGAATGTCATGAGAACGATGACTTGTTTGTATCACATTATATACTTGACTCTGTGTATTGCGCTCTACCTGTAAAAATATTTCTAGTACATGTTTCGTTTAGAAGAAATGTTGACTAAATTATTTTTCGAAAAACAAATTTTAATAACTTGCTATATAAAATTTTATTTCGTGTAGTATATGCAATGTAGACTGTCTGTCAAATTTCAAATGTCGACGCGCTTGTACAGAGTTACAAAAGGTACTGTACTTGGTTTATATGAATAAAACATTTTCAATCTTTGTAGAGTGAATAAAAGTTGTGAAGAGATTTAATCGAAATTGGTGGACACTTTTTTTAAATGTTCATCACAATATCCTGTAATATTGCTTGCGTGGACATGTTCGGTGTTTTAAAAGTTATTAACTGTGCAGAAATATGACGTTAATTTTATGACATAAAATATATGATATGAAATAGCTTACATTGTGTAAGCTATTTCTAACATTGAGCTCATGCATGTTAATATTTAGGGATCATTGAAATTTTGTATAGAGGTTCTTTCGAGAGGAGTACCAAGCACGTTAAGTAGTGAACTATCGGACAACAAATACTCTTCCAGACACATAATTTTCATATTAACTCAGTGTTTCTTTTCATCTCTCTCTCTCTCTCCGTTACTGGCTATAGCTTTATTGTTGCTCTTTTACTTTCTTTCTCTCTCTGGATTGTTATTTCATTTTCTCCGCTTCCTCTGCTTCACTCTCTTTCTGAACAGTTAACTCTATTCTCTCTGTTTTTGTTTCCTCTTTACTTCCTCTCTCTTTCTGACACCTTAACGCTTTATTCTCCCTTCTCTCGCTGTCTCCTAACATCTCTTATTCTTCCTAACCTCTTAGCTCTTTCCTCTCCATTCTTCGCTCTCTCTTTACTTCACCCTCTCTCTCTCTCTCTCTCTTTCTCTCTGATACGTTAACTCTTCTCTTTATCGAAGCCTCTTTACTTCTCTCTATTTTTCTGATCCGATAATTATTTTTCCTTTTTTCCAATGCAGCCTCATTATTTCTCTATCCTTCTCCATTAATTATTAACTATCCCAAATTCACTTCCTCTTTATTTTTCTATCTCTCTTTTGCTGTCTCTTTATTTCTCTCTCCCTTTGTCCCTTTATGACATGTTAACTCAATTCACTACGTTTTTCTCAACCTCTTAATTTCTCTCTCTCTCTCTCTCTCTTACTCTCACATTAACTCTCTTTTCTCCATTATTGCCGTCGTCATTCTATCTTATTGCTTGTCCGTTAGTTCTTCTCTCTGTCTTCGTTTCGCTGTCACTTTACCTGTTTCTCTCTTTTTTGATCCATTAATCCTTTATCCCTCTTTTTTCTGACTCGTTACTTATTTCTCTCTCCGTTTCTAACGCACTTTTTGTTCTCTATTTTATCGTTATCTCTTTACTTCTCTCTCCCCTTCTCTCCTTCTGAACTAGTCTCTTTTCTCTCTTTTCTGCTTTCACTTTACTTGTCTCCCTCTCTCTCCTTCTGACTTGATAGCTCTTCTCTCTCTTTCTCGCTGTCTTTGCACTTTCCTCCCTTTCTATTTCTGACACGTTAATTCTTTTCTCTCTCTTTATTGTTGTCCTTTTACTTCCCCACCCCCCTGGTAACTACTCCTCTTTTTTTCGTTCTGTCCATACTTCTCATCGCCGAGAAGTCTTTACTTGTGTCTCTCTCTTGACACTCCAGAAAATCTTGACACTCCAAAGGTTTAATTTTGTTTCCTAGATTATTTTGTGTTATATTTTTATCTGATATTGTAAGATCACACATGACACTTGCAACGGGAAGTTCGCGTACTGATTTAAGCATTCTGTTGTCATATATTGGGCTGCAATGATTATATTATACCATTTTATATGTACCTCTCGTTCTGCTCTACAAAACGAAACTACAGGATTTTATGTGGCTGCTCAAGAAGAGTGAAAATCATAAAATAGTATTTTCGATCACACACACCCACAGTTCTATTAACAATGGCCCCCCGTATATTTATTTACAAAATATAACGCTACCCATTTGGAGGTACTTCATTGTTCCAGGAAAGAAGTAGGACGTCATATTGTTTCAATGTAATACCACATAAACGTAGTAGGTTATACTTCGTTAGTCAGGCACTTTTTTTTTAACGTATGGAATTGGCAAATAGTATGGAGTGGAATCAAACTTATTATGTTGCAGACCAAATTGAATGTAACCCGTGTGTTTAATCTGTTTTCCACATGACTAATTCATACATAGGGTGTTCCCCTAATATGTGCCTATTTTCAGTTGGCCGAGAAAAATCAGTGGTTCGAATAGGTTCCATATAAAATGAGAAAGCTAACTAACCGAGTTTTGTTTTGTAACTTTTCAATTCCAATCAAATGAAAACAATTGCAGGCAAGTGAATGTTCAGATCCTCGAAAACATGCAGAAAGACCGTTTATCCTCTGTAGTGGCGGTAACCGTAGACCTAATGTGTGGGAGGAGACGGTGGAGATCTTCCAGAGGCGATCGGAACTGCGTGTCAGAGGCGCCGACTTTGAGGGGGGCTGGGGAGGGCAACGCTGTATATTAATATTATTAATCTTATGTATGATTAATGTTTTCTATTTGGAGTGTTTTATCATAAATGTGTATGTGATGTACTGAGTATATAATCTTAGTTATCGTTTCTTATTAGCTACAAAACTATTCACTCCATTTAAACATTCTTCTACTAGTTGGTTAATAAAAAAAATGAAGTATCACTTTAACCACTAATCAGGTACTCAGTTCTATTTATCAGTTACATTTTTCAATTAAAAAGTGAAAATATACTACATGTTTTGAAGGAATAAGAGAGATGATTTTAAATTTAATACTGGTTTACAACGGGCTCTGACGTGTCTTTTTCGAACAGTTTTCCATCAGCACAAACTCGTTTCACGGAGCAGCCTCGTTTTGGGATCAAAAAGAAAGAACAGCCTTCCACTCACGTGATATGTATCATAGTACATTCCAGGGTTTTTTTTTGTTTTTTTTTTTTGGCTTACGCGATAGTGTAGTGACTTGAAGTCAAGCAGTCTCGGGGTGGATTCTCCATTGTTGGTATGTTGCACAGCGTTGCGGATTCCACTTTAAACTGTAGGTCCTTCCTAGGAGTTACCGGTATCCATTTAAAGTACTCTAAATGAGACCTAAAATTTGCTTTTTAAAACATTGTCTTAGCCAAAGTATGACCTAAAGATAAAATATTGTAAACACATGTAGTGTTACATCACCAATAAAAGCAGAATAATCGTATTCGCAAAAGCTACAAACTTGTCTAAATAAACTAAAGCGGAGTGGTTAGCATATCGCGCTACGACACCAGGGGTCCCTGATCAATTTCATCATATCATCACTCATCCCCATCTTCGCAATTAGTCAAATGTGGCACAAAAAGCCAAGTAAAATAAAGCACATCAATATATAAATCAATACACTAAAGCATCCAGAAACAGACGATAATGAAATATGTCACAAAAAATCCGGGCTCTAATAATAAATATCAGGAGCAAATTGCATTGTTGCTTTTAACAATATTTTATCTCAATAATGCTTATATGTTCCCATTGAACTTATCTTAGAAAAAAAGTCAATGTAAATGTGACATGCAAAACTAATAAGAGACAAGAATAGAATGAAAGAAGCAAAATGGTAAGGAGGACATTTGTATAATAATGAAAACATACATTTTTCAGTCACTCAGAACTTAAGAACTCGCGTATCATTAACATTTGTGTATGGGATCATGAAATGAATAACAATCACCAGGCATATTAGCTTTTCGGAAGCTTATGACTTGCTACATAATCAGAAAGATTTACTGAACACATTTTTATTTCAGAATTGCAAAAATGATAACTTGATGGGAAAATATTGTGCAGAATTTGAGATTCTCAGTTTTGGAAAATTTCGAACATTCCCCACACTTAAAAAAAGTTCCCGTACCGTCCAGTCCCTACCAAAAACTTTCGATCCTGTACATCCTTCATAATCACACAAGAGAAGCAAATATTCCCTATTCAAGATTGCACATAAAATTGCTCATTATTAGTAGATATGAGAATGTCCTGCGTTGTTCGTGTATGAATACTTTGAGTTTATTTTGAAATATATAGATTCGTACAGTAACAGAAATGCCACACATTGTCATAAAAGCAATAACAGCATATCTAGTAGGCTATCTTTACTTCTTCTGAATCACAATGTCGATTATTGTTTTAACTGTTTTAACTTTACTATCTAGCTTGAATAGTGCTGTACAAAATCACGAAAGTTATTATCTACGGTTTTGGAAAGGTTTGATGTTCAAATAATCTTCTTTAATGTAACATTCAAAGATCACACAAGATAAATTCCTTACAAACAGCTGAGCTTATTGTTATAATTTGTTGCTGTTAGTTTTGTATTAGCAACTAAAGAAAATACGGAAATCTACTTACGAATTGGTATATATTACACTATATCCCATAATACATCATTAGAACAGTAACAGTGATAAAGAAATGTATTTCTTCTTATCAAAGATTTTTATCATTAATACAACTTAATTGTAAATGTTATAAAAAGATTACAGTCACAATAACCTCCCCTCCTGGGGTGAAGAAAATATAGACATCATACTTTGGTGGCTTAAAAAGATACAAGATCTTAAATATACACATCGAACAGTTACATAACTTTAAAATATTCAACATTCAAAACAACATTTAATACTATAACAAATCTTTCAAAGAATGACAATCAATTCGAAACTACGTTTTTACCCTTGCATATTCTTGATTAGCTTGCGTAACAGTTTGATATTTTGCAAACTATGTCTACATTTTATCTTTGGTTCTACTAAAGACGCCAAGTTCACAAAATTGTTCTTAACTTCCTTTAAGCAAAACAATATTTGTAAGTAACCCAAATATTAAATTATACATTTGGTATTTGAGCAATAAATTAAATGATTCATCAACTTCAGCTTCACAATATTCGTTGTCATAAACTTCCTTATGAATGTCTTCTTCGGAAGATAGATAAGCAGAATCATTAACATGAGAAGATTCAAATGTCAAAGTTTTACAAGATCCAATTACTGAATTTAGCGAGCAAGTATTATTTGTGGAACTCGGAACAAAAGTAGCTGGTACTTCCTTACCACTTGAATGAATTAGTTCAACAGTAGACATACGATAATTAATTATAGCCTTATACTGCCACAAAAATGGTGCTCCCAAGATCAAATCGGCATGTAATTGTTTTACTACATATAAACCCACGTGGAAAAAATCATCTCCCAACTGCATAATAACATATTTAAAACCTACAACTTTTACACGTTGCTCACCAGCGAAAGAAGCCAACTGAATTCCTTCTATTGGTTCCAGCTTTATACTTGGCAACTTAGAGTGATCCAAAACTTGTAATCCAACAAATTACATTGACTACCAGTGTCAACTAAACAATTAAGAAACAAGTCACAAATTCTTCCCTGTATTTCTGGTGCTTCAAGTAAAGGTGTAGGAGTTCCTTTATCTGTAACAGTCCACTCAGGATCTGAATCAAACCACTCCAGCAAAAATGCAACAGGTAAAACATCTTCTTTATCAACGCCTAAATATTTAACTCTATTAAAGTCACCGAGACAAGACTTAACATGCAAGAGGTAAGGATCATAATTACAAGTAAGCTCCATGTGGTCATCCTTTGGCAGGGCTAATTGGAGCGCATTTCCCCGCCTTAGTTGTTTAATGTTCTCGGAGGGTTCCGACTAGTAACATTAGTTACTGAGGAACATTCTTGATTTAAACTAATGTCATTGCAATTCATTCCATTTCGGAAATTTCCATTGTTCCTTGCTGAAATCTCTGAGTTGGTGTTAATGGAGTCATCTCGCAATTCTGTATTGGTCGGACTTTGAAATCTTATATTTCTGTTGTATCTAGGTGCATCTGTATTATTGCCATTACTAGCGTTCCTTTGAGGATTTGTTCTTCGATTGTTATTATGAAAGTACAAACTTCAATCGTTAGCTTGTCGCCTATAGCTCTCTTGGTTAGCTCCAGATTGCCTATAGTTGTTTCTGGGATTCCTAGCAGCTGGTTGGCCCATAAGTCTCTCTGAAGCTACTGTTTGGGTAGATGAATCGCTGCATGACTTATTTTCCGTAGACACTTGCCTTACAAAATGCCTAAATTTTTCGAACCTATTCGAGTTGTACTCCCCACTTATATAATCACCAGGTAGTGACAAAGATTTGGTTTTATCACTAGAATATAAGTCTATTGTCCTGAGTTTTTGTGTTAATTGTTTAAGGTTGGACATTTCGTGACAACCCACATTCTTAGAAACTGTTTCTGGCAATTGCTTCAGAATTTCTCTTATTATCTCAGCTTGTTTAGGCTTTTCTACAAGGTTGCAATAAGATGAATATACCTTCAATGCGTACGCTTCTAATGATAAACCAGAAAATGTGTTGTATTTACGAGAACGCAAAACTGCCAGTTGGCTTTCTAACAAATGATTCGAAGCAAATTGTTCAAGAAACTTGCACACAAAATCATCATATGATGAGAAATTCCGTCTTTCACTATTGAACTAATACGCTGCGGTATTGTAGAAACATTTGTGAATAACTTGCAGGCGATATTGAGAAGATACACCAATCAAATTTAACATTGTTGTCAGCTGGTCTATAAACTCCCTAGCTGATTGTTTCGAGACGTCACCTCCAAAACGTGGTAACTGACTTAGCTCATTTACACAAATAACTTTACCCGGGCATTCTCCAAATGGGTTTCTTGCAGAAATATTTGTATTACATTCTGCACGCGCAGGTTTACAAAACTGGTTTGATTCAAAATTTGGAGACTGAGAATTCTTAGAAGCAATGTCAATTGGATCATTCAAAATGTCATTTCTGGGAATGTAATTTTGATTACAAAACATCGGACTCATTGAAGTTGTAGCATTTGTATTACCAGCCACAGTATATAATGGCTTCTGTAACGTTTTCATTACTTTCGTGCCAGCAAACAGTACATAATTGAAAATTGAAGTGAATGTTCAATTTTGGCTATCAGAGGGCGTTTCCTTCCCTCGATAGCTCTACTAGTGCTGCCTCTAGTGGCAATGTTGCGTAACACGCTTCGCCGTAAATCTCGCCCCACCGGGCAAAACAGTCTCTCTCGATCGCCCGCTACGAACGGCACGCACCAGTTTTGCATATTACATCTATTCCTCGTCGGCAAGGGACCGTACCCAACCACGCTGCCTGTGGAAGAGAAACCTGCCACGCGAACTACCAGCGCGAAGAGGCCAGGCTAATGGACACAAGGATTCCGATGGGAAAGGTGGCTTATTGTTACCCCAGCAACAAACTCCTGTGCGTGACCTTGTGCGCTTTAATGCATTTAAATTCCTTTTTAAGGATTGCCCCTTGTTGCATGGACGGGACATACATCATTTGTTTACCTTTTTACTTAGGCTACATAAGATTGTTAACTTGCAATTGCTTGATGTCGAGTCTATTTTATTATGGGCCTTGCAATATACCTTACCCCCTCTTACGGAGATTTGGCTGGAAGGTCTTTTCCAGAAATTGCCCTGGCATTTATTTAAGTTAATGGTCTGGAATCGATTGGTTCCATATTCCTTATTGCTACCCTTCCAGAATGATGTCTTACATCGGGTGCAGCAACCAGGGGAAAGCTTATATTCTTTCGTTCGGGATATCTATGATGCCTGTCAAACCTTCCCCATTGAGTGGTCGGAATCACAGTTAATTGGCACGATCATTGAGGGTATTAATTTTCCAGCTCGTGCGTTACGTTTGGGGCATTCTCGTCCTCAAACCATCGGAGATTTACTCCTTTTGGCTCAGAATATCTGGCAGTCTGAATTGAAATGGAATCTTCAGCGACAACCGGAGGCTGTGACTACTCCGGCGCAGTCGTCTTTTGCAGACGGTTCTTCCGTTTGCGATAATTCGTCCCGTGAACCTGTTTCTGTTTATTCATGTATGCCAGCGGTAGTGTCTTCAACACAGCCTGAGCGTGGGTCAAATTTACAAATGGCTACTGGTATATCCAAGGTGGATACACCCCCCTTCTTGCTACACGCGGAATATCCGTTCTTGTTTGAGGGTCACCCGACGATCACGATGCGAGTGCTCCTTAATCAACACCCTGTTTTTGCATTCTTGATACCGCTTCATCGGTATCTATAATTTCTTCTTCCTTGTTGAATACCCTTAAAGATTCTTTTCCCATTTTTACTGATCAATCTATTGAATTACGAGATGTTACTAATCATTCCCTTTTTTATCATCCTTTTGTTACTTACCGCTACGACTTGATCGGCTATCTTGGAAATGGCGCTTTTGGGTGTCTGATGCACTCCCCTTTTCTTTAATTTTGGGTACGGATTTTTTAGTCCATGCAAGAGCAACTATTTCCTTTGAAAAGAAACTTTTATCTTTTCCCTTCCATCAAGATGGTATTCCCATTTCCTTTCCCTCCTCACCTCCCATAGTTACCCCTGATGTATCTCTCTCTCCCTTGCCAACTTCGTTGGAAGTTCCTAACCCCTCTGATGATACCAATCTCCTTCCCATGTCCTTGAACAATTCATCTTTACAATCTTTGTTGCTTCAATTTCAGGATGTAGTCACGGAAAAGATGGTTATTGTACTCTAGAACCGGTTTCGATACCTGTGGTGTCGGATATTCCGTTCCGATCAAAACCGTTCCAACTCAATCCAGTTCAGACTGAAATTATGCGGAAACAGATTGAGGAATTACAGGCTCAGCACATTATAGAACCATGCCGGTCACCTTATTCTAGCCCGGCCTTCCTCGTTCCCAAAAAGAACGGTGCACACCGTTTGGTATGCTCTTACAAAAACCTTAATCACCTGATAGCGTATGATCAATTTCCGCAACCGCGCATTGATCTTTTATTTCAACATCTCCAATCTGCAGCAGTATTTTCATGCTTGGATTTATGCCAATCGTTCCATCAGATACGATTGGACGATAGGAGTAAAGATTTAACAGCATTTGTTACTTCACTTGGCCAGTACAGATATACTCGTGTTCCATTTGGTATTAATCTAGGGACCCAAATATTGACAAGGGCTCTTGATGAGGTTTTGGGAAAATTCAAGTACAAGTTTCTTCTCAATTACAGTTGTAATGATGCGATCATTACTGGATCCTTTTTATGTTATAAATTGTGTATGTCTATGTCTATGTCCTGTACGTTTGAGTTCTTGGCCGTTGGGGAGCGGTAAGTTTCCAGTAACGGTTTAGGTCATTAGCGGGGCCTATAAAAGGAAGGGAAGGGAGCAGTCGGCCACAGATGTTTTGGTGCGATACGGCGAGGTAAAGAGGTGTCTCTTCTCTATGGGGCGAAACGAAGACTTTTCTTGATAATATGAATAGGCGGATACTTTAACTTTCTCTCTTTCTTTTAGTACACACACTTGCTCTTTTCACATTATTCCAATAGTTTATTTCATGTGGGAAACCGGGTACACAACACACATACCTTCAGCCACCTTTTTTGGTACTGAGGGTTATATTTTTTTTTACTCGTGGAGCCAGTGGCTACGCGGGTCTACACACTCTCTTCGGGAAGGGGGGACAGGGTACACCGGAATGTAATTTTGTGAATAACGGCCAAGAATTAACTTCTGTAAATATAATATGAATAAACCTATATATATCTAAAAGGAAATGGGCGTTAAGTTGTAATTTGAAGAGGTACGTGTCTATTGCCTAAACTAGCATCCACAGAACTTCAGGTACTGCAAGTTTTGAACCTCGGGACAAGGATTCAAAAATGTATGGTTGTGTATATTGTGTATGCTGCTGAGAATAAGCTTAAAAGCACAAACTATACCGTTACACAGTGACGACTTACTTATTTATTCACCTGATATGTCTTCCTACTTGGAACACCTCAAAGAGGTTCTTCAAGCTTTGCGGAAAGCTGGTCTTACCGTAAACCCTTTAAAATCCACTTGGATGGTTCGGGAGATTAAGTACCTTGGCTACATCATTCGTAAAGGTCAGATGGTTATGGACCCGGATCGGGTATCGGCTATACAGGATATTCCTCCTCCTAAGAGTCAGAAGGGTGTCTCTCAAGTCATGGGTTTACTTTCGTACTATTCCCGGTTCTTACCCCAATTTACTGATCGAACGTGTTTTCTAACTGATAAACGTAAAAAGGACGTCCCCTTTGTATGGACTTCTGAAGATCAGATTCGGTTCGATGATCTTAAAGCAGAATTTATTGAGCATACCGTTCTTGCATTGCCGGATTTCACTAAAGAGTTTGTCCTCCAAACGGCTGCTTCTAGTCTGGCCCTTGGTGCTACCTTAAACCAACGGGAAAAGGATGGATCACTGCGCCCTATTGCTTTTGCCTCAAGGAAGCGCACCAATTTGGAGCGTAAGTAATCCATCTATGAAGCAGAGTGCTGTGCAATTGTGTTCGGATTTAAGAAATTTGAAACTTATTTAACTTCCAAACATTTCATTCTTCAAACGGATAATCAGGCATTATCTTGGCTTCTAAAACACCCTGAACAATTTGGTAAATTTGTCTCGTTTTTCTTATAATGTAGAACATATTTCTTCCGTCAAAAATCCGGTTGCGGATTGTCTTTCCCGCATGTATTCTTCAGAAGATTTTTCGGTGGCATCACCCTGTTTTACCAGTTTGGCCTGCGCTGCTCCTAAGTTCAATATCATTCCCTTTAATAAGTCCGACATTGCGGTTCTTCAGGTTCAGGATCCAGAATTGTCTCCTATAATTGCGCAATTGAAGAATAATGAACAGGTTAAGCATTATCATTTATATCAGGATCTTTTGATTTGGCAGCCTCCACGGTCCACCTCTTCCTTAGTTGTAGTTCCACAGGTGTTACAACACCTAATATGTCGTTACTATCACGACACTCCTGTGGGTGGCGCGCTTCTAGGCGTAAATAAAACCATAAAGAAAATAGCATCGCTTTTCTGGTGGTCAAGTTATCTCTCTGACATTCGTACTTATGTTCGCTCTTGTGACATTTGTCAGAGGGCCAAACTTGCTGTACGTAAGCCTCCGGGCTTTCTATCTTCAGAGGTCATACGACACCCATGGAGACGTTTATAAATTGATCTGGTGGGGCCTCTTGTTCGCTCAACCAAGGGCAATGTACATATTTTGGTTGTGGTGGATGCCTTTTCTAAGTGGGTGTCCTTGTTTCCGCTTAGGTCTGCGACATCCCATCATATTATTGACAAGCTACGCACTTTATTTTTGTTGTTTGGTGCCCCATGTGAACTCGTTTCGGATAATGCCTCCTATTTTCGCTCTCATCTATTTAATAACTTTTTGTTTGAGTCCAATATTAGACATATCTATACTAGTGCATACTACCCGAACGCCTCCTTGGCTGAGAGATTTATTAGGAACCTTAAGGCTTCATTGATTTGTTATCATTCTCAGGATAATACAAAATGGGATGTTCATCTGGAAAGCATTGCCTTTGCATTTAATACCGCCCATCATGATAGTACTCATACTTCCCCCTCCAAAATCATTTTTGGTAGAGATATTGATGGTCCAATGAATTTTTTTTGGGGAACTTCAAACGGACTCTGAATTGGCTGCTCCTCCTTCGCCAGAGCGGGCGCATCGTTGGGGTGAGGCCTACCAACATTTATTAAAGTCCTGGCGTTCTCGCCAGCTTAAATACGACCCCTCCAGATCCCAGGTTTCCTATAAGCCTGGTGATATGGTGTTGTATCGTACCTTTCCCCATAGTAATGCTCTACATCATATATCCTCCAAACTTCAGGAGCGTTGGTCTGGTCCCGCTCAAGTGTATAAAATGCTGGGTCCGGTTACTGTTATGTTGGTCGACCCTGATACACAGCAACTTGTCAGGAAGGCACATGTCTCCCATGTTAAGCCTTATATTATACGCGACACAGAAGTAGTTCCCCAATCAGTAGATTTGTCTGATTCGGATGTGGCTTTTACTCTTCAGTCTTCTCCAGTCATCCTTTCATGATTTTTTTTGCTATTATCATGTTATAATTCATAGTCAATTCAACGTATTCCCTTGCTCTGTTCCCTTGAATTTTTTTGTCTACATGTTTATATATCTATACTCTTTTTCTGAATGTGTGAATATATATATATTTGTATGATGTAATTCTAGATTTTTTTTTGTATTTATGAGTGAATTCATTCATTATTTTTATATGTATATATGAAAAGTGCATATTATGCTCTATTGAATATTGAAGCTGTCTATTGTTGTATATACTATGTTTATCCCTGATTTTCTGCATCTCTTGTAATAGTGCTACTTCCTTATTCCTTCCTGTAGTAATTTTCCTCCTCCACTTTCCTATTTCTTGCATCTTCCTTCTTTCTTTTCTAGTTTTTGATTCTTGTTATTTTTCTTTTCTATGTTTTTTTGCTCTACGAGGAAGCGATCTACTACTAGTGCAATTTTGGAGATGGTTACCTTTTACATCTACTACTTACAAGTCTTCGATGCCAGCTTATGCGTCCCTGGGAATGACCGTGGTTAATACACAATGCAGTCTGTGTGATTGTTTTTCATCAAGAGTGTTGAATCTAGTCATGCATCTAGGTGTTTCGGCCGGGAGGCGTGCACGACGCATGGTGAACTGTTGATCATCAACTAAAGAATGGTTGTCTTATACAAAATTTATGTGTTCCTATGAATTTCATCAGAGTTAAAGTTCTGATTGGTTGTTTAAAGTTTAGGTGTCAGTCCTTATGTGTCTGCTACTTAACTAAGGGCCTGTTTGTTTTTTTTTCACTAAGATTAAGTGATATGAAATTTTAATCAGTGTTGGTTATAAGTTGGGTACATTGTTGCGTGCATGTATTTATTGGTAAATTATTTTGGTTTCTATGAAAGCGTGGGTTGTTATTTTGCTGCTAGGGGGTATTTGTAACGTTTTCATTACTTTCGTGCCTGCAAACATTACATAATTGAAAATTGAAGTGCATGTTCAATTTTGGCTATCAGAGGGCGTTTCCTTCCCTCGATAGCTCTACTAGTGCTGCCTCTAGTGGCAATGTTGCGTAACACGCTTCGCCGTAAATCTCGCCCCACCGGGCAAAACAGTCTCTCTCGATCGCCCGCTACGAACGGCACGCACCAGTTTTGCATATTACATCTATTCCTCGTCGGCAAGGGACCGTACCCAACCACGCTGCCTGTGGAAGAGAAACCTGCCACGCGAACCACCAGCGCGAAGAGGCCAGGCTAATGGACACAAGGATTCCGATGGGAAAGGTGGCGTTGTGTCTTTACATCGGCTGAACATTAGTGGTGAGGTACGTAAGAAAACTCTTGACTGTGATATTGGAACTCATTAACTTTCTCGTCGCCGTTCATTATAAAATTATTTGCGACGTCATTGTTTTTCACGTGACTGAAATAGTAACGACGATAAACCTATAGCTTCTTCCCAACATTATTGCCCACTTCTTTCCACGTGTTGAACAGTTTAATTGTGTCAAAAATAAATATATACATATATTTTTGCGTGTGTGTCGTAAAGGGGCAAAAGAAGGAAAACGTGCATAAAATATGAGCGAACTTAGTTAAAAGTACCCCTTGCACAAATATGTTCTCTTGAATAGTCTTTTGTAAGTAACGTATACGGCACGGTCAATTACTTAACGAACAGACGTACCATAATTGGGCCGACGTACGAGGTGCGAGTTCGTCCTTGCAGTGCAACTTGATGTTCTTGTTTATTCAAGATTGGGCTTAGTGGCGTTAAATGGACATTATTTGAACTTGATAAAAACGGCGTAGAAAACTACAATTCCCCCACCTTTTCCCTAGTTTCTTTGAATTGCAAATTGCTATTAATCCTATTCTTGTTACGGTAGCACTAACGATGCCAAAGGGATCAGAACAAATATAAATAATAGCGGGGTCGTAATAAAACGAGTCGTAGATTAAATAAAAAGGGGATCTGCTGAACGTTCATTGCACGCTAGAGAGAGAGAATGATGCATACGTTAATTATCCTTTTTGTGTGTGTTAGTGAGTATTGAATGAGTCTGTTGTTAAGCATGCAAGCGCATTGGCAATTACGCATAATTTTGTGGGTGCAGAATTAAAGTTAAATGTAACAAAGGGATAGCACGCAGGACGTGCGAATGAAAATAATTGAGTGATTGTACTCTAAAAGTATTGTGATTGGGTTATACGTTTGTTGATATTTGTTATAACTCCCTTTTGGATATTTGTATTTACAAGAATGTATCGTAATGGGACAATATACGTATGTTATTGTTAATTAAATTGTGGAGTAGTATAAATTCATTTACCTATCAAATTCTAGTCAGTAAGTCCCGCGTGAGAGAAAGTTGCATTGCGAGTTAAATTAAAACTTAAGGCAATCTAAAAGGGCAATTGAGAAAGGGAATAACGTTGGGTAATATACGACCTTAAACCTTGCTTACAATGGAGAAGGCGTAACTTGCTATTCATTGTCGGACCCTTTTGACATATTTGCGTACATTTGCGTAATTATATATGTGCTTTTCTTACAGGGCCTTTGTCTCGTGCTTCTTGCACGTGCCGCCTGTAAACTCCCGCAGTACCGCGCAGGAAGTACGACACAAATAGAAATTTGTGGCTTGTAGTACGGGTCTCAGATCCTTGATTTATTTGTATTCGCGGTTGTGGTTGCCGTGCAGCCGTTTCCAAGTTAAATAACGCGAGCAACCGCAACTCGACCCCACTACCACGTTACACTTCTCACATGAAGGTGTATGCTGAAAACACATTTGTGAAATTGGATTATTTGAATAAGCTTTCGTTGTACAACACTGAGTTTCATTACGAAAACTGGCATTCAGAGGACTTCCATAACCATAATGGTTAGTAAAACAAGGTTCATTGTAATGCACTCTATTTGTATTCTCCGAAAGTGCGAAGTCCCTATTGGCCAACGGATGTGTGGTGAAATGTGCAGGTGATTCGTCACGTGATGGAGGATCCCACAAATAAGATGTATTGGAAAGCCTATAGGTAAAATCAGTTCCTAAAGAAGTAGCGTTCTGACCTGATTTACGTTTAGTAATTACAGGTACATCAATATCAGATGAATCATAACCGGAAGAACCAACACCACGTTTGTCACTTCGAGCACTATCCCGAAATTTAACATTTCGTGATCTTCGATTTGAATTTGCGTTATTTGTTTGACAAGCCACATGCTCAGTTTGTGTACTCTTTCCATCCTCTTCGCTCAGTTCTCGTCTTCCATTCAAAGTTTCGTTAGCAACACTGTTGCTGATGGCATTGCCTTGCTCCAAAGAAATAACCCTATCTGTAAGGTCATTTACCAAGGTTTCAGAGCTACATGTAGCAGTCTGAACTACCTTCATTCTATCTAATTCCGCATTTAATGTTTCAAATCTAACCTCGTATTGAGTCAATTTCTCCATAATTTCCTCATTGCAGACTTCCAACCTTGCCAACTTTCCGTCATGACTCTTAATTTGTTCTTGAATAACTGAAATTTCGACATGCATTGTACTAATACCTTCATCCAATTTACACCTCAACTCATTGCTAACATTTTGACAAGTTTGGGCAACATCTTGTAACGAATGTTCAATATGATCAAGCCGGCCGTTAAACCACCTTGGTTAAACCTAACATTATGCTGCTGTAATTCATTTCGAATGGCTTGAAACTTCTCTTCCAGATTTTCATTATTTTGTTGCAATTCCCTTTGTAACAGAGGACGACGATTCAGGCAACAGCATATGCCAAGAGGAGGACTGTAAAAGCAGTAGGTGAGAATTCAGTTTTATTATTTTTCATGCCTGTACATAATTTCTCTTATCATGGTTATCAGTTTTGTAACGAAACAAATTGAAAGCAAAAATAAAAGCTTTTAAAATTTGAAGAAACGTTTAGACAAGATTGTTCCATTTTGCTCTCGTTCAAAGTCAGTAAAATCTCACAAGTGTATTGAAAGGCATATTTACCGGTATTTATTTTTTTATGCTGATATTATCAGGCCTCCCGCACTGGTGCAAAAATCCGAATAAGGTTAATTTCGGAATTCATTTGTTCGTGCATGAATTAACCAGCTACCAGTCGGCACCACCATCGATGCTAAATCCTAATTTTCTCATTAAAAATTTAGTTTATGTATCTATTAATCAATGATGATCACTTGTACGTGATTTTGTATTTTATTAAATGCCTTTCCCTTCTTAAACATGTATAAGAAAATCGTATTTTTAAAGTCACTACTTCTACATGACGTAACATCGTTCCATATGATCTGTCGTGGATGTACACTAACTATTTTAATAAGGATGTAGAAGAACAAAAAATAAAAACATGGCTTATTGTGCAGATTTTTATTGTAAAAACTGTCAGAAGAGGAATCCAGAGCTGTGTTTATGTTCTGTCATATCCTGAAAGGTTAGTTATTTATGAATTCTGTTCGCTCTTTATGTAAAAATAATTTCCATAAAGTTAGTTTCCACGGAGAATAATTCCTAGCATGTCTTCGTATTCTGTATTTTGCTTCATTTAAGTAAAAGGACATGTGTTAAATAAAACGTCTGAAAGATTAAAGGTTCGATTTTGTAACTTAATGTTATTTATAAGTTACACAGGAGGATAGGAAGCCAACGAGAATAGTAGGAATGACTTGAAGTTTGTTTGAAGTTCGAAAAAGCTCACTTGTGCATGTTATAATGCAGAAAGTTGCAAGTTATTGCGCTCCTATTCGCTTGTGCATTAAGTTTATTTCTTCTAGCATTTAAAACTTTGTCAACATGTACAGGAGATGAAAAAAAGCGTGTAAATATTAAAGCAATGAAACCTAAGGTAACGGTTCCTATCGTTCTATGATTTTTTTAAAAAATCTCTTAGCAGGAAGACTAATTATCGTAGAATTTTAGCAATCATTGTCACACGAAATTTGAACCTTTCTTAAAGTAATTAGCACTCTTTGGATTTTTTTAAAAAAAATATTTATGTTGAAAAAACAACTTAAAAATTACCTTACGCAAGCTTGCACGCTTCCCAAGGACAATGTATTTTCCATTGACAAGGGACTGTAAGTATCGTAGACTAGTGGGAATTAATGTAGAAGTAAATCGGAACCTTAGTAAAATGAATTTAGGTAATTTATTTATAATGCTAAGAGAACCAAACCTGGCCTGCCTAACCTAACTACGAAAGCATACATTGAACCAAATCATAAGTAATCACTAGTTTTGGAAACGAAATGGGTGTAACTAACCTACATGTGCAATATATGCAAAATATTATACGAACAATTACACATGTGTTACTGTAAAGAAAAATCCTTTCTCACTGGTGCCACGGGAGGAAGATTTTGTGTTTCAAATCGCATTTTAATCTATGTGCTTTAATCCAACCCTACAGAACTATGGGTGTTACTCCTATTATTAATAATAATATATTTTGTTGATGGAATCATCTAATTATACCTGTAGTTAATATTATTGCTGTAATAGCTCTTGTTGCTGGTCATGGTCTTTGATCTACTAGATGGTATGGGTGATTTTGATTTGTTGACATATTTCCTGTCCTGGTATCTTCTTCAGAAATATGTTGTGTCATAACATTTTTTCTTGAAAGCACTCCCGGGAGTAGATTCCATGATACATTCAATGAGAAAAATTGCGTTGTTAGCCAGTTGTAGGTTAGGCAGTAAGCTTCAGGGACTCTTTCTAAAAGATAATGTGGTAAAACTTTGCTTCATATGTTAGGAAGTTTAGTGCAATATCTATAATATTTTTTTTATTTGCATTGCCACACACTGTATGGTGCCATAAGAAGTAGTTACGATGAGAAATAATGTGAAAATTGAGTAAAAATAAATCAATTGAATGGTGACAAGCTCATAAGATTTTGCGCAATTGTTGAAGGAGCTATCATAGAATGGACCCTTATACATTTGACACTACTTTATTCAACAGATACAGATAGTGATCTAATGCATATTCATTTTCAGTAACTTTTCTTTGTGTTGACACGCTTTGACCTCAGCTCACTAACAACTCTTGCATCTTGGAATTTATCTTTTTTGAGTGACATAAAATGCAGAATGCTTTGTCTTGCATAGTTATATGTTTCTAAAATAATTTTTCGTCTTTTATTTTTCTCGTAGAGCTGAGATATAGTTGGAGAAAATATGGCGAAAGGACTTGAGGCACAAAACATACAAAAGTTACAGAGTTTGTGGAGACAATTTTTCAGAGAAAATGTTTATGAATTCTAATAGAAATAAGTTAGTGCATGATGCATACCCAGATGTAGAACCAAGTAAGTATATTGCATTTCTTATGGAATAACATTGTCATCAGTTATGTGGCTCATGCATAAGAAATTGTATTTTCCCTTTTCTGCATTAAAAAAATATATGCTTTTGAGATAAACTTTGCTTAAAGTACATAACACCTAACAACACGATACATTGCTTGAGGATGTTAGAAACAAATGTATTTAATGTTTCACTAAATATTCCAAGCAGGATGGATGAAAAAGATATGATTTTCAGCTAAACAGTCCTGTAAAATATTTGAAAAGTTTGGTTAAAGGAAATAAAATGCACATATTTTTCTGTTTGAGACTGTACATATGTGAACCTACTATGGAAATGTTTGTTGAGTGTGTTAATGATGCTTTAATAATTTCAGTAACTTTTATTCCAGTGAAAGTCTGTAGGACCTCAAAGAGATTATCATACCTTATGCAAAATATATTAATTACTAGTGATTCAATAAATATATATATATATACCTGAATAACAACGTGTTTGTTTATTTTCCCTTACATTTGTTATTAGCAATAGAATATAATGTTTTACATTTCCACAGTATGAGTATTAAATCATTAAGAGTAATGTACTTACTCTGAAACTGTTCTCTTCTTCTGGAGTATTTCAACATGTAAATTCATTCTTGGTGAAGTATAACATGTCCCATAGTGAGTGTCCGACCAAGAAACCTATCAGTATGACACAATGGTTTGACTAATGGAATTTCATTAACAATATTATGATAATATTCAATACAGTGGAAATTATTTGATGTAGGGTTTTAAGGATTTCTTATAGTCTTTTACTTTATATTCCATATGTTTAATGCTAACAATATAATGTATATGTGTAATTGGAAGTAAGATGCTTGAAATAAATTTTGGGACTTGTAGGCATAATGACCATATTGGGCCATTCAATGTATGTGAGGAAGAATCCTCTTATCTAATATCCCTACTTGAGTTTGAACTGTTCTTTTAGGTCTACTTTATGCACAGAAAGGCTAATTTGGTTGAAACTACCGTTTAAAGTGGGATCTGAAACACTACGGGTCTCCACCGGGCATCGAACCCATACCTGAGTTAAAGAATGGGTGTGAAGAGCCCCTTGAGAAAGGTTGAAAGTGAAATGTTATAAAGACTTGCAAGGGATATACACAAAACTACGAACTTCCTCAGAGACAGTATAAGAGACCAGCTCTTCTCAAAAAGGTAATGACATTTCTTAAAGTGCTTTCATTATCTCCCAACCTGGTCAATAATTGGTAAGATCAAAAGTTTGAGGAAAGTATAATCTACACATTAGGTAGGAATAAGCCAATCACTTAACATTTAGACATGACACATTGGATGGTCTAGCCCTTGCAGCAAATCATCATGAGTGAGACACCTATGTTCAATACGAGGCCAAGTTAAATTTACTTCTTGATGGAAGGGATGATATGAGAAACATGCACCAATGATCGACCTGATAGTGTGAAGCTTGAAAGAATGATTATTTATTAACTCTTTATGTTCACTTTCTTTTAGACTGACTAGAAACATGTGTGACATTATTTAGAAGTAGCAGGGATTTTGTCAATATGGCATCCACTATGAGTGAAATGTTGCTGTTCATTGGTTCATTTCCAAGTGGCATATGTCACATGTCACTTTGGTGTGAAATCTCTCTAAATTGCAAAAAATACTGTTGGTTTCTTTGTCATCAGCTGGAAATTTGCACATTTCTTTTGTTTTTAATTAGCTTTAAAAAAGTGCATGTGCAATATTTATTCTGAATGCATGGATTGTATCATCTTCAGTACTGTATTAAGTATATGAATATATAAAATACATATCTGTGCAGGATAAGATCTTTCAGTGGTGTATTTTTAATTCCATTGTGTGTGTGTTTAGGAGTGGGGGGCTGAGAGTGTGCTTATCTAGCTTGATCCTACATACTCAATGACTGCTTTGTTTTTTATTCTAAGACATTCATATTTCGAGTACAGATTTTTGTGTAACTATGAAATATGTAATGCCATATGATGAAATTGTAGTCAATATGTAGAGTGGTTCCAGTAAGTAACTTCGAACAAAACTCGCTTGTATGACATATTCCTACTCCCATTCTAGATTAAAAATTAGGGATTTTTGACAAATACTAAAATGAATAAGCATGCAGTGATTAGTTAATAATATATCTTACAAACATTCACACGTTTTTAGAAATGGGTTGAAATTACTCTCATGCAAACCAGAAAAGTGAAATTTCATACAACTTCGATTGATTGATTGATTTGGTGTTTTAAGTCAACTTTGTGCACAGTGAGGCCAATTGGGACTGGAGCTACAGTTTAAAGTGGGATCTGAACCACTATGTGTCTCCATATAGGTACAACTTCGAGATGAGGTGGTTGCTATATAGGCATTCTAGGTTAACTTGTGTAAGGTGTGACCTTTTCTTACTCTATTTTCCTATAACTATTCATTATCACCATCATAGTAGTTTTTACAGAGAAATAGACTGATAGAATTAAAACAATTACAATTTTATTCCAGAAATTATTCTGTTTGATAACTTCCCCAATAAGCTGTGTCACTCATAACTATTATTTTATTCTATTCTCTCATGGCAGATGGCACTGAACTAGTTTCTATGTCGTATTGTCCAAAATACTATTTCATCTACAGAACACTGAATGTAAGTTGTGATAGAAATTAACTGTAGTGTAAAATATTTACTTTCATCTACAGCATAACATAACCCATGGTTCTACAGAATAGTTTCTCAACCTATAGGGTGCGACCAACTCCTGGGTCCTGAGGGGACATTTGGTGGGTCGGGAAGTTGGGTTCGAAACTTTGTTAACTGGGTCTTAAAAACCTATTACCTTAAATTACTTAGATATATTGTTTTAACAATTTAAATTCAGGCCTTGTTGTTGTAAAAGAGCAAATATATGATTATAGACTAGGTGCACACCCCTACAAAGTAATTCCGCTTGTTCCCATCTTATGGGTCCCATGAAGTGGAATATCCTTCAAGGTGGGTCCCCGATTGAAAAAGGTTGAGATCCACTGCTCTACAGCCCTGGAAGGTCTTTGGCCTATCAACTGACTGCCAGTCTGCCTCCCACAACCCTACCTAGAGGTGTGGGGATCTTCAACCAGTAATGGGGTGACGTAGGGTCAGCACATCGAACCCTCAGCTGTTATAGGAGATTTCCCAGAATGGGTTACGCTACTCACTTGTAGGTCCCCAATTTTCTTAGGATGGTGGTTAAGTTTGGAAAACAAGTACTGACTGACTATATGTATATATCTTTTATTCCAGTATATTTCATACCTACAAGCCGCCAGCCGATTTGTAATGGTTTCGTTAGATGAATAGCGTTAATGTTCCATCAGTAGTTTTTAATATACGTTATATGATTTATTCTTATTTCCTGAGACAAAACCTTCGAATCCTGTCTTTTGTTTCCCTGGCATTTTCAGCATCAAATTTCCCCCCCCCTCCTCCTCAGGGTACTCCACTGATATCAATTGCAGAGAAAGTGGATGCATTTGTCTTTCGTTTTATGAGGCCATAGACAGATGAATGGAATTTTCTACGTTGGTAAATCAGAAGTGCCTACATCTTGCGATTGAATATGGTAGGCCTACACAAGGGAGAAAATTACAGTGACGGCACCAGAAACAGTTGCTGGTATTAAGTGTGCTGTATCCTGCAGATTTCCACCCACGTTAAACTGTGCAGCAATTATTTTGAAGAGAAAGAGATAATTTGGGAAATGTTGCAACATGGCTCGAGCGCCCTTTAGAACACTTCGGGTAGCGCAATGATCCGCTCACCCCACCCTTCCATTCCTGCTTTTATTTTCTTCTAATAATTCGGGACATATCTCGTAAGGTCGAAGTATTTATTTTATTTAAGTTCATAAAAATGTTCTACAAGGATAAATAACATTGTTCGGTTAATGCAGGGGTCCTGGGTTCGAATCCCTGTTAGAGCTTTCTTTGTGTCATCAATTTTTCCTAGCATCGTCGCGATTAGCCTAAAATTGGAAAAATGCGACGCTAAATAAACAACGACGAGGGAGGGGTAAAACGCATTGATCTACGAACAAAGTAATCGCTGTAGAGTTTACACAAGATTTGCCCAAAATGTCAGAAAAGCAATGCATAATAGGGAGAATACGACATAAAAATACTTATTACCACAGATAATACACGGACCATTTTTCATGCACAACGGAATGATTTACGTGCTGGAATTTCAGGAACTTGAAATTATTTTCCTATGTTGTGCTTCTGGGCTACTTATTCTGTATATCTCGTAACTTAGATGTAGAAATCATTCAAACGTAACGTGCATTAACTGAACAATGGTATTTATCCTTGTAGAACATTTTTATGCACTTAAATAAAATAATTAATTCGACCTTACGAGATATGTCCCGAATTATTAGCAGAAAATAAAAGCAGGAATGGAAGGGTGGGGTGAGCGGATCATTGCGCTGAGACGCATTCAACTGTCACTGTCAAGAGTAAGATATGATTGGCGGAGAGGTTGCTATGACAACGCTTTACGTTTCGAAACAGCCGTAGGGTGGCTCCACATGTCCGGTTTGGTATACGCACAGATTACAAAGGAGAGATAGGAAGTAAGCGATCTTATTAATCTGTGATATTATCTTACTGAAAAACAACTGACGAGCGTTAGTGCAGCAGTTCGTATACAGAGGGGGCCACTCCGCGACTTGCACGTTATTGGCTAGAGCTTGTGACGTCACCAAGCGGACACGAGCGGAAGAAAGCTATGCGTAGAATGTAGCAGATGGCCCACGAAACGTGTTGTTTTCATGCATCTTTTGATATTATACACCTAAGCTGTTAATTTAATTTGACAACAAGAGATCAAATACGCGATAGAAGAATACACTTATTCCGAAACAATGCATAGTTTATTTTTCAGACATTATTTGCGTGATATCTTGTCACTGCCGGCTTTTCTTTCCAGCTAACCTATTGCATTTATTTTAAATGTCTAATTCTAAGGAAAGTTCTTGTCCGGGCATATTCTGATAGGAATTTTTACTGAATGTCCTGGAATTTCCCTTTAATAATTTTACGCTACTTTTAAGATTCTCCAGTTGATCGCCACGATGAGGATAAATTTGTTTTTGTTATTTAGCGTCTTCTTCCACTTTTGGCTAATAGCGACGAACAGGATGAGTGATGTTTATTTAGTTTAAATTGATGAAGGGACACTCGCAACAGGCACATATCCAAGGGGGAGCTTAGGCGGCTCGAACCCCCCAAAAACGTTTTCTGTTTACAATAGATAAAATGAGGTATTTGGTTTCTTGTGGTGTGAAATAAAATAATGTGACGATAATTTAAGGAGAGAAATAATTATGGAGTCAAGGTGGGAATCAGGGGGCTCCAGCACCCCCTTCAGGAAATTACGCTACATAAAATTAGGTTCATGGCTTATTGAATAATGTGATGATAATTTGAGAGAAATAATTATCGAGGTAAGACACAGAATGTTCTATACCCCTCTTATTGGTAATAGCGCGTATCCAAGGTGGGATCAGGGGGCTGGAGTCCCCCTTAATTTTTTTCAGTTTACACTACATAAAATTAGATTTTTGTTTTCTTGAATAGTGTGCCGATAATATAAGGAGAGAAATACTTACCAAGGCAATACGGAGAATGTTCTATAACCCTGTTGTTGATAATATTGCATTAAAACTTTTTTTGAGCTTTCGGTGTTGTCGCAGCACTATGTAAAGACTTGTCAGCATTTGGAAGCTGCAAACGTAGCGCCACACGTAGGGCGATTCATTGTAATTTTTTTAGTCTCTGGAAAGCGCGATAGGGAACGTTCTTGAATAGGAGAAGAAGTCGAACTACTGGCAACATTAACGAATCGTTTTATCTGCGGAACGTTCTAGAATATAATGAGGTTAAAATACGCGGCTTCAATTTCCAAGTTGATCTGTACAACAGAATCGGTTAATGAGAATTCAAAGGTAAGTGTGACAGTTCATACGTCGATTAGTGATCAGTCAGTGTCCATTGGTGGCTTTATAAGATCTAGTGATTCGAAGATGAAAAGGACTAAATACCGTAAAGTAACGAAGTGTACTACTAGTTTCAGTTGGAGTCCAAAGCTGAAGACATTAACGACAGCAGAATTTCCGGAGCCTCAGTGTAGTGCTAGTTCGGGTCGAGGGCCGAAGGGATCAACAAAAATCCAACAATCAACAACCAACAATCTGTGTATTACTCTGTACTGTTTGTGATCCACATGGATTTGTGATCATCCCTTCATCCATTTCATCTACTCACCATTCATTTTCATCTTTGCGATTAGCCAAGGTGTAAATTATACTTGAAATAAAACAAAAGCAATACAAATACAAAACAAAAATAATGGAACGATTATGCTGTTACGTTTTCCTGTATTTTAGACACGTCACATTCATCAGCCAACAGTCAGAGATTGCTTTTCGGTCGAATGATACTTCTAACAATCGGAGGTAAATGCAAGCTGAGAATTATAATTTGGTCTCTTATCCACCTGAGTTGAGGATCTAAATTTTTAGATTTTATTTGTAACAATATTTACTACTGCGAGGAATTTAAAAGAAACTTCGGCACTGGCTTCCTATTCTGTAATAGTTACATTTGTTGTAAGAACATAATACATTAATTTACTTTGTATAAATATTACATTATCCATCGCTTTTCCTAATTAAATCTCATACCATATCCAACACACACATAAAATGTGTTTTACTAATAATACAGTGTGCAATTAGAAAATAAGTCTTGTGAAGCAACACAAATATGGCTTTCCCGATGATCTAGTGGTAGCGCCGTCGCCTTGTAGTCAAGGGGTCCCGGCTTCGATACCCGGTGTAGGCACATAGTGGATAGGATCCAACTTTAAACTGTAGGTTAAGTCCCAATAAGCCTTTCTGTCCAAAAACCGGACTTAAAACGCCAATTCAATCAAGCAACACAAATATTAAATCTAGTTTTTTTTTTATTTGGTTTATTTTACTTCACTTTTCTGCCACTTTTGGCTAATTGCGAAGATGAGGATGAGTCATGATGATGAAATTGATGAATGGACACTCACAAACATCCATACCCAGGCCGGGATTCGAACCTGGGATCCTTGGCGTCGTAGCGCGATGTGCTAACCACTCTGCCACGGATGCCGGCTATTAAATCTACATGGAAATAGTTTCTGCAGTATGTTTGAGTTGAGTCAAACAAATTTCATAATGTGTATTCTCGCGGCATGTATTCAAATGTGTACTAATACAGGGCTAAGGCCTACCCACCGACTGCCGGCCTCACTTCTACCTGCCGAGGCGGGAGATCATCCAACCTGTTACGAGGTGGCGTGTGGTCAGCACGACGACCCCCAGTCATTTTTGTAAGTTTCCATGACCGCATTACGCTACTCACGTTGCTGAGAAAATCCCCTTCGAGACCAACCACCCTGGGAACAGAATCCTCGTCTTCAGCGTGACAGTCAGATTATTTACCGACTGAACCAACGAGGCTTTTTAAAGCACATAAAAAATAAATTAAAGCCAGCAAAATAGTATTATATTTGTACGATATCTTTAAATTATAATATAATAGACGTGTATACAACACATTATATTGATAATACAAAAATCATTGATACATTTTTCCTCGCTTTGATAAGTATGCTTTATATTGAATAGCTTCTTTGGGCATTATTTACATGACAGCTCTTCTCCTTGATTGACGAGAAGATTGAAAGGATGTGCAGGGGAGAAACATCTGTCCTGTAAGTCGTACATTATATTTTCAGCACAATTTCTCAACAAACGCACATAAAGTAAAGTAACACAGTGCAATTGTTAATTAGTGTTGGCTACCTACGAGATGTTCAAAGTATTATTCTCGCGGGCGATGTTTCAATTTCAAAGCTAATAAATCTTATCTTGCACTCAATATTCAATGAAGCAATACTTAGAAACTCAGTTAGGATTGTGTAAAGGTTTTTGAAAGTTGCATACGTGATGATATGGAAGGCGAGTGTGGAAGTAAGGCCAGAGGCGCAACCACGAATTTTTGTCTGGAGGGGGCAAGTGCCAGGATAAACGTACCAATAATAATAATAGTAATAATAATAACATTAATAATGACATTATTATTACTAGTGGTAGTAGTAGTAGTATCAAAGACGTTATTATCCTCATATATTACGCAAAGGGAGGTAGATGTGTGTGCTATAACCTGACAAGTTTAAAAACAAGACGCTGCAATCCATTGTTTGCGCACCTCGCATCACATTTCCCCACTCCATTGTCTGCGGCGACTTTGGTTCGCAGTGTTGCAGCCTGGAGGGAGCTGAATCGTCGGAGAATTTTCAACGAAATTTGAATGTGAAAGGCATGAATTAGTATCCCCTCACCTACGCTACCTATTGATTACGCTAAATTCTAAATACATTTTGATATTTTCCCTTTAAACGTTAAATGAATTAAGTTATATTAGGGATATTTCTTACCAGCATAAGAAATGTATGAAATAAAACGATAGAAAAATGAAAAATATATAAACGATAGAACTGAGCTCACCTTCTAAATGTTTTCCAGTTCTCCTTCTTCAGTGTCACTCTCCCACTCATCCGAGTCTGTGCCTAACGATGAATCTGTGTCCGTGTCTGAATCGGCTTCACCAAGTCTAATTCAGTTCATCTACACGCTCGTCCATAAGTCCATCTATCTCTTTCAAAGTAAGAATCTTGCAGCCAAGGGTAAAGAGCATGAACATTTCAATGCTTTAGAAAAGAACACAGGCAAGCGTGTTATCAGATTGCCTTCTCGTAGTGATTGTTGTACGATAAACAAACGAACCACCACCCCACTCGGTACAAAAAAAAAAAAAGCCACTGCTCGATGTCGCATTCAGAAAATGAAGTCATTCGACCTGTAGTTTCTCTTCGTTATAAACCTTAACGCACGTGCGTAATACTACAGTTTACGATCGGCGCACCGCACGCATTTTCAAAGGCCGGATTAAATAAAATGAACCACTGATATAATAGGAGCCTGCATGCACCGCCACGCTAAACAGTGAAAATCGTTTGTCATATTTGTTTTAGCTTAATTTTGCTGAGTTGGCACCACTGGTACTCTCAACGCGTGAGTAGAAGAGTGGTGGGGGAGGATGACGTAATAGGAAGTGCTCCGCAGCGATGTGCGCATATCGGGACTTAACTTGTCAGGCTATAGAGCATTTATTTGGAACAAACTATTTGAAATATTTTTTTCAACACCAGAAATTTTACATTAGCTAATAATTGAAAACAAGCACACAAACTGTATTTTTGAATGGCAGAAAATGAATGTTAAATGCATGCTGAAGATATTTTTTTGTACATATAACATGTATAACTTTCATATGTTTTACACATATGCAACATGGAGCGACATAAAATAAGAAAATACATATGCAAGATGCTAACACTAAATTATGTACGTATTCAAAGTTTATTCATTACATATATACAAAACATATTATTTAAATACACCACATTACAGAAAACAATTATATTGCGAGCGAAGCGAGAAAGAAAATTTTTAGATCCAATTTTTGCAATTTTAAACAATATTGATTTAATAGAGAACAAATAATATCACATGACGCCAAGGCATTCTCTCTTTCACAACTTTTTTTTTTAAAAAAAATAGATTATTTGGTGCCCATGGCCGACTCCCGCCGGCTCCTAGCTACGGCTCTGAACTTGACGAGACTGAGAAAAGCAGGCACTGCAAGCGAAGCGAGGAAGAAAATTTTACGAAATGTATTTTTATTTGTATAAAATTTGAAATAGAAGGGGGCTATTGCTCCTTTGTGCCCCCTGCAGGTGCCTTTGGCCATCAATGTTTGCCCCTCCTAGAATTGACTTCCGTCGAAGGTTGGGTTCAATGCCCCCCCCCCCCCCCCCCTGTGGTTGCACCAATGAGTAAGTCCGAAATTTGGAGGAACAAATTGAATCAATCCTGCTGCAGCAACTTGTTTTTTTGGGAAGCGATGATCACTTTATTCCAGGCGATTTTCTTCTATTATTATTGCACGTGCCAAGAGCACAAACAGGGTGATTTGTTCTCACTCTACCGGCATTCAAGAAAAGTTGTGTATAAGTAAATAATCGACCCATTTATCTCAAGCTTCCGTATACACTAACGAAGTAAGTTCCATTCTGTCCGCTTAATGACGTCATAGCGCGCACAGAATCATGGGAGAAAATCTCGGAACCTCGGGAATGACATACCTTATAAAGATACCTTGGTTCGTATACATGTAAAGATATATTAGTTGCAAATTTATAATACAAGATTGGATGATAAAAATGTAAATAAAAAAGAGAAATACAAAACACATTAAAAAGTACTACATTAATATATACTTGATAAATACATTATAATATACCTGTTGAAAACATTAAAATTTAATTGATCTTTAGGATAGGTGAAAATCATTATATAGCTGACTATAAAATTTAGAAAATGATTGTTTTTATAATCCTTACATGTTGTTAATAACGACCCGTTTGTTCTTACACGAAATGGTGTAGCCCGAATAGATATTCTGGATATGAAAGACTTTTGGAGAGCACTTTTAACCGGTTCTATATTTATTTTATGCAACGTGTAGATTGTTCCATGCCAGAAAATTACACAATGCTTGCTTCTTTCTTGACAATCTGAGGTTGTCACTGCTATCACACTGTTGAAGATTCCAGTTGCATTGATTTAATTATTAATGAATTATATCTCAACATTGGGTTTATTTGTGTTTACCTTGTAACTTTCAGAGGCAACTCGGTTATCCAGGGACGACAAAATCAAAATGCTGCAAAGTAGAAGCGGAACAATCACAACAAATTGGTAAGTACTATTCACTCCATACTCTGTACTTGCTGTTAACATAAATATTGTTCAAAATGTCTCACAATAATATTCTTCAAACAAGAGCCATTCTGTTTACTATAAATCGAGGATTAATCTCGTGCATTTTCCCAGTAGTTTTCAGTCACAAAACCCTATCGTCAGTTTCAAGGATAATTTATTGATGTATTTGTGCTAAAGCAGACAAAGGACAACTCCCGAGTACCAAGCTTTCAATAGCTTGAAGAAAAACAACATATATAATGTCGTATGGTGAAAGTCAGCGGAAAAAATTATTTCTCTTTTGCTTGTTTTTTTAAAGTTGTATTTAATGTTATTTTGTTCATCGAGGAAATAGTTTAATTTTATGATAATTTTAATTGGGGTGTAATTTTGGACAGTTTTGTTATTACCGAGAACAAAATTAATTACGCCTCATGAATCCTTTCACACTATTTCTACATTATGTAATCAACTCTATTATTTATGCGTGCAGTGACGTGCCAACGTGGATAGAAGTTATAATCCCTATTTTGGTTTAACTTTCCAAAAATAAATTAAATAAACACGTGAAGTCCTGTTCCAAAATATCACGTTCCCCTTACGAAGTCTGCGTGTGCTACTGATTGATTTTGTGCATTGTTTTAGCTATTGTAAGGGCCTGGACGCCGTATAATGTAACAGGTGCACAATAGCTGACGCACCCAAAATTTCAAATTCAATCAATCAATGTTTTAGCTGATTTGTAAGCATGTTGAGCCTGTATGATTGCAAAGGAACTGGAGTTTTCATTGATATATTAATCAATTTGATATATAGCGTTGGGGGTAGGTGGTCGGCTTGCGAGTCAATAACTCAACGTACTTACAACCGAGGTGTATATTCCCGCAAATAGTATCAAATATTTTATAAAAGTTGTTATACATATTGAAAATTAAGGGTGGGTGGATGTCTCCTACACCGTATTGAATAAGCCGTCACCATTTCCGATCTCGCCGAACGTTGAACTTTCTGGCAGAAATTGCGCGGTGTTGTCACTCTCTACGTCAACTACCCTCTGTTTGGAGAAGATAGGCCGCATATAAGCTACACGAAAATGCATAGTTCAAGTCCTGATTCGAATGCCACTTTACTTTAGAAAGTTCAGTTTCTCTCTGACAACCGTATATCAAGTCCGCGTGGAGCCTGGTACATCCTCACCTAAAACCTTTCCCACCAATAGCGTTAATTTTAGAAACTGACAGTAATTGTAAAGTCTACGTGGAGTAAATGAGATGTTGCAAATTCTGTAGAGATTTCACAACGTGAGATTCCGGTTATCTTTGCTAGATTGTGTTGTAGAGTTGTGCTATTTTTTTATATATATATATACACAATGTAGAGACCTTGGGAGTGTAACGTCGTGTTGGATGTCAAAACACTGCAGGTAAACGTGACAACAGCGCTTCTCAGAAAAAGGGGTGCTGCCCGAATCCAGATACGCGTCCGATCGGATTCAAAGATACCGAATTGGCGTTCGAATCAGGACTTCAACTTTACAAATGTTCATACAGTACACTTGCCAATACCACGATAATTGTACAAAATGGACTTCTTGAATGACATAAAGTGAGGAATAAATAGGAAGTGGCAACACTGCGTGTATAATCTCTGCATCTCTGCTCCCCATTCGCCCATCGCTCTCTAGCAGACGGTATTTTCCTCGTCTGTGATTGGCACAGAAACTGTCTATGATCGCTATCGCGGAAAAGGTGACGAGTTGGATCAAGCGCGGTATAGTTTTCGCCTAGTAGCGTGCTCAAGGGGTTTGGTGGGGGACATAACACCCTTTCCTTCGGCTCAGTATTTGTAAGAAAAAAAGAAAGTGGAAGAGAGGAAAATATGGGAAAATGAAAGCAGACTACTAAAAAAGTATACGACACTCCCCCCTCTTCCTTTCGAAAATCCGCGCCACTGCTTTCCCCGTTTCTCTCTATAGCCCCTTCTAACTCGCTGTCCCTTTTGACTCTCGTCGCACTCACGCTTCCAGTTGGTTGCAAGGTGCAACACCGAGCCATCTACTTCGTCGATTTGGTGTCTACGCCGTTTGCACTACGATCTGGAGCGGTGTACAGTGTGATCTATGGTCACGTGATGCGTGCTAACCAATCAAATGAAGCAGCATGCAGGAGGCATTTGTTAAATTTTCTGAACTTCAACACCGCTGTTCTTGTGTACAGCGTCTGCTTGGTTGAACACAATTGTCTTGCAGCAGCCTGAGACCGGGATGCAACTGAACTGCACCTGGTGTCAAAAATTTCAGCAAACTAGACGAGTCCTCTGATTCACTGTGTGCGAAACTGATCATTAGATTGCTCTTGGTTTGTATTGAAATGTACCACTCGTATATTTAGTTTATACCAAGAAGTTTCTCAAGTAAGCTAGTTAAAAGGGGGGGGGGGGCAATTTCACACAGCCATTCCCACCAAAGTTCTGTGACGTCAGAAAAACGATGGTGTTCGAGTGTTTAAACTTTGCATCACATTCTTTTTCCTTAAAAAAAGGATCGATATGGTTTTGAAATTAAAATTATAATTTGGGAGGTGCCCCTATTTGAAAACTTTAGCAGTACAAAACCGGTGCAAACGAAATTTCCGTTACACTTTATTTTCTCCGCTTTCAAATAGGGAGCCAGATCCCCAACTTTAAATTGTATTTTCTTCATAACTGTAACGATAAAAACATCAAATATTCCAATGATCGTTTTTGTGAGGAAAATGTCTATGCTATACTGACATGTTGTTCTTCTGAATAAATTGTTAGTTAAAAGTTATTTTCTAGGCCACCGGTAAGTAACACTAAACAAATAATTTATTTTACAGGTTCCAGTAAATTAATAATTTGTCAAAAAAGGCAGATCTTTGCCGTAACCCTCCCCTCGAAAAAGAAGGCCTATCTTGGGCCAGTGGAAAAACTGGGGGTCAATTATTAAGAGTTCCTTCAACTTTAGGGGAAAAGGGGTGGGGCAAGGGAGGGTACAGAGGGGGAGAAACAGCACTGCGGAGGGGTGAATGGTCCTTGGGGGATGTAACCCAGGCCAGGAGGGACGTAGGCACCAGCGGGTTGCTGAAAAACCAGTCGTTGGTGAAAGCTCCATACTTCCACCCTTTGACGATCCCTGTCTGAATGGGCTCCTTGGGGATCTTGGTCTCGGTATCGGGGTGGTGTGATGGCGTAGTGGGCGTGGGTGAATGCTCGCCTCTGTCGATGTTTGTGAGAGGCGGGGGAGGCCGTCCCTTTTCCCTCCTTAGTCGTGTAGAGGAAGGGTTGCAGGGGATGTAGTGGTTGCATGGAAAATCGCACGACTCGCTCCTCTACACTCCACATCGCTCCGCCTTCTGTCGCCTGGAAGCAGTTTGATCTCCTTTCCACTTTTTCCAGATTTTTTAGTATTCCTTCAGTGACTCATGGTGTCACAATCAGAGCAGCTGTTGGAAAATATGGAACATTCTCAGACGACATTCAATTTGAACCATTTTAAGTCGTTTATGTACGTCTCTCGGTGCATCGTGACAATGGGGATGAATAATAGAAGAGACTATGAGACAAACGCAATGACACATCCATACCCTTATCCTGGATTTGCACCTACGGTCCCTGGCTTCACAGGGCGTTACACTAACAATTTCAAACTGTGAACTGTAAGGTCAGTTTAGGGCTTTTATCTAGGGTATCGGTATCAGTTACGGAAAATATCGGTTGGACTTGATTCACCGATAGTGGTCGATACTTTTCCGGTGCTTTGATCGGTCGCGGAGTCCGCAAGAATACCCCGCAACATTTTCGCAGACTGATTATCCTGGAAAGTATTCAAGATTCAAAATCTCCATGGATTATATACCAATATTATGTGAAAAAACTGTACGTAACAGCTATAATCCGATACAAGTTTTAAATCTATTCTAAAGCAACACTCTGGTAAATTAGTGGTTTTAATTGGAGTGTAGTACTTACCCACAAATATCAGTAAATATTTTGAAGAAGTTTTCATTGCTACAGTTTTCAAGCAGCAGTATCGTTAACGTTCAACCGCAGTTATAACACTATTTGGCGGATATTGCTCTAATGACTCACAGTACATATATCATATTATACTATGCATTTATGTTTATTTCGGGACAACAACACATGCAACCTTGCATTTATAATGTTCAGAAAGTATATTGTGAATGTCACAGAGAAACGTAAAGTCTATAAACACATATTCACGTTGTAAAGCAGAACTTCTAATAGTTTGATCCTTTAAATACACATTGTATACTAGTTTGATCCTTTAAATACACATTGTATACTTGCAGCTACTAATCTTACACACCGAAGTTGTATACATTTCTTGAACACTTCGATATTTTAATACTTTAAAAATCTGTCTCTCAGTTTTCATTATGCAAACTTTCCAATAAGCTGTTGTTAACATTCTAAACGCTTTTTTGTACCATGAAATGTGTTTAAAATATTCTGAATCCATCTGCCTCTAAGTTTCATGCAGATGAAGTCTCATATGTTCAAGTGCACCTCGCAAGACGTTTTTCAATAACAGATATTTTTGGTCAGATTACACTGTTACGTTGGGACATACACCAGTGGCGTATACTGGGTTCAAAACCTGGGCCATCTCGCCATACAGTAATAATGTTCAAATGATCAATAATTTGCTAATGTAGTGTTCCTTCTCGTGCTGTGGTATGACATTACTTAAAAGTAATCACGAGAGTGTATCATTAACAGACTAACAGTGTTCGAGTATTTCATGCTCGTATATAACAACAAGCGAACTATATTGTGAAATATTTGTAGGCCTACACACGAACATAAAATTGAACATATTTTTGTTAACTTCTTATCTTGAATACTTAATTTGAACAGGAACTTAGTTCTTCTCTCGTTGTGGACAAATTTTAGGTCACGTATTGAAAATACGTTCCTCGTCAATTCATTTTCAGAACAATCCTTTGCCCGATAGATATAACAGCCAACCGGACTTATTCTTATGCGACTCTCAGAAATTTCTTTCAGCCGTTTCAGTTGTAGCCCATAATGCTAATACTAATGCTTCGGTAAATGGCGTCTTTGCCAATAGTTCGTTAATTAATTACAACACAGCACATAATATCATTCACATAAGTACAAACAACAAATTCAACACTACAAACACGAATCTAATATATATAAATTTTAAAAAATCAGTCTACTGTGAATGTCGCCCGAGGCCCGACGAGATTTCGGAACATGGCCTTTGTTGTTATTCTTATTTTCATCTGCCGTCATAAACCTTTGCAGGCCAATCAACATCATACTACAAAATACTGGTGGTTTGAAGAGGTAAACGCCCTCTCTTTCTACTGATCTACAAGTGTTCCTTTGAACAGTAATGTTCATGGCCCAGAGGGTGTGCCATTCTTTCTCCCTTTCCTGTTGGCCTCCCCGATGGCGTAGTGGTTAGGTCGTCGCCTTGTAAGCAAGGGTTCCCGGGTTCGATTCCCGGTGGAGGCACATAGTGGTTCGGATCCCACTTTAAACTGTAGGTTCAGTTCCGATTAGCCTTACTGTGCATAAAGTGAACTTAAAACAACAAATCAATCCAATCCAATCCCTTTCCTGTACTTTTTCGCTCCGAAATTCCCCGTTCTTGGGGAAATTCTATGCGGGGAACAATGGGTTTGCAAAACTGCACAATGGGTGAGCGAAGACTGGCCGGATTCAATGCACGGATTTCCTTAAACCTCGCCATGTGAATTCATCGAAGCAAACGTACGAGGTTGCCAACTCCTAAAAAATCAAGTTGCCAACTCCCGAAGCACAATCATCTGAAGAATTTGAGTAATAGAAGAATACGATAGTGGCTGTCGCTATTTAATATTCGCAATTAATTTGCACGTACTTATAATTAATTTGCACGGGTTTAAATTAATTTGCACGTACTTAGAACTAATTTGCGTATTATTATATTACTTTACATTTATGTATTTGCATGTTTATAACTTTTATGAATATATAATTATTTATTTTATGAAAAATATGTATATAGAAGGTAATTAGAGGTACTAAACGCTATGCATATGGTTTTATATTCATTACTGCAAAGTATGTAATGTATAAAACTATAATAATTAATGTTTATAATATTGAAAATAAGAGTTTATGGTTTATGAACCGCTATGAACGGTGGTAATGGCTGTAGGTACAGGTCCAATTACGAAAGAAGACGGTCCCTGTACTCGAACCCGCGATATGTAATGTTATTAATTAGTACTATGCAATAATTTCATTAAGTTATGAAAGACGATGGTGCGAGATGCTAGACAGAATACTGTCTCCGAATCTCGACTCCGCTCTGAGGGTAGACGAGAAAGGAATTTGGGGGAGTGTGCGTTCAAGGTCAAATGACGTCAGAACGTCAGAACAAAGAAGGAACCTGATTCACCAATCAGAGAACGCGTCGGTAGATTTTCAGAACCGGTTTTTCCAAGGTTAACCAGTACGCAATAACAGGGGAAAGCTATGCAATACTGTAGGGCAGGGGAGGGATTCAACCAGACAACAAAGGATGTCTGGAAATGCGCAGCAAGGGTCAAATCTCTGAAGCTATGCGTCGCTTGTAGATCTGGTTTCCGCCGCCAATTAATATTCCGCTCAGAGTTGCCCCAAGGCACAGGACGCTTTAGCGCAGGTTTTTTTTATCTGTACTATGAAGAAGGGAGAGCTATCAGGGACGGGGCCTACAGTTTTCACCATTTGCTTTTATCACGGGGTAACGAACCTAGGACCCTTTGATTATTGATTTAGGTAGTAAATGTATGTTACTGTGTGCTATTTAACTTAATTTTGAGTTTATTTTTTACCAAACTTTGACTTTATGTCAAACATTTTCACAGCTTATCCTTATTTTTACAAAAATAACACTATTTGTACTATTCAGGCAACATTTTTTACTAAATTTTGGACTCGCAAAGACATTTTTTCAACTTTTAACTTATTATTTTACAACTTTATGTTAATTTTTTACCAAAATAACACTATTTGTACAATTCAGGCAACGTTTTTTATTAAATTTTGAACTCACAAAGACATTTTTTCAACTTTTAACCTATTATTTTACAACTTGATATTAATTTCTTACAAAAATAACACTATTTGTACTATTCAGGAAAGACTTTTAGTTACATTTTCGACACACTAAGTGTGTGTTCTCAACTTCTATCTGTTTATTAGGCTTATTATTACTCAAATAACACAATTTCAGCTGTTCAGGCAACATTTTTTATTAAATTTTGGACACACGGAGTGTGTCTTGTCAACTTTTAACTTATTAATTTTACCAAAATAACGCAATTCTATCTATTCAGGAAAGACTTTTAGTTACATTTTCGACACACAAAGTGTGTGGTCTCAACTTCTATCTGTTTATTTTACAAGTTTAGGTTTATTATTACTCAAATAACACAATTTCGTCTGTTCAGGAAATACTTTTTATTACATTTTGGACATACACACACACACACATACACACACACACACAGAAAAAGAGAGAGAGAGAGAGAGAGAGAGAGAGAGATTTTTTTCCAAGTTTACAGGATTATTCTCCAAGTTTACTCAAATAACACAATTTAAATGTGTTTTGAATTAAATTTTGTACACACGAAGTATGTTTTGGCAAGTTCTACCCTTTTATTTTACAAGTTTAGGCTTATTATTACTCAAATAACACGGAAAGTTTGTTTATTTTAGAGTTTCCTGAGTATTTTGTTACTGTTGTACTAGGTAAAATATATCAGATAGGGCTCTGTATACTTTTGTTTTTTTGCTATTTTGGAGATGATGCGATCAGCATCACTCTCCATCTGTTTTTTATTTTATGTACCCAATATTATTTTGAGGCTTAGTGAATTCTAGAGCCTATTTATGCAGGAGAGAGGGCTTGAAAATTTTGATCTCAGATACCCCATCCATTATTTTAAAGGATATTTTATACTTATTATGTGCCACTAGAATATCAAAGCTTGCTTAATTTTTATGTCTGTAACGCTGTTATTGTATTTCTAGCTAAGGCTTACTGGATAAAGTACACGAAATGTTTAACATTTCGACTATTTGCCTTTATACGAGGGCAATTTTTAGTGTAACGAAAATTATTATGTGTCTATGAGGTCTGAAACCCCTTTATCGAGGGTCCATATTTGGACGCTTACTAATATTGTTTTTTCCCCTTAAATATAACAATTTAACAATATAATAACAATACGAAGTTAACAGACGGCTTAGGGGCCTAGGTCCACTTTCCAAACCTTTTTTACTATTCTAGAAGAATTATTTAGCTTTATATCCTTTTTCAGGGTACTTTTGAAGTATTACTGGCTTTTTTGGGTGCATCAGTATCTGTGTTATTTGCATTTGTTATATTATACGAGGTTTATTTTTTACTCTAAGATCAATATATGTCTCCGAGGACTAAAATACATTTATTGAAGCTAAAAGCTTAGGCTGTAACTAGGGACTTAGCATGTATATCGACAATTTATAGGACAACACGAATTTTGCAGAGGATTGTAGGTGATGTAGGCCCACATGCCAGAGCCTTATTCGCCTGCAAGAAGCACTTGCAACTAATGCTACGAGGATATAATGTTAATTTTTCATTGTTTCACAAGGAGGCTATTTTTTACACAACCAATATTTGCTTTTTCAAGTAACTGCATGTACCAGAAGCACACAGGCCAACACTAACTAGATTTTGATTTATACTATCTCAGGTGCTAAATGTATCAAGAACACTGATTGTACATATTTTTGAGAATCCAACTATATCAGGATTTTTCTATGTAAGTATATTTTTATTGATTGCTTTGTTTAACAGATCAAACAGGAAGACTGCAAAATTCACTAAATGTAGGTGATTGCATGAAAATAACTAGATCAAGGGGTGACCAACAGTGAGCTGAATGTATATATAAAGGGTCGTGCTCTATTATTCTCACCTTCGCTGGATTGGCGAAGGAACGCACTTGTGGGCGGTAGAACCTGAACGGGCTCCACCATGGCATCGGAGACTCGAAGCAGATGTTTTGGAGGATGAACCCAAGTAGGGTCATAGGCGCTACGACCAATTTGGTCATTGCTTTTTATATGAGGAACCAATTTGGCCCACTCCCAAAATTAATTTAGATTGCTTATAACTTATGAAATTTGAAGTCTGCACAAGATCCGATGACAAAATCTAAAAATTGTAACAACCATGCCAGGGACTTGAACCCTGGACAGATAGGTTAAAAGCCTAGCGCTATACAAACTAAGCTATCTGCATTTTTTTATAAAGTTAGTTATGTTAAGAAATATATTGAAACATTTGAGAATACTTTTGGTCTGGATCGACAGAGGAGACAACATTTCCAAATGTTTACACACTGGGTGTATTTTTCCACTATAGAGGCCTTCACCATATGTAATTCGAAACGCTAAAGTTCAGCTAGCTTCCAAAATTGAGGTAAAGATTGTGTTTGGCGAGATTAACAAGTTACAATTATATCCAGTTACGGACAAATAAAGCTAAAACTCTCAGATTTACTGTACTAGCCAAGTTTTAGTAACATTTTCTTCACTTTAGTACAAATACCAAAGAAATAGGTATATTTTATTTATAATTTTTAATAACATATTCTTTTTACATAAAAAAATTCAAAGTACATTGTTAAAGTCAAAGTGTTAAAATTAATTTTTTCAAAGTTAAAGTTTTAAAAGTACAATTTTTTAAAATTGAAAGTACACTTTTGGTAAGTTGTTAGTATTGTTTGTTAGTAGTTTGTTTTGTTGTTAAAGTAAAATATGTTAGTTAATGTAAAATTAAAGTAATTAAAATTTAAAAATTGTGGAATTATTATAAAATAGCATTCAAAATATCAAAATAGTTAAGCCATAACAAATACAAAACAAACAAACAAATAAAGATCTAAAAAAAAGCAAACAACCTAAGTCAGATTCAAGCAGCAAAAAAGAATAAACAGAAACCAACATGGCATTCAGAAAGAGAAATCAATAGTCACACCGATAGCAGAGTTAGAAACTACATAGCTGAAACCTTAGAGAAACATAAAACTTCAAACACAATATATCTAGATTCTTCCAAGGCATATATGGACAAACTCAACAACATAGGAATAAAATAGACAAGCAATCCTATGTTCAGTACAAAATTCCAATTACTCAAATAAGCTACATCGTACATAGTACATAAGAAGAGCAAATTAGCATCATCAGCAGTAAACCATCATGCAACTTCTATGTGGTGAAACAACTAAGTGAGTCTAATTTATCAGAAAAATGCCTACATTACAGATTAATTACTACCAGAATACTAAGGCTTCAAAAGTGAACACTAAAAATAATGTTCAGACAAGTATAAGGCATCTTGCAAAGGATTATTACTCCCTACATCTAGAATTCAATAACAATTATTGTAAATACTACGAACTTGGGGAAAATACAGTCAAATACACAACACAAGAAGGAAAATAATTACAAGTGAAACAGCAGACACTCAATATCTCAAAACAATCAGGTAAAAATATTCTACAACAAACTGCCTCATAACATAAAACTGCTAAGTCCCCAAAACATATACAAATACAATCAATAAAAACTACTTGAAAAGGGAAAACTGACTACAGTCTCACAGACTTGATGTAAAATAACAGCAAAACTTAGAAGCATGCACAGTCAATAGTGCTCAATTTGCATACAGTTCACATGCAAACTCTCATGAAATGGTTCAAAGCAGTCTCCCAGCTCAGTTCTCATCTATACTTGGACAAGAAAATCCTGCAAGAAATTCTCAGAAATCCTACCTTTCCTACACTTGCTTGAATAGCTAAAGTGCAATCTTCATACTAAAATATTGAAAAAAGGCATATCTATGTACATAAAAGTGTGAACAGATGTGTTTGTCTGTGTGTACTCTTAGATAAATTGATAAAAAAAGCAATATAGTTATAAATCAAAGACTATACCTAATAATATTAATTTCAAAATAAGCTGATAGAAAAAGATATAATAACTACAGTATAAGCTTTTAATTTTTGTTAATTACAAAAAAGTAAAAGTTAAATACAGTAAATAAACTTGGTCCCTTACATTGAAAAAGGAACATAAATTGAGAATATTTGAAAATAAAATCCTTAGGAAAATACTTGGGCCTAAAACAGATGAGGAGACAGATGAGTGGAGAAGATTACATAATTTAGAAGTACATAATTTGTATTCATGTCCAGATATTATTAGAATAATTAAATCAAGAAGACTTAGGTGTGTAGATCATGTGGTACGAATGGGAGAGGAAAGAAGAGTATACAGGATTCTTGTTGGGAAACCTGATGGTAAAAGACCAATAGGAAGTCCTAAACAAAGATGGAGGGATAATGTAGAGATGGACCTAAAGGAAATTGGTAGGGAAGGAAAGGAGTATATAGATCTTGATCAGGACAGGACAGATGAAAGGCATGAGTTGCTGCAGCCATAAACATTCGGGTTTAAGAAGACTAGAGTTAGTTAGTTATACATTAAATAAGCATAATATTTGGATTGTAAGTAGAGAATATAACAAATGTACAATGCATTGTGCATTATAAGCAGAAAATTAATCCAGTTTGCCTTAGAAATACATTTTAAGAATAGCCCAAAATAGCATGCGTAATAGAAAATTAAAAAACTTTCTGATGCATAAAAGTACTGACTAGTGCTGAATGAATCAATTGCTGTAAAATATTATTCTCTGATTCAAGTAATTTAACTGTAAACATTATATTTTGTGTGTGTATAAAATATAATTGTTAGTTGCACTGATAAGTACAAATATTAACTTTATACGCCTTCATACACTCTAAATAACATAACTTTGATATATAAATTAGTAACAATTTGTTAAAAATTAAGTTAAACTGTAGAATTGGTTTCTTAAATAAATATAAAGTAGTAAAAATACGAAACAAATAATTCCTTCTTTTCCTATTTAAAGAATACCAAACAGTGTAAAGCAGTTGTTAGTGGCTAAATAACATAAAATTTGAAGGCAGTAACAATATTTTTTTAAAATACTGTTTTTTACCTAACTTTGTGAATTAAATACTAGTATATTTTGTCAAATTATAAATAAAATATACCTATTTCTTTGGTATTTGTACTAAAGTGAAGAAAATGTTACTAAAACTTGGCTAGTACAGTAAATCTGAGAGTTTTAGCTTTATTTGTCCGTAACTGGATATAATTGTAACTTGTTAATCTCGCCAAACACAATCTTTACCTCAATTTTGGAAGCTAGCTGAACTTTAGCGTTTCGAATTACATATGGTGAAGGCCTCTATAGTGGAAAAATACACCCAGTGTGTAAACATTTGGAAATGTTGTCTCCTCTGTCGATCCAGACCAAAAGTATTCTCAAATGTTTCAATATATTTCTTAACATAACTAACTTTATAAAAAAATGCAGATAGCTTAGTTTGTATAGCGCTAGGCTTTTAACCTATCTGTCCAGGGTTCAAGTCCCTGGCATGGTTGTTACAATTTTTAGATTTTGTCATCGGATCTTGTGCAGACTTCAAATTTCATAAGTTATAAGCAATCTAAATTAATTTTGGGAGTGGGCCAAATTGGTTCCTCATATAAAAAGCAATGACCAAATTGGTCGTAGCGCCTATGACCCTACTTGGGTTCATCCTCCAAAACATCTGCTTCGAGTCTCCGATGCCATGGTGGAGCCCGTTCAGGTTCTACCGCCCACAAGTGCGTTCCTTCGCCAATCCAGCGAAGGTGAGAATAATAGAGCACGACCCTTTATATATACATTCAGCTCACTGTTGGTCACCCCTTGATCTAGTTATTTTCATGCAATCACCTACATTTAGTGAATTTTGCAGTCTTCCTGTTTGATCTGTTAAACAAAGCAATCAATAAAAATATACTTACATAGAAAAATCCTGATATAGTTGGATTCTCAAAAATATGTACAATCAGTGTTCTTGATACATTTAGCACCTGAGATAGTATAAATCAAAATCTAGTTAGTGTTGGCCTGTGTGCTTCTGGTACATGCAGTTACTTGAAAAAGCAAATATTGGTTGTGTAAAAAATAGCCTCCTTGTGAAACAATGAAAAATTAACATTATATCCTCGTAGCATTAGTTGCAAGTGCTTCTTGCAGGCGAATAAGGCTCTGGCATGTGGGCCTACATCACCTACAATCCTCTGCAAAATTCGTGTTGTCCTATAAATTGTCGATATACATGCTAAGTCCCTAGTTACAGCCTAAGCTTTTAGCTTCAATAAATGTATTTTAGTCCTCGGAGACATATATTGATCTTAGAGTAAAAAATAAACCTCGTATAATATAACAAATGCAAATAACACAGATACTGATGCACCCAAAAAAGCCAGTAATACTTCAAAAGTACCCTGAAAAAGGATATAAAGCTAAATAATTCTTCTAGAATAGTAAAAAAGGTTTGGAAAGTGGACCTAGGCCCCTAAGCCGTCTGTTAACTTCGTATTGTTATTATATTGTTAAATTGTTATATTTAAGGGGAAAAAACAATATTAGTAAGCGTCCAAATATGGACCCTCGATAAAGGGGTTTCAGACCTCATAGACACATAATAATTTTCGTTACACTAAAAATTGCCCTCGTATAAAGGCAAATAGTCGAAATGTTAAACATTTCGTGTACTTTATCCAGTAAGCCTTAGCTAGAAATACAATAACAGCGTTACAGACATAAAAATTAAGCAAGCTTTGATATTCTAGTGGCACATAATAAGTATAAAATATCCTTTAAAATAATGGATGGGGTATCTGAGATCAAAATTTTCAAGCCCTCTCTCCTGCATAAATAGGCTCTAGAATTCACTAAGCCTCAAAATAATATTGGGTACATAAAATAAAAAACAGATGGAGAGTGATGCTGATCGCATCATCTCCAAAATAGCAAAAAAACAAAAGTATACAGAGCCCTATCTGATATATTTTACCTAGTACAACAGTAACAAAATACTCAGGAAACTCTAAAATAAACAAACTTTCCGTGTTATTTGAGTAATAATAAGCCTAAACTTGTAAAATAAAAGGGTAGAACTTGCCAAAACATACTTCGTGTGTACAAAATTTAATTCAAAACACATTTAAATTGTGTTATTTGAGTAAACTTGGAGAATAATCCTGTAAACTTGGAAAAAAATCTCTCTCTCTCTCTCTCTCTCTCTCTTTTTCTGTGTGTGTGTGTGTGTATGTGTGTGTGTGTATGTCCAAAATGTAATAAAAAGTATTTCCTGAACAGACGAAATTGTGTTATTTGAGTAATAATAAACCTAAACTTGTAAAATAAACAGATAGAAGTTGAGACCACACACTTTGTGTGTCGAAAATGTAACTAAAAGTCTTTCCTGAATAGATAGAATTGCGTTATTTTGGTAAAATTAATAAGTTAAAAGTTGACAAGACACCTCCGTGTGTCCAAAATTTAATAAAAAATGTTGCCTGAACAGCTGAAATTGTGTTATTTGAGTAATAATAAGCCTAATAAACAGATAGAAGTTGAGAACACACACTTAGTGTGTCGAAAATGTAACTAAAAGTCTTTCCTGAATAGTACAAATAGTGTTATTTTTGTAAGAAATTAATATCAAGTTGTAAAATAATAGGTTAAAAGTTGAAAAAATGTCTGTGAGTCCAAAATTTAATAAAAAACGTTGCCTGAATTGTACAAATAGTGTTATTTTGGTAAAAAATTAACATAAAGTTGTAAAATAATAAGTTAAAAGTTGAAAAAATGTCTTTGCGAGTCCAAAATTTAGTAAAAAATGTTGCCTGAATAGTACAAATAGTGTTATTTTTGTAAAAATAAGGATAAGCTGTGAAAATGTTTGACATAAAGTCAAAGTTTGGTAAAAAATAAACTCAAAATTAAGTTAAATAGCACACAGTAACATACATTTACTACCTAAATCAATAATCAAAGGGTCCTAGGTTCGTTACCCCGTGATAAAAGCAAATGGTGAAAACTGTAGGCCCCGTCCCTGATAGCTCTCCCTTCTTATAGTACAGATAAAAAAACCTGCGCTAAAGCGTCCTGTGCCTTGGGGCAACCCTGAGCGGAATATTAATTGGCGGCGGAAACCAGTTCTACAAGCGACGCATAGCTTCAGAGATTTGACCCTTGCTGCGCATTTCCAGATATCCTTTGTTGTCTGGTTGAATCCCTCCCCTGCCCTACAGTATTGCATAGCTTTCCCCTGTTATTGCGTACTGGTTAACCTTGGAAAAACCGGTTCTGAAAATCTACCGACGCGTTCTCTGATTGGTGAATCAGGTTCCTTCTTTGTTCTGACGTTCTGACGTCATTTGACCTTGAACGCACACTCCCCCAAATTCCTTTCTCGTCTACCCTCAGAGCGGAGTCGAGATTCGGAGACAGTATTCTGTCTAGCATCTCGCACCATCGTCTTTCATAACTTAATGAAATTATTGCATAGTACTAATTAATAACATTACATATCGCGGGTTCGAGTACCGGGACCGTCTTCTTTCGTAATTGGACCTGTACCTACAGCCATTACCACCGTTCATAGCGGTTCATAAACCATAAACTCTTATTTTCAATATTATAAACATTAATTATTATAGTTTTATACATTACATACTTTGCAGTAATGAATATAAAACCATATGCATAGCGTTTAGTACCTCTAATTACCTTCTATATACATATTTTTCATAAAATAAATAATTATATATTCATAAAAGTTATAAACATGCAAATACATAAATGTAAAGGAATATAATAATACGCAAATTAGTTCTAAGTACGTGCAAATTAATTTAAACCCGTGCAAATTAGTTATAAGTACGTGCAAATTAATTGCGAATATTAAATAGCGACAGCCACTATCGTATTCTTCTACTACTAATTTGTTGCAGATTTTATAATCTTCGCATATGAATTCTAGTTCCCTGGGCTCTGGCTTCCCAGATAACGTAGAATATACGCCCCTGATTTACACACAGATATAGAGATATAGTTAAGGGTGTTATACTAAATACCTATGCCGGGGCAAATGACGTACTTGCTTGTTTTTACATTGTTTTTTTTAATCTGTCTACGTTAATCGCTACGATGCATATGAATGGTGAATAAATGATGATGATTAATCGATGGAACAAACTCAGGACCTGTGCCTTAATCAGGATTCGAACCGCAGTTATTGGCTAATGAATGTGCCCCACCATGAATCACTGGACCCCACACACGCTTTTTTTCTATTTCTTTTGTTGTTTCGTTATTTGCTCTGGTTATTTCACTATAAGACGGTTCCTATTTGGTCAGATTTCAGTGGTCCTGCATATGTATGTGTGTCCATTATTACACCGCATATACAGGGTTATTCATAAGTCAATGTCACATTTCGGTGTTTTATTGTGAAATAAGTACATGACATATCAGCATGAATGATATAAGAAAAGAAAGACAATCTCAAAAAGTTTGTTTGTCATACCTTACAGGTGCTCAATGTGTGCACCTTTGGTTACACGGAAGACATCCAGGCGATAGTCCAATTCTGCCCAGTCCAATTCTGCCCACACCTGCACCAGCATGTCACGGTCTATCGTTGCTATCGCTGCTGTAATGCGAACTCGGAGGTCGTTCAAATCAGCTGGAAGCGGTGGAATGAACACCCTGTCCTTCACATATCCCCAGAGAAAGAGATCACAAGGTGTGAAGTCTGGAGATCTTGGCGGCCACCGAAATGCTCTCTCGTTACCTGAGAACGCCATATTGTACACTGCTGCCGCCTAACGGCCAACCGCGTCACCACAACATGCGCTGTTCACGTGACACAAACTTGGAGAGTTTCTGATTCCATACTTACATGATTCGGACTCGCACGTCTCATACATCACGCACACGATGTTCCCCAAATGTGACACTGACATATGATAACCCTGTACAGTAGGGTCATTTTATTTGTTGTCTACCAGTTTGACTCTAGGAATTCTTGCACTTTTTGTAATTCGCTGTCTTACGCAGCTCGTCTAAATGAACATCTTACATTCTATGGTCTTTTGCTCATTCTTCATCTTATTTGGGTTCTTATTTCCGTTCCTGCTCTCTTCCATTCTCGTGCTTACCTGTCAGTTCCCTAATGCTAATTTCCGTGACTTTTTCCCCATTAGTTAGTCGCGACGTTGAGGATAGATGAGAATAGATGTAATACCGTAAACTCTGGTGACTCTGTGACATTTACCACAAGAAAGTAACAAACTGAAGCATCTCAGTATGAAACTACAATAGGAATTTCAAACATGAAGTTTTGAATGCTGGTAATTATTTTGCAAGACATTTAGTGAGATTTGAAATAATGAAATAAATAAGAATATCATCCCATGGATTCAGGTTCAGTTTGCAATGTATAGGAAAATAAGTGTGAAAGTACAGAAAGGTCACAAATACGATATTTTGCTGTGATCAGCTATTCATGATGTACTGTTGTTATTCACAAACTGAAACATATTGGAATAATGTGACAAGGAAGAAGAAAACAACACCCACTTGGTCGCTGCTCCTGCGCAGACACTCATAAACACCAAAGCACAGGCCGGGATTCGAACTCGGGATCCCTACCGTCGTACCACACTGTGCTAATCACTCCGCCACAGAGGTGGGTAAATTCTATCATTTATTTGAGATTTCAGAAACCATGAATATATTTCGACGTCCAATTTTCTTAGGCTTGTCTATATTCGACAATATTTCATCCCTTGAGTAAAGAAGTTAGCCTTTTGTGGACACTTAAAATGTTTGCCAGTTCTTTTCTTGCACATAGAATAAAGCCGACCTCTTGCACTTCCTTGATACGCTAGGGCAAACGTTGCCCTCATTGTACTTTTCCTCCGCAGCGCGAAGACTACTATTCGTTTAGGTCTCATTTCAGTTAGGGAATCATTTAACGCTTCTTCACAATCATTTCTAAATGAACGGTATCGTTTGCGCTTTTTTGTAGGTGCGTGACATTCTTGCGCGTCTACAAGAACAGAAACTGACTTCAGAACCTGAAGTAGATTCATCGGAGCGCCCTTCGTGTTGGAAAGAACGTGCAACAAAGTCACCCCCATAAGGTAGCGAAATTTATCAACATCACCCGCACTCTCTACACACCACACGCCGCACAAACTTTACATCAGCAACGTATGATTTACTACTGTTCCTATACATACAAAACTTACCCTATCTTCCTCCTTTTTGCTTCAGAGGGCGTACACGAACACAGATTTGCAGACAATGTTCGCACGGTCATAGTGCAGACAACGAAAAGCAACTGTCTGCTGTTTTCGGCAAAGCAGCCAGAAGAAGAGATTGCTGCACAAGTCAGGCACGCAAACGACTCACTCGTTCGTCAACATAACGAACACTATTAGCGTGGGACACCAGAATCCGAAGAACGTACCGATTGTCACAAAGTTACCCCACAGTCGCAAAGTCACCCAAGTTTACGGTGGAAGAAACGTCCATGCCTTGCCCTTTATACCTCTCTAGAATAATCGCGAAGACGATAATGAATGGTGAATTGATGAAATGCCAGAACTTCATCCAGAATTGGAACCAAGGACCACAGGCTAGGTGGCATGCTACGCTAACCACTCTGCCTCCGAGGGTAGGGTCACCTTCTTTTTACAAATCCCTGAAAAGGAGATCGGACAGCCTCTACTTTCCTTCCTTGCCTATTTCCATGCACTTAGGATCTTCATCTAGATGACACTCTCTGTGCATTGTTCCATACCCTACCTTTATTGTTCTACTGAAGCCATGTTTAATTGTGCCGTGATCTTCTCCATCATCAGTTCAAATTATTTTGCAATATTTGGATTCATTGTTATTTATTTCTCAGGTACAAGTTGTAAGGATCCGCCCTGGATCGTACTTGGTTCGATGGGTCTATTGAGCCTCGGCTTCACGCTCAGTATCTCTTCGGGGCTTGAACCTCCTCGGCTCAAAGTTCGGGTTAATCCGGCTGCTTCAGTCCCCGATGTAAGGTTCCTCGTAATTCTGGGTCAAAGGTTCTCAATCTACTTATAGATCTTGACCAAGATTCTACAAGCAATTGACAATCCTTCTTCCCACTAGGTTCTGTCGATATCCAGTTAAATATCCAACTTCCTTTTCTCTTTTCAGCCTCTGATCAGAGGTCCGAAAATTAATCCGAATCCACAGAATACGAAAAGGTGTACCCTGACCATGGTTACAAACGTTGACTACCAACAGTCTATCGACCGATCCCGAATTCCGGTATATCTTAAGACAATCACAACCCTCTCAATTATATCTCCTGACCAGGAGCATAGAAAAGAGAGAACATAAGCCTTCTGACCAGAAGAGCTAAGTAACTGTCCTAAGGTAATCCCAGAATGAACTAATTCCTAATAACGAAGTGGAACTAAACGCAGAAGTTCGAGCGTTGAAAGAAAAGACGGTTATACGAGTTCCGTATTTATAAGAAGTTCGAATACAAAGGCCACGGGCCACCGAGCTTCGCTGCTTATATAGCATTTCTCGGTGCCGTGAAGGATTTACCAACTTTTATCTTAACATCAATTTTACATTACAATAAAATACAAATTAATAAAATATCAATGAGGAACATAATTAGCTGCATGTAAAAATTACTATTTTTACCCTCTTGTGAATAATAAATATGCAATATAATTTTAATTGTTACACTCAGTATTTAATTTGACCAGGGAGTATGGCTTCTTCCAACTCCCCTGTCTCCCTGCAACGGCCACGCGATATGACAACAAAGAAAAAGAAAAAAAATTACAACGTCAAAATCTTAAGCAAAAATTATTTATATACAGGTTTTGTCTTGCGCGGGCATAACTTTCTTTTACCTTAACGTAACTAAATTCTGAATACACTGTATTGCAGTAAAATAATCAGGGATTATTATGATATTAGTCTAATTATTGTCCGCCAAGGGACACGACAGATATAGCGTGTGAAAGACAGCCTAATCTTTCGTCTTTTCCCTGTGACAACGTTTTCATAAGGTTGAGTCTGCCTGGCTCTTACACAATAGCGTTAGCTTTCTTGCATTGTTGTCACCGATAATAAACTTCCAGCTCAGCTTGCTGGCAGAAAGAAACAAACTCTTGGAACTTATATTTAACGAGGTGTGTTCCACATTCCTTGGTAATTAACGACTAACATATAAAATTATAAGTACAAAACAAAGAAAAATATGAAGTTTATATACATATTTGTAACGTGGACACTGCTACACGTTACAAAGTTATTTATTTCTTGTTCTAAAATAGCATAAAGCCATAGTCAAATACTAATCGTACTTTGCCCTAAGGAATAGTATATACATGGCTGTGAAATCTTACAGGGAGCAGTCCCTGGTATAAGGAGAATTACTTACTATTTCTTTCATTCTAGCTAATTTGTAAATAATGAAAACATGAATTATAAAACCTAGCAAAGAATATGTGGAAAAACAATGGTATTCAAGATACACCGTAAAATGTATAAGCGTCGTGGAGTTAGAGATAATTTTGATGGAACAACATGACACTAAAAAAACGACAACATAGACTCTAAGCCTCAAGTAGGTTTAGCAAGACAGGAGAGAAGCAATGGTGTACATGCCACACCATTGTATTGGAAGATAGGTCACAGTGAATAGATAAATATTATTACATCGGTCTATGTAACAAAAGAGATATAAAAATTTAGCAGGATAGTTTCATAGAGAAACTGTGATAGATAAGTAATACTACATTAGTCTATGCAACAAAAGAAAAATCAAAATTAAGCAGAACAGTTTCATAGAGAAACTGCGATAGCTGGGGGGTAAAGGCGGTCAGGGGCGTGATGCTGATCACATCATCCCCACTCACGACTGGATCAAGAAAGTGTGCGGCGTTACCCCCACACCCCCTATACGCATTCATGGCGTGGTGATAAGCACAGGGGAACACTTTAATTTTTTTATGCTAGTCTATGGAACAAAAGAGAGATCAAAATTTACCAGACAGTTTCATAGAGAATCTGCGATAGTTAAGTTGATAAGGAGTTGTTGGGAAAGTTATTAAGGAGCCCAAGATATAAGTAAGACTAAGAGAAGGAGATAATTAGCGACAAATAATCTTGCATTATCCCACTCCGAACAGCTGAGAGCTAAAGAGGAGGAGAAAATACGGGAAATATGGAAAGAAGTAATTTGGTGATTTTAGAGTTTACAGGGAACCATGACAAGATTTTACCACATGATTATTTGCACGGGTTGCGAAATTATTAGAATGTTATGGAAATTTCGGATATGTCTTTGTTGAGAAAATTCTTGTTGTCTCCCTCAGGCATTCTACAGGTGGTTGGATTCGATTTTTTTTACGTCCGTTTGAAGTTTATTTCCAATGTTCTTTTTTTATTTCTTTATTTCTTATTTAAGGAGAATACTATTCCTTGGATTGTAATAACGAAACACTGAGACTGATATAGAATAGATTTCAAATGAAGGAAGTGCACTAAGTTCTGTATAATCGTCGTAGAAGGAAACTTTGTTCTATGAGGGGACTCCCCGATGGTACAGTGTTAGCGTCGTCGCCTTGTAATCAAGGGGTCCCGGGTTCGATACCCGGTGAAGGCACATTGTGATTTGAACCCCACTTTAAACTGTGGGTCCAGTCCCGATTAGCCTTTCTGTAAATCAGATGAAGGAACGTTGTAGCTGTTATTTTTATTCTGTAAATTTAGCCTTCAAGTTTATGAGCAAAATATATGTAGTATCTACTGTCTACATTTTCACTCGTTATTAAACACATTTCACAAAGTAGTTTTATCGAACTTCAGAGGGAAGCTGACAGCAATGTCAGGATGGCGGGAGCTTGTTTGCGACCAGGGTGTATTCCGAGACTATTTTTCGCCGTTCCCCACTGTCAGAGGTTTCGCTTTGAACAATGGACACCGTTGCTTCAGGGGGCAAACACCAAACATAGGGCGAGGTTGACCTGCAGTAGCGGGTACGTGCCATAAATCCAGGCCTAAAGTAGGAATGAAAGTTGATGCAAGGGAGAGGCAATAAAAATTCTGTAATTTGCTTTGCTTGCTGACAGGAAGTTTTGCAGGAAAAGCTGAAAAGGAAAACTGCAGACTTTGAATGAAAGAGGGACAGTGAACACAAGTTCTTTGTATTATTCGCAAACACACAAGCTTCCATTTCGAAGGTGAGGCTATCAGCAGCGAAGTTATTAGAGGGTTGGAAGCAGTGCCGACGCCAGAGGGGGCAGGGGGACGCCCCATGTCAGACACTTCGCCCCCCCCTCCCACCCGGGCCTCCCAACTGAAGTTAATTACATATCGAATAATAAGAGAGTTCATTTATAAGAGTATGACGATTTTCACCTTTTCAAAGTGGTGTATTCTGCATGATATCACTTTTCTGCTTATAATACCAACTTGATTAACAAATATTAATTTGTTTAGTATATATATATAGCTATGTGTATGTGACTTTCGTTCAAGATTCGAGCGCCGACTGGGCATAGGTGATTTCTCATTCATTTATGTCCTGTAATAGCCGAGATTAACCTAAGTTTTAACCAGTCTTAAGAACTGGGAAAAAGTGTTGAATGTGGATGATTTTAAAACATCACGAATATTTTCAGGACCACAAGACATCATCTGTAGTACGGGCAAATTATTCTAATCGTGGTCGTTAGTGACAACGCTAATTAATTAAAAGACATTCAAAGTTGATTCAAGATTTGGTTGGTTGGTTGATTTGGCGTTTGAAGTCCACTTTATGCACAGTAAGGCTAATTGGGACTGGACTTGTAGTTTAAAGTGCCTCCACAGGGTATCGAACCCAGGACCAAAGGTGATCGGATAAAAACCGACACAACATGTCAGTTGTTGTGGATTCATCGCGCTTTCTTACTATTCAGGGACTTGAATTTCGAGATGATGAGTCTGAGGAAACCTTAACAAAGGGGATTTCTTCGATACTCTTGAAGCTAATGAGGGGATATTATTTGGAAATGTATTGAACGTGAACCTTAAAATGCAAATTACACTTAAAATTCGATTCAAAACATATCGCGGGCAAGTAAAAGAACGCTTATTAGGATTGCCACTCTTCAATCATTAGATGCAGGTTCGCTCTTTCTCGTAAATATCAAAATCGAAGAACTTCTTCCCACGAACTCCATAGGTGCCTGTAATTGTGTAGCACAGACATACGTTGGAGTGGTAGAGTAAGAGTAAGTAATGCCAGGGTCAGAATATTTCTTGAATTATGAGATAACTGTAACCTTTGTCTGATTTTTTATCCTATGATAACATTTCCCTGAAAGGTGAAACACAAATGTTTCCCAAAACTCTTCAGCGTTACGAAGATGATTGTCCTTAAAATCTTTGAAAAGGCTTGCCCGAAACAGGATGCTGGATGCAAACTGCCTCATTTGGCTGTTCTTGCCATTGAGAACAAATGTCAAGTCCTGGACGTACCAAAGATGGGCAATGTGTTCTTCAAAGCACATAGAGCAGAATTCTCCTACAGGAGAATTGCACTTCACTAAGTGCCTCACATTGTTTCTAATACTTAAGAAGATTAATTTCTTCCAACGTCACGTTTATTTTGCAAGAAAATTAAACTCTTAGAAGCATTATTTTCATCATTTATTATTATCTTATAACTTAAATATTTATATCAGTAGTTTCATCTCAAGAAAGACGATGAATTATAAAATTATGAATGTCTTTCAATACTGAAATAGGCCACTAGATACAACGCAACTTACCAATAAAAAAGAATTAATGTCTTTATTAAAACAAATCATGTGGAGATAAACTCGTAATCAAGAAGTAAAATTAGGCAGTAAACGTCCACTCTAAATAAAAGACACACAAAACACCATACATGAATATAATAATAATAATAATAATTATTATTATTATTATAATTATGATTATATAAGTATATATATGTGTGTAGTGTTTTCGGGCGTTTTAATGTGACTGCCTCCTTACAATATTTTGTTGCCAGCCTCCCCCCCCCCCAGTCAAATTTCCCTGGCGCCGTCACTGGTTGGAAGTAAATTTATTAGGACGAGGAAAGTAAAATTAGCTGTTGACAGTGTTGCACCAAAGGACGTGATATGTGCTACTGTTTGTATAAATGATAGGAAATTTAAGCAAAAATTTATATATTGTTGAGACTTGAGAGTTGTTTCCTTCATTTGATCGTAGGAAGAGGTTTTCTGAGACAGAGTGGTATTATTTTACACATACATGGGAAAGGGTGGTTGTTGAAAGATAGAGACGTATTTTGCACATTCTTTAAAAGTTCAGATAAAACGAGAATTTAGCCTTGCTGTTATGAAAAGAAATAACGCAGTACGGGGAAATAATAACTTCACATTTTTCGCACCTGGTGGGATGCAACACAAGAGTATTGCAGGAAGTCTATGAACGAGGATGAAGAAGGATATGTGAAATTTGACTTACCTGCGGGTGAATTAGTTTATTCTAATATTCTTAAGGTTGATATTGTTTAAGTCCACTTTATTCGCAAATATGCTAAATCGCGAACTGACCTACAGTTTAAAGTGCGATCCGATCCACTTTGTGCCTCCATTTAGTATCGACGCGAGGACCCTTCATAACAAGAACTCGACGTTATTACTACGCCATCGGGGAGGCACCCAATTTACACAAATATGTTGATTCCAATAACACGTTATATGCATAATCTGATAATGATGCACTTTGGGTGCATCTAAACATATTTTTTTTCAACTATAGCATGTCTAAAAGAATCATTGAAGTTGGGATTTTTATAACTTCAGGAGGCACGGCTCTGTAAACGTGCGATATAAAATTAATGCAGGTTTGCCTTCCATACGTGGTGGTTTTGTCACGTTTCTTCGCTTCGCACAACATACACTTTTGCAGGAAAGGCTTCTTGCATCCTCCTGGGGCCTTGCTCTAGCTAAACATAAAATATATTTGTTTAGCATAATCGAGGGTTACATATTCCTGCCGAACTTACTAGAAAACAAGGATTCTATTGGGATCATACTGCTTTGAATGACAGTATCAATGAAGTTTTATGTACGCTACTACTTATAATAATGAGCATAAAATATTAATCAGGAACTTTACTTTTCGTCAACTGGATGTAACATCTTTTTTTGTTATTCAATTCATCACCTTTTTTGACATTAATTTTCTTGCCAGGACAGCTGTTTTTATGCAGATTTTGACGATCTTAACTACACGTATGCTAGATATTAGCTAATATTCGTGCTGTTATATTACTATTCTTCTACAATCTTTGTAACATGTCATGCAATAACAATAATAGAATTGATTAATTTACATATTCAAGTGAATAGACCTATGAATTATATTAATGCATTGATTTAAACATTTGCTTAATTGTTGTCGTTAATGTTATTATTATCATTTTTTCTGAAACACTTGGCTCAGACACCCTCCCCCGACATATATATCTAGATGCCTGCCTGCCGAAGGATAAATTAGATCAAGCGGTGGTGGTACCGGACTTAGAGGCTAAAGGGAAAACAAAGAAGTATGTGCGTCATAAGCTGAGCATAAGAAACAGCACAATATCACAAAGAAACACTTTTTGAAACTTATGTCATAGAAGATGTTTAACAATATTAAGAACAATAAATGCTTTCTATTTGTAATATACTAAATATTGAAATTTTAAATAGTCTTTTGTGTTCGTACTACACATTTAAAAACTTTTTTGTTGCTCCCCAGCGCCAAGCTTAGAATTTAAAGAAAAAATGTACATTTTCATAGTGCACGGAAGTTCGACATTCAGAAAGAGAGAAGGTCTATTGGAAAACATTTCAAGCCTTCCAAAAGGTATAGCAGTAATGAAAAAGAGCACTCACTTATACCGTGTTTGTTACAACCTGTCCCGCTTCCCGCGCTAGCTGATTACTGGCTTTTCTAGCATAAACCAAGCGGTGTTGCTGCTGAAGACCGCCTGAACTCCTTGCTGGGGAAAGTCAAAGCCAGGCAGCAAATTAAAATACGCAACGTGGCAACAGCGTCTACGTAAACTCCTCTCTTCTGGCTTCCATTCGCTCCTCGCTGCCCAGCAGACGACTTTTTTCTCGTTTCTCAATGGCACCAAAACTGTCGAGCGATCGCTAGCGCGGGAAACGGGACAGGTTCTAACAAACTTGGTATAAATGTACGATGGATAGACAGTTGTATGAAGCGAGAAAAACCACAAGGTAGATTTCATAAGATACCTAGCAAATCAGTAACAAACAAACTGCATTTTTAATATTAATGTCCTCATGATTAACGAACCTTATTTATTCTCACCATGCAACGGGGAAAATATTTGGAGCTTTATCCCACTTTCCGGAAAAATATTTCGTGTTTCTGCTACTTTTGACTTTTGTTGGCATGATATCCCGGATCACTTTTACGAGACGAGACGGGACGGGACAAAACGAGACGGGACGAGACGAGACGAGACAGAACCTTCGAGACGGGACACGAGACGGGACAAACGAATATCTTCGAGACGAGACACGAGACGAGACCCGAGACGAGACAGCATTTTCACGAGACGGGACGGGACAGACCAATGTCTCGTCTCGTCTCGTCTCGTGGGCAACACTAGAAAGGCTAGAGACCCCACAAGTGTTAAGGGTGCCATCCGACTGTTGTATGGCGGACGGTGTCACCGTAGTGACTAAGTGGTGGTCTCTGTCCGGTCGAACGGCTAGGCCCCATAGGTGTTAAGGGTGCCATCCGACTGCTGTATGGCGGACGGTGTCACCGTAGTGACTAAGTGGTGGTCTCTGTTCGTTCGTACGGCTAAAGACCCCATAGGTGTTAAGGGTGCCATCCGACTGTTGTATGGCGGCCGGTGTCACCGTAGTGACCAAGTGGTGGTCTCTGTCCGTTCGAACGGCTAGAGACCCCATAGGTGTTAAGGTGCCATCCGAATGCCGTATGGCGGCCGGTGTCACCGTAGTGACTAAGTGGTGGTCTCAGTCCGTTCGAAAGGCTGGAGACCCCATAGATGTAAAGGGTGCCATCCGACTGCTCTGCTGTATGGCGGCCAGTGTCAACGTAGTGACTAAGTGGTGGTCTCTGTCTGTCCGAACGGCTAGAGACCCCATAGGTGTTAAGGGTGCCATCCGACTGCCGTATGGCGGCCGGTGTCACTGTAGTGACTAAGTGGTGGTCTCTGTCCGTTCGAACGGCTAGAGACCCCATAGGTGTTAAGGTGCCATCCGAATGCCGTATGGCGGCCGGTGTCACCGTAGTGACTAAGTGGTGGTCTCTGTCCGTTCGAACGGCTAGAGACCCCATAGGTGTTAAGGGTGTCATCCGACTGCTGTATGGTGGCCGGTGTCACCGTAGTGAATGAGTGGTCGTCTCTGTCCGTTCGAGCGGCTGGAGACACCATAAGTGTTAAGGGTGACATCCAGTTGCTGTATGGCAGCGGATGTCACCGTAGTGACTAAGTGGTGGTCTCAGTCCGTTCGAAAGGCTGGAGACCCCATAGATGTAAAGGGTGCCATCCGACTGCTCTGCTGTATGGCGGCCAGTGTCAACGTAGTGACTAAGTGGAAGTCTTGTCCGTTCTAAAGGCTAGAGACCCCATAGGTGTTATGGGTGCCATCCGACTGCTGTATTGCGGCCGGTCTCACCGTTGATACTAACTTGTAGTCTCTGTCCTTTTTAACGGCTAAGGACCCCATAGGTTTTAAGGATGCCATCCGACTGATATATGGCGGCCAGTGTCACCGTTGTGACTAAGTGGTGGTCTCCGGTCGTTCGACCGGCTAGAGACCCCATAGGTCTTGAGGGTGCCATCCGACTGATGTATGACGGCCGGTGTCACCGTTGTGACTAAGTGGAGCTCTCTGTCCGTTCGAACGGCTAGAGACCCTATAGGTGTTAAGGGTGCCATCCGACTGCCGTATGGCGGCCGGTGTCACCGTAGTGACCAAGTGGTGGTCTCTGTCCGTTCGAACGGCTAGAGACCCCATAGGTGTTATGGTGCCATCCGAATGCCGTATGGCGGCCGGTGTCACCGTAGTGACTAAGTGGTGGTCTCAGTCCGTTCGAAAGGCTGGAGACCCCATAGATGTAAAGGGTGCCATCCGACTGCTCTGCTGTATGGCGGCCAGTGTCAACGTAGTGACTAAGTGGAAGTCTTGTCCGTTCTAAAGACTAGAGACCCCATAGGTGTTATGGGTGCCATCCGACTGCTGTATGGCGGCCGGTCTCACCGTTGAGACTAACTTGTAGTCTCTGTCCTTTTTAACGGCTAAGGACCCCATAGGTTTTAAGGATGCCATCCGACTGATATATGGCGGCCAGTGTCACCGTTGTGACTAAGTGGTTGTCTCTGTTCGTTAGAAAGGCTAGAGACCGCATAGGTTTTAAGGGTGCCACCCGAGTGCTGTATGGCGGCCGGTGTCACCGTTGTGACTAAGTTGTGGTCTCTGTCCGTTCGAACGTCTAGTGACCTCATAGGTGTTAAGGGTGCCATCTGACTGCTGTATGGCGGCCGGTATCGCCGTAGTGACTAAGTGGTGGTCTCTGTCCGTTCGAACGGCTAGAGACCCCATAGATGTTAAGGTTGCCATCCGACTTCAATATGGCGGCCGGTGTCACAGTAGTGACTAAGTGGTGGTCTCTGTCCGTTCGAACGGCTAGAGACCCCATAGGTGTCAAGGGTGACATCCGACTGCTGTATGGCGGCCGGTGTCACCGTTGTGACTAAGTTGTGGTCTCTGTCCGTTCTTACGGCTAGAGACCCCATAGGTCTTAAGAGTGACACCCGACTTATGTATGGCGGCCGGTGTCACCGTAGTGACTAAGTGGTGGTCTCTGTCCGTTCGAACGGCTAGAGACCCCATAGGTGTCAAGGGTGACATCCGACTGTTGTATGGCGGCCGGTGTCACCGTTGTGACTAAGTGGTGATCTCTTTCCGTTCGAACGGCTAGAGACCCCATAGGTCTTAAGGGTGTCATCCGACTTATGTATGGCGGCCGGTGTCACCGTTGTGACTAAGTGGTGGTCTCTGTCCGTTCGAACGGCTAGAGACCCCACAGGTCTTAAGGATGACATCCGACTTATGTATGGCGGCTGGTGTCACCGTTGTGACTAAGTGGTGGTCTTTGTCCGTTCGAACGACTAGAGACCCCATAGGTTTTAAGGGTGACATCCGACTGCTGTATGGCGGCCGGTGTCACCATAGTGACTAAGTGGTGGTCTTTGTCCGTTCGAAACGCTAGAGACCCCATAGTTGTTAAGGAAGCCATCCAACTGCTGTATGGCGGCCGGTGTCACCGTTGTGTCTAAGTTGTGGTCTCTGTCCGTTCGAACTGCTGGAGACCCCATATGTTTTAAGGGTGCCATCCGACTGCTCTATAGCGGCCGGTGTCACCGTATGACTAAGTGGTGGTCTCGTGCCGTTCGAAGGGCTGTAGACCCAATAGATATTGGGGGTGTCTTGCTGCTCCTGTGTGGAGGCCGTTGTCTTCTTAGTGAATGAGTGGTGGTCTCTGTCCGTTCGAGCGGCTGGAGATCCCATAGGTGTTAAGGGTGACATCCGGCTGCTGTATGGCAGCGGGTGTCACGGTAGTGACTAAGTGGTTGTCTCTGTCCGTTCGAAAGGCTAGATGCCCGATAGGTGTTAAGGGTGCCATCCGACTGTTGTATGGCGGCCGGTGTTCCGTAGTAACTAAGTGGTGTTCTCTGTCCGTTTGAACGGCTAGAGACCCCTTATGTGTTAAGGGTGCCATCCGACTGCTGTATGGCGGCCAGTGTCACCGTAGTAACTAAGTGGAGGTCTCTGTCCGTTCGAAAGACTAGAGACCCATAGGTGTTAAGGGCGCCATCCGACTACTGTATGGCGGCCGGTGTCACCGTTGTGACTAACTAATAGTCTCTGTCCGTTCGAACGGCTAGAGACCCCTTATGTGTTAAGGTTGTCTTCCGACTGCTGTATGGCGACCGGTGTCACCGTAGTGACTATGTGGTGGTCTCTGTCCGTTCGAACCTCGAGGGACCCCATAGGTGTCAAGGGTGACATCCGACTGCTGTATGGCGGCAGGTGTCACCGTAGTGACTAAGTGGTGGTCTCTGTCCGTTCGAACGGCTAAAGGGGTTCCAGAGGGACGAAAGGGGCTCTAAGGAGCCCTGAAAGGGTTAAAGAGGTTCCAAGGAGCCAAGTTGGGCCTTAAAGGGTTCCCGAGGCTCTCAGGGCCCAGGGAGGGAGGTGGGCCACTGGTGAGTGAAAATGTCACCAAAGTATCTCAAGTTAAGGATCCGATCAGATAGTGGAAGTCCAGTTCGAGCCAGCATAGTAAGGGAAAGAAAAGGGAAAGGCAATGATCTGTGCCAAATTATTTTGAAGTCCTGTTCAAGAATGCAACATGCACTACAAGTAAGTGTTGATGTTTTGTGTAGTATAGTATAAAGTGCGCGTAACTTGAAAGAGATTAAACACTTACAAAGTAGAACCATAAGTAAATCTCATTCAAGTTACAAGTCACTCACAGCCTCCCCAAAGAATAACCCGTAAATCTCTTGTAATTGGGCAAACAAGTTTAATGGCTTGTCAACAAGTAACAATTATGAATCAGTAACGATGAATGAGCAGTGCAAAAGTTGCATTTAAAAATAACTTTATTTACCATATAGCGAGAAAACGTTTCGCAATACATTCTAACTACACTTTTCAGTGGTCCAGAAATTTTTGATATCACCTTAAAAAATACTAAGTGTTAATGAAAGAATAAGAATTTTCTTATTATTTGGAGGAGACTACCGCATACCAGAGTCTACAGACACGCACATACACATGCACATACTCACATGCTAGGAATATAATTGTTACTGACTATACTAGGTTAGACCAGTAGACAATTTTAGCCATCGTACACTATACCTGCCGCAAAATTAGTTTTGTATTGACGCTAGTGAAGCACGTGGAGAAAGCGGGACCACGTCACTGCGGGAGGGTGGGTTGCTGGCATGCGAGCCAATCAAAATCTTCACAGGGCTTCACCCAAGCCCTGGTTACCTAGCAACAGAAAACGTTTATCTCCGTGCTCCCGCTTATCGGGCGATTCTTCCTGCGATCAGTTTCCATGTTGTTGGGAGAGGACGTGTTGTTTGTTTGTTGCGTTTCGTTGCTGTGATATTTAAACCGGTCCGTTTGTTTAGTGTTTATTGAATTTAGAGTATTCTTTGTTGTATACGAGGGTCACTATTTATATTTTGGCATTGAAAACTGCTTTATTGTTTTTCGAAGTATTCTCCTTTATGATCAATACACTTTTGCATTCGTTCGAACCATTTGTCAAAGCAGTTTTTCCAATCTTCTTGAGACACCTCCGTAATATGGTTTTTGAACACATCAACGGCGTCTTCCGCCGACGAAAATCGTTGTCCACGCAATTTATTCTTGACATTCGGGAACAAGAAGAAGTCATTGGGTGCCAAATCAGGACTGTACGGCGGATGGCCCATCAATTCGATTTTTTGACTGTTCATAAAGTCGGTTGTTAGACGAGATGTCTTGATGAAGAATGATCCGACGGCGTTTGTTTGTTTTCCGTATTTGACCGAAGACCTCTGGCAAACAAATTGTTGTGTACCATTCAGAGTTGACCGTTCTACGTTCCTCTAAAGGCACAGTTGCCACATGACCAGTTTTCCCGAAAAAAACAGACGACCATTTGTTTCGATGTGCTTCGAGCGCGAACAACTTTTGTTGGATTGGGTTCATCTTGAAACACCCATACAGTCGACTGCTGTTTACGTTCCGGCTCATATGCATATATCCATGATTCGTCACCTGTTACAATCTTATATACGTCTTTTGAAGCACCAGGATTGTATTTATTGAGCATTTGTTTGCACCAATTGACGCGAGCGTCTTTTTGAGTTTTTGTCAAATTGTGTGGGATCCAACGAGAACATACCTTTCTCACAGCTAAATGATCATGTAATATTTTATATATGCTGGTGGAACTAATGCCTATGGTTGCCTCAATCTCACAGTATGTCACATGACGATCTTGCAGTATTAGGTTTTGCACAGCATCAATATTTTCTTGAACAACAACTGATTTTGGACGACCTTCGCGAATCTCGTCGGTGAGCGAATGGCGGCCACGATTAAATTCGTTATACCAGCGTTTCACAGTGGCAAAGGATGGGGCTTCATCGCCAAATGTGGGGAAACATCTTTAAGGACAGTTATAAAATATCTGGGATTCTCATACAAAAAAAATAATGGACGCAAAATAAAGTAAAGTATGGAGGCATATGAGGATGTGGAGGTAGGGCTCCACACATTCTCGACCTTGACCTAGGCCATATTATGGAGGTGATGCAGTGATGTGGTTCACCAACCGCCTTTTTCCCAGGTTTGCCCCAGGTACTCACTTAGGCTGAGTCGACCCAGGAGCCGCTCGGGATATTTGAAAAAGTTCCACAAACCATCGCGGGTCCCCCGCGTGAAAGTCAGACACTCCACCAACTGGACTTTGTGCAATTCATTTGCGGTATAATTGAAAGATGAGCAGACTTTAAGGAAAGAAATGATTATTGAAAGTGTATATATTCAATATTTTCAGAATGGATTGAAAAGGTAACCTGTAAACAATGCTCGTTTCGTTAATTCGTTCATGTTGTAAGGGAAATGGAAATTAAGAGAGAAAACAATAACACATTTCATCATTGTTGTTCCTTTTCATAACACGTTTTCCTAGACACAGCGTCAGACGTAGTGTGACCAGACGTCCTCTTTGTCCGGACATGTCCTCCTTTATAGGTGTCTGTCCTGCGTCCGGGCGGATTTTTTAGATTTCGGCAAATGTCATCCTTTTTTGGAAATAGTATAGCATCGACCATAGCAAATGTGCTGCATGGAGAATGCTTCCACACGTAACGATCATAATTGAAGGCAAATCACTTGGAGTGCGTTAAGTCTTCGAGCAATGCTCACCTAGCATCTGTGAGCTGAACATGATCATTTTCCCGACTGAGTCGTTAGTAGGGTGCGGATTTATAGGCGCTAAAAACCTAGGCACGAAAATAGGCACTTATAGACACCCTAAAATTTAAAAGAGACATTAAAGTAGGCAATGAATGTGAACTTATTTCAATTCTCTTCTTACAATGCACAGAATGTATTCGCACTTCAGTTTATACATAAAAGTGCGATAACGATTAACAAACTATTAATATTAATACTCTTTTGATCGAGATTCACATTTGCGGGGAAAGTAATTCTCACAACAGCTTGTGCAAACGACTGTGCTAATTTGAACAAATGATGAAAAAACAATTTGCACCATTGTAACAAAAAGAATACTCTGAAACAATGTTCCAATTGAGACCCTGAAATCTGGTAAATGCCAGATTTCAGTGAGTACAACATCAACAAAGACTTACATTCTTCAGTCTAGGGAAAGCCAAAGGCACGTAAAAAAAAGCTGAAGTATGCAGAATAGCGATTTTTGGGCACGATTAATCAAAATAGGCACTAACCCTCAGGCACTATAAAAATGCGTTTTAGGACTAGAAACACCATGAAACGAACTTTAAACATTAAAGCCTATGATTTACTGCAAAGGAATAAAAAAGGCAAATAGGCAAAATTCCGCACCCTAATCATTAGTATTATTTTAACCCGTTGCTTCGCCCTCTGAGACTGCTGGAACGCATGTTGTCTGTGCAGTTCCTCTTCGATTGATTGATTTGGTTTATTTTACTTCGTTTTTCTGCCACTTTTGGCTGATCGCGAAGACGGGTATGAGCGATGATAGGATAATTTTGATGAAGGGGCACTCACAAAGAACACTCATGCTCAGTCTGGGATTCGAATCGGGGACCGTTGGCGTTGTGACGCGGTGTGCTAACCACTCCGCCTCAGGGATCGGCCAGTTCCTTTTCGAGTTATACATACACGATACAGAAACGCCTAGTGAGAATTTTGATTATTAAGTAATATTTACATTCATGAAATAACGAAGCGAATGTGTAAATTCAACAATGATCTTGCAAGAAAATATCTAGCTTTTAAAGGATGGAAGAGACGAATATGAGGTAAAGTGTAAGGTGGCTGTCACTTTTCCCTGCTGTTGAAAGAGTGATAGAAATGTTCGTGGAATTAAAATCATATTTCTCTACCCAATCTAAACAACTTAAAGATTGTAATTCGATGTTTGGAAATAAATTAAAGAGAATCTTACTTGTTACATTTGTATTCACTTCTGGGGATATTTCATTGTAATATCCAAGAAGAAATGGAGTAAAAATATGTGCTTCAAATTGTAGATATTCTTTGTCATTTGTTAAATAACATATTAGGAGATTGCTTTCTTTGCTTAAAGGTAAGAGGAAGTTATTGAAAAAGATCATCTGAAAAGTATCTGTGAGCAAAGTGTTGGTAAGATTTTGTAAATTGATTAAATTATGAGTAATGGTAAATGTGTTGCCATTTTTTGCAGTGTCCTCTTTTTTATGACTTTGTCCTCCTTTTTCCCCTGCTCTGTCCTCTTTTTTGAATGCGTGTGTCTGGTCACCCTATGTGGGACAATTTGCTGATTCCAGCGTGGACGAACTTGTAACGTACAGGAAATATCTCTCGAGCAGCTATTCAAACATCCCGCTTTCCCTGCCCTCTCTTGGCCTCTAATGAATTCATCAATTCCAACACTGTGGGTTTTCAAGCCACAACATCCTCTAGCAGAATATTCGCTGATAAACATGAACTAAACGATGAAAATTTGATCAAAGTCAACCCCAGCACACAAATTTGCGTTGCCAATAGCTCTCAAGTTAATTGGAAGGAGAATTAATTGATGTTTTCGTCGCTTGGCGTTTATCATTTACTTGCATATGTGCATGCATGCTGTCTCCCGTGTTTATTTAAGCTAATTTGTTAGTAGGCTGAGGAATGATGAACATGCTCATATTCATTGCGGATACACATTAATGACGTCATCATGGTACAACAATATTACCCAATGCCAGTGTAACATTAAGCAATAATCAGTGGCGTCGGCGAGTCACGTGTCTCATCCCTATGTCGGAAAGACAATATTCTAAGAGGTCGTTTGATGTCACTTCTTGATTGTAGTTCATGGATTGATTTGTTGTTTTAAGTCCACTTTATACACAGATGGGCTAATCGGTACTGGACCTACAGTTTAAACTAGAATCAGAACAACTGCAGTGATCTAATTCGGCCGGTATGAGTTGGTACGACATACCGGTAGTAAATTAAGATGCCAAAAAGCATACCGGTAGTAATTTTTTAAAATTGGCACTTATTTATTACAAGTAGCTACGTAATGACCAAAAATGTACTAGATTCTTTCTCTTTCTCTCTCTCTCTCTCTCTGTCTCTCTCTCTGTCTCTCTTTCTCTCTCTCTTTCTTTATGTGGTGATAAAAGAGAGAGAATGAGAATCGATGTATTATTTAAGAAATCAAAACAAAAAAAGGATTGTATCAAAAGACAGCTCTGTGCATCCGAGCATACCGGCAGTAATTTATTTCCAATTCCGCCACTGAACAACTGTGCAATGTTTGTTGATTGTAGTGTTTGAAAATATAACACCAATATCAGACTTGGATTTTGGGGGGAGAGCCACAGCTCCGGGCCTCCATCTGCAAAAGGAGGCCAAGAAAAGAAACAAGATATTTGATTGTGGTAAAATGTTAAGAAAATATACTAACCACCTGACATAACTTTGGCTAAAGGTTGCAACTGAAATATATAGTACTGTACATAGCCTTATGATGTACCGTAGACTGCAAGTATGCATCTATGTCTGTTGTCGAAATATGAAGAGAGAAAGATAAAAAGAAGAAAGAGAGCGAGAGATAATTAGGGAGAGAACGCGTACGTAGTCTACGGGAGTGATTCTCAACCTTTGTGAGCCCGTGGTCCGGCAAATTCGATTTTTAAAAGTCGATGCTCCAACCCCAATAATTTTACTCCTAAATGGCTTTCTAATTTCTTAACTTTATACTTTGACTGGCGCACTTTCGACCACGTCTTGTGCACTGGCTGATGTGACCTTGGGCTACGTTTTGGGTATTTATTTGGGCATGTATTCTTCGAGGAATGGAAACGAGCAAGTACGTTCGCTTATTTGTAAAGGTGGGAACGTAACGGAAACGTTATGTGTGTACGGGTTCTTATATTGTACAAATATTCAGGATAGTACGAATTGCCTGTTTTCTTAATTATAAACTGGGTAAGTAATATCCGTTTCAAAATAGTTAGACGTTTTATGTAAACGAATTCAATAGTGACACTAAACCGGAAAAAGCAATATTTACTTTTTTCGTCATTTTCACATTTTTAAACATAATTGAAAAATAATTGTTTTCAGTCATGCCCCGCAAATTCATACCTTGCCTCTGTAATAAATTCTGACGCTCATGTTTAAAATACAAAAAATTCAAGTATAACTCAGTTACCTTAGTTTTCGGGGTGAAAGTAGCTTTTCTTTAAGTTCCCAAGCAACGTTCGTTTCCATGGTCAACAAACAAACATGGAAAACTCGATATAATTATTACATCTCTGACGTACGTAAAAAGAAAAAATCTTCTCTTTTATAAAAACTGTTTTCGTTCATTTTTCGATTATCCAGCTTTCAGCAACATCCAGTCTACTCGACAAAATAGATATATTACAAAGAAAAGCATTGCGAATTTGTCTAGGTCTTATGCAATAAAGCCCCAATGTAAGCGTTTATATGGAGAGCAAAGAAACATCTTTGAGTCACAGGCGGATTCAATTAACAATAAAATTCCTCCTTAAATCTTAGGAAAATCATCCTCATCCATTTAATAAAGTGTTTGAAATACAAAAACAATGGACTGTGCCGATGTTATAAATCCTCAAACAACCTCATATTTCTTTGTATACTGCCATTACATAGACCCGGAACTTCGAACCAAGACTTTCACTCTCCTACATCCTTTTATTTATTAACTTGATATACCATTACGTACGTACACAACGTACAATAAATACACTTCAGAGATCTATAACTACATGCATTGTACAGGGGAAAATGGCCAACACACGTAATTATATACACCGATGGTTCAAAGGATAACCAAGGCGTAGGATGCATTACATCCCAGAGAAAAAAAAATATCAGCAGAATATAGACTCATCTATTTTCACCGCGGAAAGTTACAAAGTTACAGAGCTTTACAATGTGGAATATCCGAAGGTTATTAAAAAATTCTTCTTCTTAAGTGTATTACAAGCTTTATCTCCATCTTATCCTAAATTATGCCATCAGTCTATATCCAATATTCTAATAATTCAACAAGTTCAATTTGCTCGTAAATGGAACATTGATATACAATTTAGTTATGTTAAAGCACATAATATTCATGTGGGAAATGAACAAGTGGACATATATGCTAAGAAAGCCAGAGATTCACAACACCTAAGTTTTAACAGATGGTACACAGATTTATTACCTCGAGTAAAAAACAAACTTATGAATCATTAAAAAGACTGGTGCAAGGAATAATGTATGGTAGTGGGTAATACATATATAGATGGATAGCAGATTTTACAATAAAAATTCATGGTTTCATTCATATAACCCCCCTCCCCTGGCAAGTCATAGTTTTCGTGATAGATTGAGAACAGGACGCATACGTACATTAGCACACTTATCAAAAATTCATATTGTAACTCAACAAAATTGCAAATGTGGTAATGAAAACCCCGATGCACAACATTTATTCTTAGAATGTCCAATTTTCTTACAACAACGAATCATATTCTACAAAGGTCTACAACGATTGAAAATTCCATTCCCAGATTCACTCTCTTTCCTTTTATCTACTCCACATGTCTGGTTTCTATACGGAAATCCACAAAAATGTAGACTTGAAATGTAAAAAGTGATCACAATAAATCAGTGCAATGATAAAAGTGATTTACTTATATAATTGATTTCTTTACTTGTATACAAGGTACCTTTATTAGGTAGGCCATTCCCGAGGTTCCGAGATTATTTCCCATGATCCTGTGCGCGCTATGACGTCATTAAGACTGTATATCATGGAAAGACCTTTTCCGAATTCGCCTTCCTTTTGCCGATAGAGCGCGCACAGCGTTTACACCACCAGATGTTTTGTCCAGGCCCTCTTCGCGAGGCTCCTCAAGAACACGCCTCCTCCGTTACACGGGCAGTTAGTGATTGACAGGTCGTAAAACCCTTGTCATTTCTTTCCTCAGACATGTCCTAGGTTTTGCTGTTCGGGTCTTCACTGCCAAAAGCTGATCTTACAATTTATTGTCAAAATTCCAGACGATAATATACAGTCCTGCAGCAACAATATGTGGCTTGTAACATACATAATTGTGAAAGCGTCTTCTCTTCAACGAATAAGGAGTCCCAGTAGTCTATTATTGACCTCCGGGGCGAGGTAGTTAGCGCAGCGCGCTTCGACAGCAGGGGTCCTGGGTTCGAATCCCGAGTAAGACATGGTTGTTTATGTTCTGAATGTGAATAAATATGGAACTGAGTAAAAACTGATATATGAGAAAAGCAGAGAAAATATGACATCGGACTGCCACGTAGTAAACCCAGGTTCGATTCTCAGTGTGAATGATTTCAAGCGGAAAATTTTCCAACATTATCCTTGCATAAAACCAACACTGTGAATGTATTTGATCTATTTTTATAAAACTTTCACTAATACGCAATATATGCACTAATTTAATCAAACTTGCATATTTTAATTAATATTAGGTCTAAAGCAAAATATGGTTATTTAATACCATGTTTTCCAAAAAGATAATAATTAACAAAATGGTCAACTTTTTCTATTTATATATATTTTTGTTGTTGTAACCCCTATGCAAGGGTAGTATTTTCCTAAACTTGATTTCGTTTAAAAACTGCAGCCATGTTTGACTTATGGTTTGCGGAATTTTTAGCCTTTGTAGACAGTTGCGGTAATTATGATAACTCATCTAGCTTGGGTAAAGAAACATTGTTTTCAGTTCATTTCAAGCTACATTGTATGTTTCGTGTATTTTTTCAACATATTGATTTTGACCAAAATTCAAAGTTTAGGATCCTTTTTTTAGGGAAGTTATGTAATATCAGAGTATTTCGGCTGAATTACTGTTATAGCTCTTTGATCGTTTCTTGATTCTCTTTTACAAAATTTTGAGCCCAGATGTCTCCGATGGGGGAGCTAAAAAAATTATATTTACAGCGTAAGGATTACTCTATGACAGGTACCTGTGAAACAAAATTTCCAGATTCATATTTGTTGGATAACAAACCTACAACAGGGGAGGGATTGTTCAAAAACAGGCATTTTACATTATTGTTTACAAAGAAATGTTTGCTTTTTAATAATCATGTAATTAGAATTATTGTATTTATTAATTACATCATGCGAATGGCGTAATAAGTCCGTTAGTAGTGTTACGAATTACATTTTCCTTTTTCTTTATCCCATTAGTTATGAAGAACTTCATCCCGGCTCGACAAATGTCACAAGGTCTTTCAAACTAAAAAATAGACTGCTTTATGCCAAATTTATGTCAGATTACGTGCCAGTAAGCAGTTTTTACCTGTTTAGACTACTACTTCAACTGCGACATTTGTCCGAACGGGAAGTAAACCGATTCTGGCCTACGTTAACTTATTCTTTATAGAATTACAACAAAATTGGTTGCTTTGTTATTTTATTGTAATTTTGAAAAATCCAATTATGTATAAAAATATGTTTTGTTACTATAATTAGCTACTTGTATTTGAAAGAAATTGGTAAAGCCACCTATCTGAATTATGCAATGTGTTTTGAAGGCATATTGGTGGGTGGGTGGTGGTGGCCCTTTACATATTCACAGTCTCGCTTATTTATAGAGGCGATGCTGATCGTCTCTATGCTCCCACGTAGTTATATAGTAGAGTCCCTTGTACGTAGATGCACCCCATGCAGTGGGAGAACACACTTTCCTCACCCTCTCCTCCGGGAATCGAACGGCAGTCAAGCTCTCCTATCGACTGTCTTTATTCTCCCAAAAATAATTTCCGAAATAAATTATGACCGATTTTGAATCAGGTGCAGCACAAACAATATTGGAGATATTGAATCGGTAGAGAAAACCCGATTTGCAGGTTGTAAACTTATATTGGCTCCCGAGCGTTCGTGTATATAAATACAACCTCCGCCCAATTTTTTATAATTCTCTAGGCATTGAATTAATAATGAAGGTTAGTATATTGAATCTTTCACCCGAAATTCATTATAAAATTTTAAAATTAATTCTTAATGATTTATTGATTTGGTGTTTTAAGTCCACTTTATGCACAGTAAGACTAATCGGGACTGGGCCAGGCATGGAACCCGGGATCCCTTGATTACAAGGCGACGACGCTACCACTTCGCCATCGAGGATGCTCAGTTTTTAATGGGGATGTAATTTAAATTACTAATATTACAAAAGCCTCCCCGCTATTTATTCCATCCTGTTTAATGATTACGAAAGATTGTTGTTTCAATTTAGCATGTAGAAGGATTCGAACAGGTGTACCAGCCAGATTATATCGACGTTATCTTCCAACGTTTCGAGCACATACATAGCAACAACATCTCATCCCTGAAGATGAGAGCAATGTATACGATGGAAGCTAACGCTGATTTGACCTCCCCTGTTCAATTGACGTCGCCAGGTAAGCTACAACTCCTATGTAGAAGGGTGGAAATGCAAACGAGTTGGATGAGGTAATTGAGGAAATTAATGAATGATAGCCTAAGTCTGATGAGATGGAGGCCAAAAAAAATGTACATATGAAGATAAAGTGCCTCTCTCTCTCTCTCTCTCTCTCTCTCTCTCCCCCTCTCTCTCTCTCTCTATATATATATATATATATATCATTACATATGTTTTGTCACTGCTGTTTGTCTACTAACTATTCATACTGTGCTTCAAAAGCTGCTTACTTTTAGGGATACTTCATATCGAAGCAACACGTGTCTCTTGGTAACTGGCTCTCAGTAATAAACGCAATCAACCATTCAGCTTGTGTTGTCTGTTACTTGTGTGTCCCTCGGACTGAGTTCTTTTTCATACCGTGCATCGTGTCGCCCTGGCCTGTTGTTCGCGCATGCACAGTGAATTTTTTGCTTTAGACGGTGTGAAATATCCGTGCCGCTTGATTGAACGCAGGTTTGTGTGACATGTTATCCTACAACTGTGTGAAACGTGACAGGAACTGTTAATTTAAAGGAATGACATTTCTCTTTGTACATTGCATGAAATGAAACTGTGTATTTTCAGAATATCTGCATGTAATATTTCAGATTCTTGAAATTACTAAAGGACAGGGGTTCGAGGCTGAGAGCTTGAGTATAAATTCCTCGTAAGTTGGGGTAGTTGAAGTGTTTGTTTAATAGGGTTGGCATGGATCTCAGGATACCAATAATATAATTTTGAGAATAGCCCCGCACTGCCCTAAGTCCTTACCTTAGTGATATTAGACGAACGTTGATTTGATTTTTCTCTAGACGAACGAGTATCTTTTATCTTCGTATATTAAAAACAACTATATTCAAGGTCTGGTGCTCAAATTTGCTGCAGATCGGAAGTATTCTGGTGGGAAATAAATATTTACAGTCTAACTTATAAACAGTGGGTGGATTTTCTTTACACCTACCATGAGATGGGTTGATGCCCCGACTACTGGAGAGGGATAGAGTAGTTTCTAGGAACGCAAACACTTTACGAAAATAAAATGGTCGCTACGCTGCGCCGCTGTTATTGTTGTTACTTTTATGACAGTTTTGCCATTCGCCGGCTTTACTGATCTTCAAATTTAACAAGTATTATTTATATATTTTATTCAATTTCTGTTATTTAGCGTCATTTTTTAGCCAACATCGGCTAATCGCGATGATGATGAAGGGACGCCACCAAGGTCTAGTATATTATTGTTGTTGTTGTTTCATTTACTGAGTTTTAATTGTTTCATCATTTCACAATTTGTAATATGTAAATATTAAAAACCATTGCATAAGAAAAAAGTATAAAATGTCGGTGCTTAGTAGTGCGGGGGAAAGGAAGGCACCAAACGACAATCCTGCCCAGGGACTGATCTATGGGGCTGGCGTCTTGTTTCAACTCTTAGAACCTCGGAAAACTAAATTCGCCTGAATATGTGAAATGACGGCGCACAGGTTCACAGTTGACACTTACGATTTATCTTTATGATTGTAATTTCGATTATGATAATCTGTAAATAATAAAGTACATAAATAACGTTTAGGTATGTTTGAAGTAGTCGAGACCGAGAGTATGAATACTAATAAAAAAAATGAAACTTGCAGAAATGAGGTAACGGCGAGGAAGAAGAAAGATCATCCGAGTTAGATGTAGTGAAACAGCAGTATTTGTTGGTGTTTACCATAAATGTGGAAGTACTGCGCAATTAACATAAAATTTCTTGCCCGATCATTTAGCCGTACCATAGAAGTGTACCATTAAAATTCCTTTGAATTATTATTACTTTTCAAACAATGTATCTATATTTATTTATTTATTTCGTCTTCTTTTACATGGCGAAGTTAAGACTGTGGAGCCTTTTCTTCCACTTGACCATGTTTACAAAAAAAAATGAATGTGAAATAATTAAAATATTGAAAAATAAAAATATATATTAAAATTACAGAGAAATAAGAAATACAAAGAAAAAATACATATAAGAATGGTAATCTAACCTATAGATACGGGCACACACACTCACACTCACACATACAGTGCTGTGCAAATTAATGCGGACGAAGAGAGAAAAATCACCCTTCCACAGTTCTCCACGCTTTATGGGAGATAATCGAATAAATACGTAACATAAACTTATACTAGTAGTATCTGCTAACTGTTTGATGCGTACTTGATACTGTTTACAACAATTGCAACAATTGCAAGGTTTGAAGCATTTTTGTTGTTTCATTATTGTCGTTGTGGTGCAATGCCAATTATTAACCAACAGACTTCTGTGAGTGCTTGGCTGTAGTAAACACGCTTTTGTTGTGCTCCGTGTTCCTACGTGTTTTCAGTATGGATATAACACCCAGAAAACGTTCTAGAATTATTACATTGAGTGAGAACACATCCATGACTGTGCGGCAAATCGCTGAAGTGGCTGGTGTTGGGAAATCAGCGGTGTCAAAAATTATTAGAAACTACAGGGCAACTGGTATAGTTTTTCTCCAAAACGAAAAGGAAAGTGTGGTAGAAAACGTATTTCACAACTGTATACATAGCTACAGCTCGTCGGCTCACACATGAGAAGGAATAAATATCCTACCTCCAATTCTGGTTTTGCTCTATTTTAGAGACGGAGTTTCATACTCGATCTCGTGTCCCTAGGCCACGCAGGATCTGATCTCGTTCTTCAATGTAAATTAATATCTTTCTGATAAACTATGGTAGGTGTGGTGAATGGAAACATATAGTGACATTAGAAAATCATGCGCTTATTCATACCTGTATGCTACACTGGTTGTTCTCTGAATTAATTCATGTTAAAATTACATTTGAAAATGATTAACTAATAGTTATTGTCAGCTTAAGAGCATATGTGCTAAAAAGGCTACAGAAGTGGCTGCAAGGGTAGGGACCCTCTTAGTATCGATCACGTAAAATTTGAATATCAAAATATATTTATGTGAAGATGTGGTCCACCCAAATCTTTGACAGGTATCCAGTAGTTCTCCCACGTAAGAAAGTCTGGCGCTGTCACTGCTGTTTACCTATTAACTATTCAAAAGCTGCTTACTTTTAGGGATACTTCATATCGAAGCAACACGCGACAAGCGACACGTGTCTCTTGGTAACTGGCTCTCAGTAATAAATGCTACCAAACATTCAGCTTGTGTTGTCTGTTGCTTGTGTGTCCCTCGGACTGAGTTCTTTTTCATACCGTGCATCGTGTCGCCCTGGCCTGTTGTTCGCTCATGCACAGTAAATATTTTGCTTTAGACGGCATGAAATATCCGTGTCGCTTGAGGATTTCACCAATTGAACGCAGGCTTGTATGACATGTTATTCTACAGCTGTGTGAAACGTTGCTGTTGATTGGATTGTTCTCTAGAGGTATGTGTCGCTTGTCATTTCGGTCTGCAGCTACATTGAGAAACGTTGCTGTTGACTGGCTCGTTCCCAAGCGACACGGGACATTCACATCAAGCAACAAGAGCCTATTCAGTTTAAAGCAAAACATGCACGAACAACAAACCGAGTCGAAATGATACACGATATTGAGAGAAAGTCCCAATCCGAGCGACATGCGACACGAGTAGCTTCTTTCAGTCATGAACAAGCTATGAAGATGTAATTGAATTCATTGTCACTCGCTCACTTAGGGAGAACTCACACCGAAGCGACACGCACCACATGTCGCTTGGGATCGAGCCAATCAGCAGCAACGTTTCACACCGTAGCGGCATGACAGGCAGCACATGCCGTAATTTCTGTAGGGCCTCCCAAGGCACGTATCTAGAAATACACCGAACCAATTGTGTCAGGAATAATAATAATAATATGATGTTTAAGTTAAAATTATATTATTACCACATAAATAGGTAAAAAGATCGGATAACAGCACGTATTCATTATCTAGCTTACCTGTAGTTAAGATCGGCATAATTTGCATAAAAAACAAGTGCCCTGACAAAGAAATGCATTTCAAATTGATGAAGAATTGAATATTTATTGAATAAAAGAGAATGTTAGGTCCGGTTAGCGAAAAGTAAAGTTCCTGATTAATATTTTATGTATATTGTTATAAATAGTAGCGTGCAATCATAAATCTTTGGTAATTGGTACTGTCCTTCTAAGCCCCCTTATTCCAAACTTTCTTCCAATAAGTTCAAAGAGTGGGCCTCCTCGATGGCGCAGCGGTATCGTCGTTGCCTTGTAATCAAGGGATCCCGGGTTGGATACCCGGTGGATGCAAGTAGTGGTTCGAATCTCACTTTAAACTGTAAGTCCAGTCGCGATTAGCCTTTCTGTGCAAAAAGTGGACTTAGAAACTACAAATCAATCAATAAGTTCAAAGGAAATTATAACCATCGATTATGTAATAAATGAATGCTACACAAATATATTTTCATTATTTATTTTTTGCACTTGGAAAGTCTTTCTTGGGGAGGGGTCCGGACCCCTCCCCAAATAAGTCCTTGAGTTTCCTCGATGAAATTAGTAGTAATTATCTCGACTTGTATTCAAGGGGTCTCACGTTTGATCCCCGGTAGAACTACACAGTGGTCTGGATCCCACTTTATCCTGTAGCCCCAGTCCCGATTACCCTATTTAAGCATGTAATTGACTTAAAACTTACTTTAATTTTGCTATAATGTATGTAAGATTCAATTGGGACAGTCTCTGTATTAATGTATTTATCCTTTTGGAAAATAGAAATAAGACAAATGGAACACAATGAAAAAACAGCCGGGTGAAGGAAATCAACTTTAGATTTTCCGAAATGGTCGGAGCACGGTCAAAAGCCGCCCCCAAGGGAAAAGACAATACCAAGGGTAGAAGAAGAAGTATGCGAAGCCACGCCCACTATTGTAAAACCTGGTCAGAGTCATCTATCGGCAGACGGCTGAACTTGTAGGACTTGAACATAACCCCGCCAGCCGATGGCCAGCCCCGCTATGGCTCGAATAAAGCCATTCTCAACGCTGTTTGAAAATGCATATCGATGTTTGCAATGGCGTATTGTCACAATGGGCCTCTCAATTTGAAAAAACAAAAAATCAGTTTACTCAGGAAGGATGCAAGAAAGCCTTGCAAGGTTTAATTTTTACAGTAACTTAGAATCGGGCTCTATACGCCGATCCAAAAAGTGAGATATTTGACAGCTAATATCTTTTAAAATATGGAAGTGATAAAAAAATTTCAATATTCACTGTTAAGATTCATCCTTTCTAATCAATTCACCACAAAGCTCATTCAAATGTCTCAAATAGTTTTCGAGTAAAAGTGTTCTGAATGAAGGTCTGTTTTTCCGCTGCCCATGATATAGCCTCTTAAGGCAAGGAGATACAATTACGCACCAATTGTGCATTTATTTCAGTATCGCCCGAATGGGCACTGCTACTAAAAAAATACATGAACGTATCCAAGAGTATGAATTTTTCTCCATGTTGCAAGTGCAAACATTTTGTTGTGTTGATTATTAAGCTGGACACGATGTTTGAAAAATATGATGAATAATAATTTTCGGAATCCCATGTATTCCTTATGGGGAATCAACTTCAACATTAAGTTACGGCTAATCAAATGAAAGTTTCGACTTTTCCGCTGGTGAAATTCATCTTGAAACTGCCCTCTTCCCGTTGACATCTCTTTCTATTCCATCGGAAGTTTTATATTCACAAGAGAATGAATCAAATCATACTCCCATATGATCAATGTTTTTTTTCTTGCCTCCTGGCAGTGTTGCCAAACCTGATGGGCATAAAAGAACTAAATTTCACCTTAAATGGAGTTAAAACTGACTCTCATGAAGCTAGATTTACGATGGCTGGATAAAGTGCCTTCTAGGGTAATGTTAGTTGTCAAAGGGGTGGGGCACTGCTATTACCGTTAACTCTAAATTGATGACAATTTATTCTTAGTTTTCAACATCTAGATCCGACGGCATCGCCCATCTCAATAATCCACCGATGGTGGTATGAAATCGAAAGTAAAGAATTCCCTGACGACAATATTATGTCAATTTCACGTCTAGCATTGCGCTATAAAGAAGTAGCTGGGGAGATAAGAGGGAGTGGGGCGACGCAGCCAATATAACAATATCACGTCACGTGCAAAATGTATAATTATGACGAAAGGTGGTATATGTGGGTCGGAACCAGAGATGGCATCATAGTGGGGCACGGGGGGTGGGCGTCCCAGTTCACAGCCGAACGAGTGCACGAAAGATTGATTGATTTAATTTATTTTACTCCGCGTTTTGTGCCTCTTGGCTAATTTGTGAACATGGGGATGAGTGGTGAATTTGATGAATGGACATTCGCAAACAACCAAGCCCGAGCGGGATTCGAACCCGGGACCCTTGGCGTCGCAGCTCGATATGCTAACCACTCGGCCACAGGGTCCGGCTAGAGTGCACGAAAGAGCCAGATCTGGCTCCAAGAGAGCTAAGTTGGCACACTGCCATGGACGGAAGGGCTTGGGAAGTCTCCCGTGGAAATTGTATCGCATGCCCTTAAGAGGACAGAATAGAACTTGTCTCGTTAGCGCATACGGAAGCTTGAAATAAATGGGTCGATTTTTACTTGTACACACCTTTTCTTGAATGTCGGTAGAATGAGTACAAATCGCCCTGTTTCTGCTTTTGCCATGTGCAATAATAATAGAAGAAAATCGCCTGGAATAAAGTGATCATCGCTTCCCAAAAAACAAGTTGCTGCAGCAGGATTGATTCAATTTGTTCCTCCAAATTTCGGACTTACTCAGTGGTGCAATCACATGGGGAGGGGCATTGCACCCCAACCTTCGACGGAAGTCAATTCTAGGAGGGGCAAACATTGATGGCCAAAGGGACCTGCAGGGGGCACAGAGGAGCAATTGCCCCTTTCTATTTCAAATTTTATACAAATAAAAATACATTTCGTAAAATTTTCTCGCTCGCTTCGCTTGCAATGCCTGCTTTTCTCAGTCTCGTCAAGTTCAGAGCCGTAGCTAAGGGGCGGCGGGAATTGGCTATGGGCCCCAAATGATCTAAATTTAAAAAAAAGTTGTGAAAGAGAGAATGCCTTGGCGCCATGTGATATTATTTGGTCCCTATTAAATCAATATTGTTTTCAATTGCAAAAATTGGATCTAAAAATTTTCTTTCTCGCTTCGCTCGCAATGTAATTGTTTTCTGTAATGTAATGTGTTTAAATAATATGTTTTGTATATATGTATGGAATAAACTTTGAATACGTACATAATTTAGTGTTACCATCTTGCATATGTATTTTCTTATTTTATGTCGCTCCATGTTGCATATGTGTAAAACATATGTTGTACATGAAAGTTATACATGTTATATGTACAAAAAATATCTTTGGCATGCATTTTCTGCTATTCAAAAATACAGTTTGTGTGCTTGTTTCCCATTATTAGCTAATGTAAAGTTGCTGGTGTTGAAAAAATATTTCAAATAGTTTGTTCCAAATAAATGCTTTAGCACAGCCATCTACCCCCTTTTTGTGTAATTTAAGAGGATAATAACGTCTTTGATAATACTACTACCACTAGTAGTAGTAGAAATAATAATAATAATAATACCATTATTGTTCTTGTTGTTATTATATATATATATATATATGCCATTATTAATGTTTTGTTATTATTATTGGTACGTTTATCCTGGTACTTGCCCCCCAGACAAAAATTCGTTGTGCGCCTCTGACGAAAAATGTTTATATATCCTCTTTCAGTGCATCTGCTTGTTGGCATTCATAATATTTGATATTTTTAGGAATAGGCCTACCGGACCCTAAAGGGGGGAGGGAGATTATGACCCACACCAACCTCCTTGGGCACGCCACTGATTGCTACCCCAAGTGTTGACGTTACCGTACGTCACTGGTTTTTTTTTTTCTTTTTTAATAAACTGCCCCGGTGTTGCTGAAATATTCACTTTAGAGAGAGACCTTTCATCTCTTCGTCCCTCGAACCGAACTAGCACTACACTGATGCTCCGGAAGTTCCGCTGTCGTCAATGTCTTCAGCTTCGGACCCGAACTGGAACTAGTAGTAGACTTCGTTACTTTACGGTATTTAGTCCTTTTCATTTTCGAATCACTATATCTTATAAAGCCACCAATGGACACTGACTGATCACTAATCGACTGTATGAACTGTCACACTTACCTTTGAACTCTCATTAACCGATTCTGTTGTACAGATCAACCTGGAAATTGAAGCCGCGTATTTTAACCTCATTATATTCTAGAACGTTCCGCAGATAAAAGGATTCGTTAATATTGCCAGTAGTTCGACTCCTTCTCTTATTCAAGAACGTTCCCTCTCGCGCTTTCCAGAGATTAAAAAATTGCAATGAATCGCCCTACGTGTGACGCCCTACATTTGCAGCTTCCAAATGCTGACAAGTCTTTACATAGTGCTGCGACAACACCGAAAGCACAAGAAAAGTTTTAATGCAGTATTATCAACAACAGGGTTATAGAACATATTCCGTGTTACCTTGGTAAGTATTTCTCTCCTTATATTATCGGCACATTATTCAAGAAAACAAAAACCTAATTCTATGTAGTGTAAACTGAAAAACTTTAAGGGGGGCTCCAGCCCCCTGATCCCACCTTGGATAAGCGCTATTAACAATAACAGGGTTATAGAACATTCTCCGTCTTGCATCGATAATTATTTATCTCCTTATTATCGTCACTTTATTCAAGAAGCCAAAAACCTAATTTTATGTAGTGTAATCTGAAAAATATCCTGGGCGGGGGCTCGAGCCACCTGATCTCCATCTTGGATACGCGTTATTGACAATAACAGGGTTATAGAACATTCTGTATCTTGTCTCGATAATTATTTCTCTCAAATTATCATCACATTATTCAAGAAGCCATGAACCCAATTTTATGTAGCGTAAACTGAAAAATTTCCTGAGGGGGGTGCTGGAGCCCCCTGATTCCCACCTTGGATACGTGCTTGAGTCGATAATTATTTCTCTCCTTAAATTATCGTCACATTATTTTATTTCACACCACAAGAAACAAAAAACCTCATATTATCTAGTGTAAACCGAAAACTTTCGGCGGGGGGCTCGAGCCCCCTAAGCAACCTTGGATACGTGCTTGCTGCAAGTGTCCCTTCATCAATTTAAACTAATCATCACTCATCCTGTTCGTCGCGATTAGCCAAAAGTGGAAGAAGACGCTAAATAACAAAAACACAAATACAAATTTATCCTCATCATGGCGATCAACTGGAGAATCTGAAAAGTAACGTAAAAATATTAAAGGGAAATTCCAGGATGTTCAGTAAAAAGTCATATCAGATTATGCCAGGACAAGAACTTTAGAACTTAGAATTAGACATTTAAAATAAATGCAATAGGTTAGCTGGAAAGAAAAGCTGGCAGTGGACTACAGCCAGTGATGTGCGTCTACGAGTAAACAACGATAGTCTACATTCTACACGTAGACTATTTTATACACGTAGATGACGTAATCTATGTAAACAACATGGCGAAAGGTGATAACTTAGCAAAGGGCGCCGTGGAAGTAAAACAAAATTCTACTGCGTATCAGTTGCTGATGTGTGAGGAGATTTTTTCATACCCTTTCTTCCAAATTCGAACAATTTCTTTCCTAAGAAGAAACCTAATATAGGAAATATTCTAGTGTTTTATGGGGAAAAGACCACTTTTGCCTCACGACTGCCATCTGTTGTTTTTTGCATACTATTTATCTTGTTCCATAGTTGATAATAGAAGAGAAGAGAAATTTTGTTGTGAATGGGATTCTTTTCATTTTGTTAGGAACCAATATAGTTGAAAATGTCACTTTCCTTTCATGAAACCCTTGAAAATTAATTTTAATGCACTTTAGATTGTCTACGTAGTCTATGTAAACTACAACCCAATGTAATCTACGCGTAGATTACGTGTAGATAACGCATGTAGACGTAAACTTATAGTCTACGGCACATCACTGACTACAGCCTACAGGGACAAGATATTACGCAAATAATGTCTGAAAAAGAAACTATGCATTGTTTCGGAATAAATGTATTCTTCTATCGCGTATTTCATCTCTTGTTGTCAAATGAAATTAACAGCTTTGATGTATAATATCAAAAGATGAATGAAAACGCAGCTTTTCATGGGTCATCTGCTACATTCTCCGCATAGCTTTCTTCCGCTCGTGTCCGCTTGGTGACGTCACAAGCTCTAGCCAATAACGTGCAAGTTGCGGAGTGGCCCCCTCTGACTTGTATAATTGATTTCAATCTGTGTGGTGAAATAAGACAATCTAATCTACCGAACCCGGGAAACTACAATGACAGAAATGCTGACCAAAGTAAACAGGATATAAACGATGATAGGGTCATATAAAAGAAGAAGAAGAATGTTTAACCTCTAAACATTTTATTATAACAGGCACGATGTAGATATTTTTGTATTGAGTACTAAAGGGTGTTTTATTAAGAGTGATAGAACTTTCGATAGGGATAGCTGTCATTTGTTTTGTTTTGATGACATGTTGTTTTGTCACTTCATATCAGTGAGCATTGGCAAATGATCATGGAAAGACTGACGCTGCAACAACGTTTACAAATTGTGGAAATATATTTCCAAAATCAATGTTCTGTTCGCCAAACGTATAGACCACTTCGGAAATATCGGTGCTGTCAGTGAATTGGCCTCACAAGATCATGGGACCTAACGCCACTGGATTATTTTCTTTGGGATATCTAAAGTCTCTGGTTTATGCTGATAAACCAGCAACAATTGACGCTTTGGAAGCCAACATAACTCGTGTTATTAACGACATACGTCCCCAATTACTTGAAAAAGTGGTTCAAAATTGGACTGATCGAATCCGGTTCATCACAGCTAGTCGTGGTGGACATATGCAGGAAATTATTTTCAAAAAGTAAATGTCAGAAAGTTATCTTTCAAATAAAAACACAATTGGCTTCAAACTTTTTTTTATGTGTTTTATTTCAATTCAAAGTTCTATCACTCTAAAAAAAACACCCTATACTAGTAGATGTTGCTAGGGACGTCAAAAAGGGGTATTTTCACCCTTAAAAAAGGGGCAAGTGAGTGATTTTTAAAATGTTCTCGATGTTTTCAGACAATATCATGGGGGATCGTAAAGGAGCATTTTTTGCCTCCAGGGCTTCCTTCATGGAGAACATTTATACCAGTGAGTGAGTGGTAGACTTGGGGCTTTATAGATATTGGATTAATATGTACTACCTTGAAATTTAATATTAATAAATAAATAACTGGATAATCATAGAGAGTATTAGATCATACCTAGGCTTAAATTGTATAAATTTGGTGACAACGACTGGATCTAATGGATTCTTTTAGTTTCTTTGGTCAATCATTAAATTAATTTTTAGGTGCTGATTTTCATTGGAATGTTCCCTTTCGGTCACCGGAGAATTTCAGTTAATCACAATATTTCTGCTTCAATATATTTGTTAATGAAAATAGTTGCACAAAGGAAATTGACAGTTGACGTCCGTCAACCTCAAAGTTTGGAGGCGGGAAGCAATGGACTCCCCGGTTAGATCATTTGACCCATGACCGCCACTGTTGCATTTCCTGTTATCGCCGTAGAAACACGAACGAAAGGCTAAGTTTCCAGGTGATTGCCAGCTCGGGCTGTAAGTCGTTCCATCCTTCTAACTCGAGAAAGGTCCAGCGGGATGTAACCTGCACCCCGGTTAGACTATTTGATCCATCACCTCGATTGTAGCGAAAACATTTTCTGTTGTCGTCGAGGAAATGCGAACGATAGGTGGTTGCCAGTTCGGGCTGCAAGTCGCAAACTACAGAACCCCTGTCGGCCCGGTATAATTGAAGCTAGGGCCTGGTAACGGGTAGCGACCCGGCGGTTCAGAAACATTGGTTTACGTAGACAATGTAAATTACAACAAAAAAAAATGCAAATATATCACTTATCTGTAAAGAATCAGGTAGATATTAGCTTGGTATGTTTGAGGAACTCGGACAGTAATATAGCTATATTTGTTTGCTTTTCTAAAATTATTTTTCAATATTATGGCCAAGTCTGGGTCTAATCTTGATTTTACACTAAGGGTCTGGTCTCGTCTCGTCTGGTCTCGGTAACATCCCTACGCTCCAGGTAGGGTGACTGAACCCACAGGTCAAAGTATGACGAAAGTTCAAATGAGGGTTCAACACAATTTCCTGTTCCTTGCACTTTGGAAGGAGGATATGGGAATTTCCAGACATCCCCAAGTAATTCGCAGCCGTCGTCTTCACCGAGGAACTCGACCGGGAGTTTTGTCTCCGATTTTCTTCATCTCCGTAATATCCCACTAACAATATTCAAACATGGGGAGGGTAGCCATGGAAACAAATTCAATTTCTTGCGGCAGGAAAAGAAGATTCCGTCGGATGCGCTATAAAGTTGATTACGCAGTCTCTAGCTCGTATAAGGTTATCTTCATATGGACCGAAACATCACGACGATTCTTTCAAAGTCTAACTTTCAAATGTATCTAAGAATTAATATCAAAGCAGAATAAGGATGCATTAATGGTACGAAATGTGAAAAATAAATAAAAACAGCGGAGCGTGATATTAACTAATCTGTTCTAACGAGTATTATGTTCTACCATTCAATTTCGTGGCCTCCCCGATGGTGTAGTGGTAACGTCGTCGTCTTGCAACAAAAGGTCCCGGGTTCGATACCCGGTGGAGGCCCATAGTTTTCTGGATCTTACTTTAAATTATACGTCCAGCCCCGATTAGCCAATCTGTGCATAAAGCAGGGTTGTTAAAGGTCCACGAGAGAAAATCAGAAAGCGTAAATGAGTTGTGGACCGTATAGAACCTCTTTATCTGTAAATTATTTCAATTTCGGTCTATTACAGTCTAAATACAGTCCAGGAACCTTTTTTTCAATGAAACAATACGCAACTTGTACCGAATTTAAATTGTGCGAGAAAAAAGGTTATCTCATTAGAATTTATGGGTCCTTGTACCTTTAACGACCCTGGCATAAAGATGAACTAAAACAAGAACTTAAATTATTTAATTTCATACAGAAGTCGAAATGCATAAAAGCTAAACTTCCTAATTTTGATTTCTTTGAAATGATCGTGTTTGATCTTCTCATTCGATGCATCTTTAGCCATCACACGGAACAGCAGCTGAGACATGCTGCTTTGAAATATTTCTGTGTATAATAATAATAATAATGTACATGTATAAACACACACAACAACAAAGGCGCATCATTAGCAGTTTATGATGCACTTTAATATGTAACTGAAGTCAAAATATATGTCCATTGACACTTTTTGGGGTTCTGTGTGTATACCGAGAGCATTGCATCCCACCCTACAAAAGGATCTGGCTACGCCTGCGTGCGTAATAAACTAATACAGCAGAAGCTAATAAGAGTAGTGAAAATCGATTTCGTCGTTAACAAGTACAGAAGAAGAAATAAAGATAATCAGCAAGTTATTAACTAGCAAATGAGAGAATTGGTTCTGTCAGGTGTGATTACACCAAATTACAAACTGTCAAATTCAGATTCATTTGACCATTCTTTCGCAATTACCACCAGTCAGTTGCAATAACAATTATCACAAATTTACTGAATACGTGTTGGCATTTGTTTATATAAAAAACATGCATTGTATTAATTATTGAATCTGTGTTCAAACTGAGAAACGTGGGGCGATTCCACTCTCTCGATTGAAATTCATAGCAACGGAAATTTCCAGGAAGTGACGAAATGTAAAGATGAACACGTAAATTGAATTTCCATTGCATTAAAAGGTACTTCTGTCAGCAGCTGTTTCGTGTAATGCTCTAAAAATGCATCAATTGAGAAGATAAGACATGAACATTTCCAAGAAACTAAAATTACAAGTTCAGCTACGTCAGTTGATGAACTGGAAGTGCATCAACTTTTATTTAATGCATTTATGTATGAAAATCAAATTAATACAACTCGTTGCAACAGATTAGTTAGTATCCGGATGTTTTTATTCTATTTTCTTTCATATTTCATGCTGTTATACTGTATATGCGGAAAGATATACTTATTATAGGGGGGAGAGTTTCCGAAATTGGACCGTTGCCTAAGTTGGACCGCCTTTGTCTTTTGCCTATAGACGAGTATTTGAAACAGGTGAGTTGGCACTGCTGGTTGGCGTCAGTGCCATATACAAATGACTGAATGGTCAGTCAATTGAATGGCCAGACGTTCGATTGATTGATTGAGTTGGTGTTTTAAGTCCACTTTATGGACAGTAAGGCTAAACGGGACTGGACCTACAGTTTAAACAGGGATCCGAACCACTGTGTGCCTTCACCGAGTAACGAATATCGAACCAGAAACCTCTTGATTACAAGGCGACGACGCTACTACTGCGCCATCGGGGAGGCCCTTAGAGACGTTCGACGAAGTAGGAGTTCTGTTATTGTGTTTCCATTGTACGAGTTGCAATTGTTGTGCTTCTGATCTTAATCTATTGTGTAGACTAGAGGTAAGTAATCAGGTGTCCTGTAGTATATTATAAAAGTGCCATTCATTAACCACTAACTACATGTGGTAAAACTATGGTTTAGTTGCGTATGTTCGTGTAGCGTCATATTTTCATTAACGGGGTATAATTGCCTAAGTTAGATCACCAGGTGTTTCCCAGATTGGACCGAGGAAAGTATGGGCTGTGGACAGAGATGGAATTGCAAATGGCTATAGCAGCATACAATAATGAGGATTATGGCTTGAACGAGTGTAGTAGAAGGTATGGTTTGTTAGGATTTACAGCTGACCGAATATTCAACGTGGATGAGTCAGGTTTCACCACAGTCCAGAAACGTCCACAAAAAATTGTAGCAAAGAAAGGAAAATCACATGTAGGTGCTGTTACAAGCTGCGAACGTGATGTGTGAAGTGAGTGCTGCAGGTGTCTATATACCGTAGACATACATACGCACATCAGCGGCGTAGTGCCCACGTAAGGCTTGTAAGTCCACCTTACAAGTTGAAATTATTGAAGAAAACTTATTTCATTCCCGTATTTATTGCTTGAATACACATAGGAATATCAGACTTCAAGTAGAACTTTTAACCAAACAATTGAGGATTTGTTTTGATTCGAGTTGTTTCTCTGTAAGTCTTCTTGAGAGGACTTACGTGCGGGTGAATGGAAGAAATTATTTGGACTCGCCCATGGCGGGTGTGTTTGCCTACGTAGTACCTTCTCAAGGAATGACAGAATGTCCCGATTCTCACGCACTGTAAGGCGCATTACCAGTGTGTGCTAACTGGCGAGATTTCTGTCCCCGCTGCGTCTGTATACCACGGTCGGAAGAGAACCAAGAAAATTGACTCCCGTGTTGTTTCAACAATGCTTGACGGGAGGTGTACCTAACAAAACGGGTGTCATTTTAAATGTGTAAACTATTAAGTTCACAAAGAGATGATTTAATGTTGGATATTACCTTCAGTAGAAGCAGCAAAGTTAAAGATAAAAGAGGAATGGCTGGCAATCCTAGATCCGGCAGCGCCCGCAAAGTTAGGCGCGTGCATCCCAGTTGGCCGTAATGTTAAAAGCATACGCGTAATACTTAGCGTTATGATTTATAGATTTGTTTTACCTTTTCCTTTGACTACGTTGCTTGATATGCTTTTCAAAATGTGCGCAAATATCGTAACCATGATAATGAGTAATATTCTCGAATGCATTTGCATTTGCAAATTGTATCCTACGCATTTCCCACAAATGGCTTTTTAGTGAAAGCAAAAGAATAATAAGAATAAAAATATGACGTGGCCTTTCCAGAAGAAGAGTTTGTGTCCTTAACTAAGCTGTATGCGAAATTTGTCAATTGCTACCAGTTGAAAGTTGAGCTACAGGTAATTCATTCTGAAGCCTTATATCGAGTAAAGAGTGTGTTTGAACTTCATGAGTACTTGCGTACTAGCCATTTGAATGAAGCTGTTGAACAAGTGTACAAACTAACAGAAGTGTTCCTCACTGTTCCTGCCTCAAGCTCGTCGGTGGAAAGGTCGTTTTCTGCACTGAAGAGAATTCATACATTTCAACACAGCACCACACAGACTCAGGCAGGGAAATCTGACTTGGGACTAATATCCACTGAAAAGGAGCTGCCAAAGACATTGACCAGAAACTCCCGATTCTAAGACGACGTGATTGAGGTGTTCAGACTAAAGGATCGTCGGATCGAGTTACTGTATAAATGAGAATTTTCATTATGCTATTATTGTTAACATAGAGTGTGTGCATCTTGTGTTTGAAATTGAGTATGTCCATGCATGACTTACATTCAAATAGATTCTATTTAGTTAAAATATCTTTGGGTTTTCTTTATCCAATATTCAGATCAGGTTTATCTAAGGAAGCCTTACACCTTTCATACAATCACGCTACGTCACTGACGCACATGCCCTTTGTGAGCGGTCCAACCTAAGCAACCTGTGGTCCGAGTTAGGAAACCAGTTGCCTATAATGGATCGATATCACTACTTTCGTTTATGTACCCTATTATATTGGTTCCTGCATTTTTTGTTGAAATACATATATGAAGTGAAAGCTAATAGTTTGTGCTTCTCATACCTACAATTTCGTTTGTGTCTTGTTTTTGATGCAGAAGCAAAATAGTACCAACTGGTCCAATTTCAGCAACTCTCCCCTATTTTGATATTACTTTTTAGATACATCGTTCAAGAAAAAGCTTTGACACTTTGTGACAATACTTTTGTCACCAGTCTTTTTTGTAGTTTATGCGAGTGTATTTTAGAATTTCGTAAATACTGTAACAACTTTCTGTAGCCAGTTGTGCTTTTTGGCTTTTCTTGGATTTTCGTTTCTAGACGGCGAGGGTAGGAAAACAATACCGAGTTGTGGAATTTATGACACTTAGGGTGACTTTTACTTGTCCAGCAATAGGAAGAACGTCCTAGTTGCCGACCGAGGGGGAGTTCTTTCGCAACACGTGTGAGGACTGCTCTGTTTTTTTCTTCGCCCCCAAACCCCCCAAGTGGACAACGATTCTGGAAGAAGGACCACCGTCCAGCATTTTTTCTAAGCTAACGAACTTCGAGGCGGTTGATCTTTGAAGTTTCAAGTTTTCCTTAAATACCCCTGGACTCCAGAAGACCCACACAGTTTGGCGCCATAACCAGACCGAACACCATCTCCGCGTCACTTTGCGCGAGATACGGAACTTTGCTTTGTTTTAACCTTTCGACCGCGTCGTGTTAATTGTCGTGAGTGTGTGATCACAGTGACAGTGCCAGGAATTGAGGCCGTGTTAATTACGTGTTTCACGAGCTCCAGTTGTGTTTTTCCCTTTTTTTGTAAGGAGGGACATTAAATAAACATGGGCGGTTGAAAACTACGAGAGGGACGGGACCTTCGGGTTTCCGATTACTGCTGCCATGAAGCCAAGAGAAGGAGCCACGACGCTTGCTCAACTATGCGACGCCTTAAGTCAAGAGAACCGCACCACGACGCTTGCATAACGGCGTCTGAGATGAAAGCCACGCCGCAGCGACAACTCGCATTGCCAACCCAGGTGAGAGACGACAGTACCACAACGGTGAGACGGATGTTACGCCGAGAAAAGGAGAAGAGATAGAGAAAAAGAGAGAGATGAAACGACGTCAGCCCCTAGACGACCCGACGCCCTGCGTATCGCCGAACGGCCATTGAAGCCACGATCGGATGCAACGCCCCGAGCAGACAGATGGAAGTAAGGTTCTTTTTCCGCCCATCTTCGTCGCCGCGATGGAAAAGGGAAGAAAAATTAATGTTACGTCGAAGTCGAAGAGACAGTTTTCGTCCGCCAGGAGGACAGACTGGCATAGCCACGAGTGTCGTCGGGACGCCGCAATGAGGACCGTTGACATCAGCGAGGACCACGCCGCCATTGAGTCGGTATAGTATCCTCCAGTTATCTCTTTATGTGTGAGAGTGAACATTTGTCCACCTACGTCGCCACTGGTTCGTCATAAGACAAAGCGAGATGAAATCGAACAATGTTGCCTGCAATTACTAATGATTTTGGCCAATCCAATCAAAAGTACTATAAATCTTCAAAATTAAGAACCTATTTCCCTCACCCTTCGAAATTCTATAAATGTAAAAGACCTACGATTTGTTATTGTTTTTCCCATTCTCGCGCCGAGTATTTATATGATTAATTATAGGTTTGTTTTAACTTTGACCGTGGTCTTTGATATATATATGTAGTAGAAAATTAGGTACTAAATAGTATAGCCGACTTAATCATTTTTAATATATATCCTAGTTTATATTACAGTCGTTATTATTATTATTAATAGTGTACTTGTAATCAAGTTAATTTCCTCTTGTCATTCATTTAGTGTATGCTTATCCTTTTTGCATAGTAGTGCCTCAACAAGTGTAATGTCAATTATTATTTACTTTTGGAAACTATGACGCCTAGCTAATCGCGTCTCATACGTGACAGAGCGTTGGCCGCACGTATTTACATTGAAAGCAAGCCTAAGGGGCTAATAGAAATCTCAAATGTTCGAAGGTACACGGGAGATAAACCAAAGAGGCGATTAGATATTTTATCATGTAATTGTATCTTGTGTTCACCCCTGCAGCGTGTGTGTGTGAGAGCATGATTGAATGAGAGTGAGGGGATATGTAATGTGTTATATTATCATTGTTGTGTTTACTTTTACCGAATACACGTATATATTCGTTATCCTAGAGGTGTTCTTGATTCATTTATATATAGGTATAGATGTATATCCTCGTATGGTCGATATTTTTTGTTTTAGTCCTGAGTTTGAAGCTGTATAGCTTGTCTCCATTGACCAGAAGGGTTATAGTTTTATATTATTACAACAATTATTATTATTATTTTTATTGCTATAAATGAATAACAGCACCACTTTATGCACGACGTGGCTTACCGCCGGAGGTGTAAATAACCGACCCGGTGACACGAACCTGGAATTAAACCGTTAGCTGGTGGTAGGAATCGTGTTTCCTTAACCGGAGACGCGAACCAAGGACCGACGACCGTCCAATCGGGCGGCCGCGGAACCCTGAACCAACGGTAGAGTTGTTTGGCACCTCGAACTGGGGACATCGGTCTCCCGGACGAATGGTCAAACCCTTTACAACTTTCTTCACAAAGGAAAAGTAAACATTTTTAGAGAATTTAAATTTTTCGTATTCTGTGCACAAACACAAATGTACAAATACAAATAAAAGTACGTACGTATGTTGAATCTAGTGATATTGAATTTAATAAATACGAGAAAATATTCTTGTCGCCAAATAAATGGATACTCTTACGTTCAACTACTGTATAATTTGTGCAATCAAAGAGAGGGTGTCCCGTACAGTGGGATCCATGAGTTTTACCATACACATTGTCCATCATCATGTTCGTGCACTTTATTTGACCCAATAAGGGCTTCAAGAATTAAAAGAAAACTGAAAACAAGCTGTTGACAACTTCTGAACCAGCATACATAAAAATCCATGGCTTAAAAACACATAGGATGTAAGAGAAAAATGAATGAAAATAGTCATGGACAATTTGCACGGTAATACTCATTGATGCCACTGTACACACAATACACACACGGTATGATAGAAATGTCAGTGTAATTCAAAATGCGAGTCTCCGAAGAGATACAATTAATATAAAACACATCGAATAATAAGTAATTGCATTAAAAATTAATGTCCATTTCATGGAATATTAAGAGCAATATCTAATATAGTATAATGGTCAGAACTTCTAAAGCCTTGTCATGAGATTATGAAATTGATTTGAAACACAAACCTCTTTTGTTAAGGTTAACAGTAAAATTTAATTTGAAATTTTTATTTTAGTCGGCTTTAATTACACCTTTGCACTATGTTCATGGCGTAAGACTGACGTTCTGTCAAAGGTGATTATTTTTAAAGATCAATAACGATTTCCATACTGCAAAATGTAATACGTAGAATTATATATTCATCGGTAAGTTTTATTTAACGTTCTTCTATTTATATAGTACTTAATCCAATGTTGATTTATTCTTGGTGGTAATGGAGCAACATCCTCTCTAGATGATTGTGGGACTTTTACGTCGTAGCTTGTTCTTCTTCAAAGTTTTCTGACACGATTCGCTAAGTGGAAAGTGGAGTGAACCGAGAATGACGTGCTTGGAACATTTAGCAGTGGGGCCAGATAGTGGAAGAAGATGAAGAGCCAGTGTTAATGCAGTCCTAACACCAACCGGAGAGTATGGCCTTTACAAATGAATTCAGTGGGGAACGTGAGTTATTAAAGTTAGGAGGAAATTGAAGCATCCGAAACTCGCACCAGATGAAATGTCTACAAAATGAGATTAAGGAAGAAGGCAAGAGAAGTTTTCAGAATATCTTGCTGGTTCTGTTTATATTACATTCTCTGGCGGGTCAAAATATTTGAAGCCATAAACCGTAAGGGAAAGAAGCGTGAAGCTTAGTTTTATGTTGACGCGAATTCTTGCTCTAACTACGTTGCTTGAAATGAAATACTCTTGAACACTGGTATCATTACGGAAAAAATAAAATAAACTGAAGTCTAAAAGGTCGAGGCCAATACACTGTAACTTGAGATAATGCTGAAAGTTGAGATCAAGCACTTGTATGAATGTGGGCAATAATTTCTTTCATGCATATTTATGAACTGTGGAATTAATATCCAGAAGCCGATTCAGCTTTATGAAGGTCCCCGGGGCGCCAAACTCAGAATCTGACATTTCCATTTTGAATAATTTGCTCTTTCTAGTGCCATTTGCTACGATGGAACCTTATATTAATTTAGCAATAGCAATAATAGTTTTGTAATAATAGTAATGATAATAATATTATTACTACTTCAACTATTCATTTTTATATCAACAGTTTGACACCCTCCCCCCTACAAAAGTTTTGGTCGACGGCCAGTTCATTAAGGCAATTAATTTACCGCATATACCTTCACTTACCCTTGGAAAGATTCAATTGTAAATAAAATACCCTTCTAGTATTTTCGTTTTGTCCAAATTTCTAAGGGCAAAACCTACATCACATGAACATTCCGAAACAAAAGATATCGGACAGACACCTACACGTTTTCACCAGGTGATATGAATCCAAAATATTTCTTCAATTTCAGGTCAATGTTCCTTGTTTGCACCGCATCTTCCTCTCACGAAGCTCCTTTTCAATTTTGTTCCGATGCGAGACAAGATAACATAAGTGGTCATGTGGGAACTAACAAACCTCCAGGAACTCTGTTCTCGAAGTTTACTTTGATCTTTCCAGGTGAAGCTAGCAAGAATTGCATCGATCTCTCCTATATTGTGTCTGGTAGGTGTACGGTTCGGGGAGTTTTCGAATTTCCGTCGGTTGTTGGTTGGAGCATGAGCTTCCTGCAGATAAGGTTCCGAGTTTGTTCACGTTTGTTGCTAAGAATGACATAAGACTTGTCATTTTTATCCAATACCTTGGGTACGATACGCTACTGATAATGTTGGAGAACCACGACTAACACCACCACTACTATTACTGCTATAAATTTGACAAAAAGAGAAACTGAAAGGAAGACCGATTTCTACCTGTAATAGACTGAAGATCAAGTGGAAGGATTTTCTTGTCCGTAGAAGAAATCTGAACTGGAACGGCTTTATGGTCCTTAGATTAAAATGAAACTTGTAAGATTTCCTTGTTCTCAGATAAAACTTGGACTTGAACGATTTTCTTGTCCTTAGAACAAACTTGAACTGAAAGGATGTTCTCGCCCTTAGAAAAACTGAACTTGAAGAATGATTTTCTTGTCCTTAGAACAAAATTGAACTGGAGCTATTTTCTTATCCTTAGAACAAACCATAGGTGTGCTCAGACCCTCTGATTTGGGGGGTCTCTACCCAACCTTGGACGGAAATCAATGCTAGGGCTGCAAGGGGGGGGGGAACATTGAGGTAAAAGAAAGCAAGACTAGCATTTCAAATTCAAATGGTGCGTTTTAGGAGGCAACACTATTATTGGGATAATATGCCCATGGAAAAATACCTTGCTTGTAACTCCGTGAAAAAAATCTGCGGACTTCCATGGCTAGAGATAGCAATCGCCCCCCCCCCCATATCCCCCGTGCGCACGCCTATGGAACAAACTTGAACTGGAGCGATTTTCTTGTCCTTAGAACAAACTTGAACTGGAACTATTTTCTTGTTCTTTGAACAAACTTGAACTGCAGCGATTTTCTTGTCCTTAAAACAAACTTCAACTGGAGCGATTTTCCTGTCCTTAGAACAAACTTGAACTGGAGCGATTTTCTTGTCCTTAGAACGAACTTGAACTGGAACTATTTTCTCGTTCTTAGAACAAACTTGAACTGGAGCGATTTTCTTCTCCTTAAAACAAACTTGAACTGGAGCGATTTTCCTGTCCTTAGAACAAACTTGAACTGGAGCGATTTTCTTGTCCTTAGAACGAACTTGAACTGGAACGATTTTCTTGTTCTTAGATAAAATTTGAACTAAAACTATTTTTCCCCTTAAAATAAATTAGAACTGGAATAATTTTGTTCCTTAGAACAAACTTGAACCAATTCATCTGTACTGGAAGGAAATATTAAATTAAAATATTAAATTTCTTATAAGAAGAAAAATAAACTAGAGCAAATTCCCTTTCGGGCTGAAGTAACTTGGACAACAGTCAATTATATTATTCTAGAATAATTTTCAAATCTTGTTATGAACCACACATGTGCAAGTACTGTACCTCCCATTCGATATATTCCAATTAAAGTCAATATCTAAGAAAACCGGCACCATTCACCGGTACTCAAGCAAAGATTGAGATTGGTGAACAAGGCATTGGAATTCTGTTGTGGAGAACGAAATCTTGAAATCCATTCCCCTTTCCATACGAAAGGGCACCGTGAAAGGGCGAGGGGAGAAGGGCTGTTATGAAGGGTAGAGGAAATTGGAAATAACGATTTCTTCGGAAGCAAATTTTTCGCTTGGAGAAACATTTGGAGGAAACTGCTCGGAGCTTTTAGTCGACTGGGGCCATTTCAAATTATACTGACAAACAAATCTGTATACGTTCTCAGAAGTTAAAGCGTTGTTAAATTATCAGCACTAGTGTGCAAAGCAAACGTGGAGGGGAGGGGAGAGGAGGGGAGGGGAGAGGGATGTCACATGATGCTGGTTTCAGATGTAAACAGGAAATGCATTTGCAACCTCCTGAATGTGGACCTGCAGGGCGATGCACGAAAATAACTACATAATCGAGTCCACAACCATGTAGTAGTTTTTTGAAGTAAAAGATGTAGTAAAGTGCGATTCACGAAACCGTCTACTAAGAATCGACTAAGTGGTAAACATGGCGAAACTAAGCAATATCTATGGAAGGAATCGATATTTTTATCGATTGTTATGCTATTTCCTTGATATTATCGATATATCCTGTACTTCGAGATTGCGAGAGTTGTTTATTTACACAGAAATGCAGAATGTATTGAAAATGAAACTGTACAGTTGAGTTGTTTGTTAAAACTGCAAAGTAATCGTAATGTACGCGTAACCGTAAAGTAATTTGTATAAAATAAAAATACTCGTTGAATTAAAGCAATTGTATGTAAATACATGAAATTGAATAACAGATGCTATGTTTTACCTTCTACTGTATGTCACTGTTGAAACATATGCGGCAGAACTAAGGAAAGGAATACTATTTTTGTTACGTTGCAATTGAATGATACAAAATATGTGTAAAGGCAGCTGATTTTTCATGCTTTGCCATTATTATCTATAATGCAGGGAGTAAGAACGCATTAATTTATCCCCCCACTGAAAACTCAATTTTCTTCTTTTTACACATGTCCCATTTTTAGTTGTTTGGCATTACATTTTCTTACCACCCCCTCCCGACTAGAAATTGCGTTCGACCCCTGAAGATAAGAATAACGTTGTTCCGAGTTCCACTTTATGCAGAAATAGCCCTGCTGAAAAGACTGTCTACTGTTTTCAGCAGGTCGATGGGTGGTTTGAAACATCTAATGTGTTCACATTTTCAAACAGATGTAAATAAAAATTGTTAATAAGGAGGAATGAAATGTTATATTTGCAGCCATCATCTTATGCATACACTTGCCGCTGAGTCTCGTAGCGAATGTCAGGGAATGCTCTGTATAATACTAAATAAATTATTTACACTTTTAGATTCTCTTCTGTACCATTTTCCGTAGATCAACAGGTGTTTTGAAACATCTACTGTGTTTAGATTTTCAAGTATATATGAAAACAAATCGTTTATCAGGAGGAATGACAATTTATATTTACAGCCAATATATTAAAAGAAATGGTAGGCGAGTTGTCCATCACAGTTTTCATTTGGTCTATTCTAAAAAAGTGGAGGACAATATGTGCTTCACTACAACAGAATTCCATTCTTTAAAGCAACATATGATGTGGAATTTTAAAAAAAATGAAAAGAGCCATGAACTATTTGCCTACTATTATTTTTCCTCTTCGCTCTACATTAGGTCTACTGTAGGTGTTTGGTAAGAAACCATTCCGTTTCAGTAGATTTTCAAGAAAACAGTAGAGTATAATTGATAACAGTTGTAAATAGAAATCCCCAAACAATCGGGCCACTATGTACCTCCACTGGGTATCGAACCCAGCAAAGTAGAATCTGATCAATTGGAATCACTAGCGAAAATGAAGTTCAAGGTTCACGGATTACAAGTGTCAATAATTATTAGAATACACTTTTGAATGTTTCTGTGCTCAAAAATTGTTCATGCCTTGAACTTGACACAACTTCTAATTGATGAATAAAATATTGTCATTTTAGATGCTACACTTGTACATATGAATTTGATGTCTGACTGAATGTACATACTACGGAAACATAAAAGATAGGCCTACTTGTTACTTCTTTTTTTCTTTCAGAACGATTTTCATGTCCCGTGTTATACTGTATGGATTTCTCAGCAGACAGTCATTCATTGCCTGTTGCCAAGAAGATGGACTAGTACTGCCACCACCTGGCGAAAAAAAAACATACATACATTTGCATTATCTATGAGCAGCTAGCGACAGCAACTTGGAGTATGGTAAAAGCACCAAACCCTGACGTACCTAACCTACTCACACCTGCATTTGAGAGCAGAAATAAATCATACTTTCAGATGTTTATTTCTGTTTATTTCTGATATGAGATGCATATGCGAGTAGGTTTGGTGCTTTTAGCATGTAACACCAAGCTGCTCAGGGACGTCGGAACCGGGGTGGCAAGATAGTCTTTTTGCCCCCCTGTCGCGTGCTAAAAATGAGACTATATATTTTTAAAACTTATCTTTCGTTTTGAAAAAAATAGAAAAATGGTTTTACGCTAGTTAGATGAACGTAGACTCAAGTTGTCGCTACCAGCAAGAAGTACGTGACACAAAGATTCACCTGCAGATTAGAATCGCAGCCGTGTCTCCGCAAATCAAGTAACGTGGAATTACCCCCGTTGGAATTCGCTGCTTCCGTTTCCACTTTTCCTTTGAATCTACAAGGTTTTACGCATACAGATGATGTCGATGTGAAACAATAAACCAAGTGCACCCCTATGGGAAAGGAAGGAGGGTAGAGAACAGCTGAATTTTACATCTCTTCTTTTCCATCTGCAACTACATAGCAGACATACCTCGAATGTTGAGACCGAGGAAAGAACAGAAAAAGGGTTACACATGAAGGCAAGACCCAGTGCAAGATAGGCATTTACAACTGAAGACAAGACCGAGAACGATTTGAACCTTTCCTTCGAGACAAGACGAGAGACTGGCAAGTACCGTCTCGATAACATAAGTGCTGTTCCCTCAGTGGCCAAATAATATATATATATATATATATATTTCTCCCATTTTCGATTATTTCTATCACTTGTCTAAAGTTCTTTTCAGTGTTTCGATCTTTCGTCCTCCCCCCCCTCACAAATTTCAGCGCCTATGTCCCTTAGCTACAGCCCTACCACGCGTGTTGTAAAATGTCACAATATTTGTTATTATTCAATCTAGCTGTGCAAATCGGAGATATTTGAATAAGATCCACCCAAACATATACATACACAAGAACCTCAGCTCAAAGTGGTCGCCCCAACACTCTGCCTCAATCCGCTCTTGCAGCAATTATGGCAATAACCTCCCTGGAAATTACTTTAATCTACCTTATCTTTCAGGCCAAGGTTCCCCTGCCCAACGCTTCTCCAGATGTATTGAGGATATTTTAATGCGTTATCGTATGTGTCTTAAAAGGTTATAATGTTTGACCTCGTTCCCCGTGCATATAGCATTAGGGAACATTTAGGGGATGTGAAATTTTTGGAGGAGATGTGATCAGCACCACGCTCCGGCCGCCTTTACCCTCTAGGATTGCCTCATTGATTTGATGCTCGTTGAGCCCCGCAGCCGGGAAAATTACGACCTTAGATACCCACCCTGGGAATCGAACCCGGGTCTCCCACGTGGCGGTCAGACCAACTAGACCAACTAGACCGACAAGACCACCGCAGCTAAGGGAAGTTGGCATTTCTTTCTAAGTGTGCAAACAAAATATAAAAAAGATAAAGCAAGGCTCTCGGCGGAAGACGCTCACGGCTCATCCTCAAGGGTTTCAGAGGGAAGTTTAGCAACGAAAAGTGAATATCGTGTTCAGTTTCTTGACATAAGTCAACATTGCAAGCTGAGGCAAGAAACGACGTACGTAGGTCAGGAAGCCGCATTCACTTTGCCAGCACAGTTGCCAACGAGTAGTCTGTTCGTAGTTAATCAGGAGCAAGATTCATTTGCAAATCCTGACCGCTACTTAGGTCTTTGTGGAAATAATCTCCCGTTAGGAAACCCGGCAGTCAAAATGGTCATTGGCCGTGTGAGAAAGACGCCGCAACACAGCATATTCTTGGAAATTCCAGTTCCTTCTTTCTCCCCTTTCCTTTGGTCAGGTGGTACCACTTGCCCCTTTTGCATCGTTTACTTCCTTGTCGCTTATATTGATAAATGGCACGATTCTCATTTCAGTAATTTTGCCGATAAAAAATATACAGAGCGGCAGAAAATACTTGAGAGATAAGTGAAAGGACTTCAAATGATCCTTTTTCGCCTCAAATTGCGTAAATTGTTAAAAAATCAACCACATTATACCGGAATGCTCATAATCCTTACTCACACGTTTGAAATTGGAAAGCCAAGCAAACGTTCTTTCAACAATCCAGCGCACTTATTGTCCAGACTACGAGTACAATAGCAGAATTTTTAATAGCCGAAAATACAGGAAAAGTCACGTCGGAAGATCACTGTACAGAGGTTAGTCGCCTAATATAGAAGCAATAGACTGGTGAGTTGTACTTCTCTCCTTGCATTTGATTGACTAATTCATGTTTTGTGTGTGGAAGGACAGATATGGACGAGAGGAAGTGCCGTCTCAATATAGCACCCCTTCTCTGCACTCGCGGGTTTTAGTGCCGCAAACTTTGATGCAATGAGAAATCGATAATTTGGATATGAAAAAAATCTTGTTCAGTTTCTGTACATCAGACAACATTGCAAGCACAAGTGACGGAGCAACCATATTCTCTCGTGGGAAGGGAAAGGCGGATGGCCCTTTTCTTAGGTTCCTTTGAGCTTTACACTTACTGTTAGTTTTAGGCGTCAAAAGGAAGTTTCGTCATTTATTCTTATGTTCACGGGTCCCTTAATTTTTAATTTTACTTATGGAGGGGTGATCTTTAATGTTAATTGTCGAGGAGGCATGATCTCCTTTTTTAACATCTCGATGTGGGGGATGTAACGACCGCCATGTTAGGCAGATTTCAGTTGTATATTGGTATTAATCTTATTCGTATACTTTCAAGTCAAGAACTTGGATTAAATTATTTATACTTAATTGTTTTTATAATTCATGTATATATTTACGTTCTTTTATATGTTATAAGTAGATGGTAAATACGTTAGTGGCAGTTTTCTCCATGGGTGGTCCTTTATTTGCATATAATTAAGAACTCATTTGCATAATTTAGAATAAATTTGCATATTACATTTATATATTTGCATATTTATAACTTTTATGAATATATAATTATTTATTTTATGAAAAATATGTATATAGAAGGTAATTAGAGGTACTAAACGCTATGCATATGGTTTCATATTCATTACTGCAAAGTATGTAATGTATGAACCGATAATAATTAATGTTTATAATATTGAAAATAAGTTTTTATGGTTTATGAAACGCTATGAAGGGTGGTAATGAGTGTAAGTAAAGGTCCAATTACGATTTAGGTCGTTTCCGGTACTCGAACCCGTGATATGTAATGGTAATAATTAAAGTGTACTATGAATAATGTTATTAAGTTATGAAAGAAGATTATTCGACACCTTAGACAGGAGACGGTGAACTCTGCGCAGGTAGACGAGAAAGGAATTTGGGGATGTGCGATCTAGGTCAAATGACGTCAGAACACCAGAACAAAGAAAGAACCCGATTGACCAATCAGAACCGGTTTTCCCAACGTTAGTTAGAACGCAAGAACAGGTGAAATGTATGCAACGCCGTAGGGCATGGGAAGGGATTGAACCAGACAACAAAGGATGTCAGGGACTGCGCTATCTAGGTTTAATTTTTGAAGCTATGCGTTGCTTGTAGAACCGGTTTCCGCCTCCAATTAATATTCCGCGCAGGTTTGCCTCCAGGGCACTGGACGCTTTAGCGTAGGTTTTAGGCTAGAGCGCTTGCATGTCAGAACAGGTTTTTGTCAAAGTACGCCAAGGTTGCCCAGTACACAAGGAAAAAGGATTTTTGGATACCCAATTAGATTGGAGCGAGAATTTTACCTTGAACAAGGAGAACGAAGCGTAAGGGTTTTTTATCTGTACTATGAAGAAGGAAGAGCTATCAGGGACGAGGCCTACAGTTTTCAGCATTTGCTTTTATCACGGGGTAACGAAACTAGGGCACTTTGATTATTGATTTAGGTAGTAAATTTGTGTTACTGTGTGCTATTTAACATAATATTAAGTTTATTTTTTACCAAACTTTGACTTTATGTCAAACATTTTTCCAGCTTAACCTTATTTTTACTCAAATAATACACTTTAAACGATTCTAGCAAGAGTTTTTATTATATTTTCAACACACAAACTGCGTTCTTCAATTTTTAATTGTTTATTTTTCAAGTTTTGGACACACAAAGTGTGTCTTGTCAACTTTTAATTTATTATTTTACCAAAATAACGCAATTTTATCTATTCAGGAAACATTTTTTATTATATTTTAAATTAACAAAGAGTTTTTTTAACTTTTAATTTATTATCTTACAAGTTTATGCTTATTTTTTTCAAAATAACACAATTCAATCTGTTCAGGAAAGACTTTTAGTTACATTTCCGACACACAAAGTGTGTGTTTTCAACTTCCATCTGTTTATTTCACAAGTTTAGGCTTATTATTACCAAAATAATACAATTCAATCTGTTCAGGAGAGATTTTTAGTTACATTTTCGACACACAAAGTGTGTGTTCTCAACTTCTATCTGTTTATTTCACAAGTTTAGGCTTATTATTACCAAAATAATACAATTCAATCTGTTCAGGAGAGATTTTTAGTTACATTTTCGACACACAAAGTGTGTGTTCTCAACTTCTATCTGTTTATTTCACAAGTTTAGGCTTATTATTACCAAAATAACACAATTCAATCTGTTCAGGAAAGACTTTTAGTTACATTTTCGACACACAAAGTGTGTGTTCTCAACTTCCATCTGTTTATTTCACAAGTTTAGGCTTATTATTACTCAAATAACACAATTTCATCTATTCAGGATATTTTGCATTTACAAAGAGATTTTTTCAACTTTTAACTTATTATTTACAACTTTATGCCTATTTTTTACTCAAATAACACAATTCTATCTGTTTAGGAAAGACTTTTAGTTATATTTTCGACACACAAAGTGTGAGTTTTCAATTTTTATCTGTTTATTTCACAAGTTTAGCCTAATATTTACTCAAATAACACGATTTGAACGTGTTTTTTTATTACATTTTGGACACACACACACACACACACACACACACACCCCCACACACACATCCTACATGTTTGCATAAACTCTAAATCGTAATGTCCGTGTATAAATTTAATCCATAATCTAATTTTTCCCAGTTACATCTACCCTAAGATCACCCTGTGCTGGACTGAGTTTCTGGAGCTGAAAGTTCGAGTCCCGTGCAACGTCCAAGAAGTCATCGAGGCCGAATACGGCAAGGACTGGTTCACCCCGAAGAAGGACTGGAACTATCTGACAAGCTCGCAAAACAGCGTGCAGGAAGGACAATGGCCAGACGACCAGAATCCTCATGAGACTTACAAATCATACTTGGAGGTGCTGAGGAAGCAGGGACAATAGTACTGGAAAAATCTCAACATGGAGTGTTAAGTTTATTTATTTGCACCATAGCAAACGACTGTTAATACATCCTTTGTTGACTTGCGTGGTACTTGTAGTGAACAAGCGGGTGACCTTGAAAGTTGTATCTATCTGCCTATCGTCTTCGAGGAGGCATGCGTTCGAACTGGTGGCAATGCCAGATGCAGTGTGGACGTTCCAGTGACAACATCGGCTCCCCCAAGGAAACATTGCCAAGTGTTGCTTGCTGCTATATGTGTTTGTACGATAAAGAACCAGGATCCTTGCACTGCTAGTGTACTCACTTTCATGCAGGTCTACTCACCGGCGTACTCAGGTGGAGGAGGTGGAGCTGAGGGGGTTACAGCCAGGGTTGACCAAATTTCAGTTTTTTTAAAAAGCAGAAACAAAGCCAACAGCTTTTCTTGCTTTAAACAAATGTATGAAACAGTGTTCTAATCACGAGCAAACATATATTTTATACAAATAAACTTTTAAAACATAATCCCAAGAGGACTTATTTCCTAATGATAATGGTTGATAAGGAAACTGTTAATCATTCAAAGAAAGACTTGCTTCTTGTTACAAAGTAAATACTTGACTACGCCTTAAAAAACCTATTTATGTTATTTGTAAATCTCGCAAGTAGGCTGGCTGTTCAGGAAGGTTTGACTATTTCACAGTTGCCAGGCCCCATTCTATCACCGTTGTAGCTCTCTGTTTTCCAAAATATAGCATTTTGTTGCGAATCTAACCGAATACATTTATATTAACAACAACAGTGGCGTAGCAACATATCGCGAGGTCCTGGGCGAGATTAGTATGTGAGGCCCCAATCGGTATTTAAATTTGAAATCTCAATGTGAATCGATAGAAAATCTTCAGGGATACGTCAGAAAATTATCATATTTATATAATAATAAATTACTGAAGAAAATGATATTTGATAATTTCACTCACCCTAAAAATGTCTTTCTTTGTTCTCGGGGAGCTGAAATATGAAGCTACAGGAAGGAAGTAAGAACTACTTTTATCAATTGCCTTCTTGAGTTGCAAACAATCCAAGCATTTAAATACCTTGCACTTGCTTCGTGGCAGTTGGAGGTACTTTGTTGTTAACATCAGTGTTTGGAAGTAACAACTAACTCAGTTACAAGTAACAGTTACTTTTTTTGAGAAAATGTAACTGTAACTAATTACTTTTAAAAGTGAGTAACTGTAACTGGGTTACTTTTTACGATAGAAGTAACGTTTTAACAGTTACTTCTACAGTTACTTTCACAGTTACTTTGCGACACTTAAATTGCTATATAAGTGTCATAAATTATTGGCAATTTAGGACTCAAAGTAAGCCGGAATTTAGTTTCTGCTGTGATATAAAAGCCCATCTTTGAAACATTAATTCTTGCAAACAATAGATGAAGAGGAAAAGAGAAAGTGGTTGTACTAAATTTGTCTCCTGGCGGTGGTCAGTCGGTAGGCTCCAGCCAGGTGCCAGGAATCTCAAGGTTTATCGTATGTTCCATCTTTCGTTTCGTACACCTGAATTCCAAAGCGATATACACACCTCGGAAGAGGGGTGGATTTCCCAGAAGCGGGAAGATATGCTTCTAGGAGGATAATTCCTTCCTATTGTTGACAGTTCTCCATTGTCAGTTGCGTGCTGTGAAGTGTCTCTTGTTTCTGTAGTTTCTTCCTCTGTGACCTTATAAATTCCCCCATCTGTAAGCATCCGATAGTTTTTTTCCCTTTGCTATAATATTGGATAAAACTGAAACTGCAATATTTCAGTGTTTTTACCAAAGATTTCAACGATACTGGTAGTATGAACGATACTGAAGAAGACGAGAGCTAGCGAGTGCGCATATGAATGGAAAACAATGTAATTGTTCCCACGTGATTTCATTTATCTCAGTTCCTGATAATTTAAAAATGGAAGTAAAAATATTTCCGGTTAGAATTCGCTTATTTATGATTATTCAGCATTTCTGGACATTTTGAAAAAGTAATATATTTTGGTAAGTGCTATTCGTCTAAGATTTAAATGAGAACCCATTTTCTTGAAATAACAGATACGACAGATCTCGCCATTATTATTGATACAACAGTGAATTACAACACTCAAGTGGCAAACTAACGAATCAGGAAGACCCTAGCCATCATTCTCGCTTGTTTATGTAATCCTCTGAGAGAGAACTGAAGGGGTAAGTTTAAAATGTCAATTTCACTTTCATTGATAACGCACAATTATTGATTACTACATTATATTTTTTATCATTTTCTGGTTCATAAACACTTGAAATCAGTGGCGTAGCAATATATCGCTAGGCCCTGGGCGAGATAAGTGCTTTTTATTAAAATAAATAATAAATGGGTAAATATCCACGCAAGCTATCGTGAGTTTTTAGTAAATGTTTCACATGAGAAATACGACAATAATTTTTACTTATTTCGCGTCCCCCCTTAAGTTTTGAGTCCTCCTGCCTCCATGTTACGCCCGTTTTGACGTATTGATTCAAATTTTAACGTTTAACTAGAATTTAAAGCCAGATATTTTATTGCACCCAATTTCATTATTGCCTTTTCCATCTTATTTTCTTATTTCTATGTATTACATTTTTCGTATAAGTCCCATGGGATGCGAGGCCCCTTCAGGGGGGAGGCCCCGGGCGATCGCCCACTTCGCCCACCCCTTGCTACGTCACTGCTTGAAATTGTACAACAAATTTATTTCTCTCTGACGCGCCCTTTATGCGAAACAGACCCCGCTTCTTAGAATATATTCTACGTCAGTGATGTCTCTGTCTCTCTCTTTCTATGCAGTTTCTAGAATCTCCCTTCCAATGAACATTCCTTAATAACAAGAATGATAATAAATACAAATGTTTGTTGCAGTAGCTCAGGTCAACCTCCGTGGCGGAGTCACTCCGAGACGAGGCGAGGTAGAGAGCAGACGTGTCTAGCGAGCGCTCCCCGAACATTCGTCAAGTAGAGTAGAATCAACACGCGGAATTTAGTTTCTACAGACAGGTGAATATTATACTAACAGCAGAGCGAGAAGCTCTATATTAGTGACATTCAGTGAACGTATGTGATTTCTCAGACATGCCGGTCAAAAGGTTAAACACTTTGCAATTTTCCTTCGCCCGAGTGCAACAAAGACCGACCACGCTCGCCATCCATGAATGGATGAGAGATGTAGTGAAATTGCGCGTAGCGGACGTGTTGAGTATTGAAGTAGACTTCGTAAAACACCAAGTGTATGTTAAAGTAAGCACCGAACAATTTTGCAAGGAAATAATAGAACGTAGTACGGGAAGTTTCGTTTTCTCAGACGAAACGGGTGAATATGATATACCAGTACACCGAGCGGACAAACCTGTCACAATCGTTCGTATTCATCTAGTGCCCATGGAATTACCAGGCAGTGCCATAACTACTGAAATGTCAAAATACGGAATAGTACAAACAGTACGAGATGAAGTTTATTCCACCTCCCTCCCCTATCAAGTCAGAACGGGCAGGAAGTTAGTACGCATCATCCTACAAAAACCGGTGCCATCTTACATCATGTTAAATGAAGAGCGATATTGGACCACGTATGAAGGACAACCCAAACTCTGTTTTCGCTGCAACGCGCAGGACCACTTACATCACGAGTGCCAGTATAGGGCGGCAAGGACGACACGTACTGCAGGATACGCTGCAGCGGTGGTTAATACACTCCCCAGTTCTTCTCACCCTCATACGGATTCAAATGCTCAAGAACAGAACACCCGAGCCATTCTACCAGTACCGGCATACCGACAGGCTACACCAGAGGTCCACAAGGAACAACACGAGCAGATGGTAGTCACTGAAGACAGCGAGTCCAAGGCAAGTACTACGATTCCCAAACCCCCACTGTTAAATCAGCAAGAAGATAATGCAAGTGATGGTAACAAGGAAAGTGTGCACGAAAGTGCAAGTGAAAGTGTAAGTGGGAACGAATCGATAATTCCAATTACTCCATTCGAATTCCCGACCCCCAAATCCCTACAAGTTCGATGTTCGCAGAAGCAGAATTTCCATAACCTACCCCTAAAAACCCCGCTCACGATCCGCCAGGGATGCGAGGAAAAATGCTACAGACCACATGACCTTACGTCCGAAGAAACAAAAAAAGGATGACGTGGTAAGTACAGCAGTAGAAGTAAAGCTCAAGCCCAAGAGAGAAAACCCTATTCCACCGAACCCTTTTTTAGGAAAAGAGGAAAAAAGTTTAGAACTAATAGGGGCAGGGACACATAAACCAAGTGATACAGAAATGCGTACAGTTCTTGTCCCAGGTAGTGACGAAGAGACATGAGTGCGTCTGCCCAGCGTCAAAAGTGGAACAATTGCAAAGCACAAAGTACGAAAAATTATTAATGCATTGCCTAAATAAGATCCTTACATTCCTAATGTACATATTTACATTAGCAACGATAAACCTTAACAAATTACAAAGCCAGAATAAACTAACGGCGTTAAACGTTTTTTTATCACAGTCGGATATTGATATAGCCTTCCTACAAGAAGTAGGCATTGATAATTTTTCATCTTTGGCAAGGTACAAGGTTCATAATAATTTTACTGCCACATATCAAGGCACAGCAATAGCGGTGCATCAAAGAATTGATTTACATAATGTTACCTTCCACCCATCAGGAAGATTAATAAGTGCGGAATTAGGTCCCTTGTTTTTATGCAATGTATACGCGCCTTCAGGAAGTCATAATAAGCAAGAACGAGAACATTTCTTTTCAACAATCTTAAGTCCAGAATTAACATCGCATACATTAAATGCGTTAGTGGCTGGAGATTTCAATTCCGTCCTAGACAGGCAAGATCAACAACCAGGCTATAATTTTTCCCGGGCACTATACGAACTAACAAAGGACTTAAAGTTACAAGATGCATGGAGTTGCAACCACAGAAATCAACCAGGCTTTACACATTTTACAACTCAAAGTTCTTCACGAATCGACCGATTTTATATAGCGAAGGGTTATAAAGAAAATGTACAAAGTGTAAGTGTGTTTCCGGTTTGTTTCAGTGATCATAGTGCCTTAATATTAAAAATAAAATTGGAACAAAACAAATCAAGTATGGGAAGAGGATACTGGATGCTAAATTGTTCAGTATTAGCGGACAAAAATTATGAACTGCTAATAAAAGACACTTGACTAGAGCTAGTTAGGCGTAGATCACCCAGTAAGTCCCTAACAGACTGGCGGGAATTCATTGTAAAACCAAAATTTCGTTATATTAGTAAGATGTATAGTATAGAAAAAAGTAGAGATTTTAACAACATGTATAATTTCTATTATGCCGTGTTACATGACTTACAACGTCTAGCATTACAAGGTAATGTAAATATGCCTTACATTAACGAGATGAAATCAAAATTACTCTCTCTACACCGAAAAAAGAGAAACATTGAAAAACTTAAAAGCAAAAAGTTACCTTTGGATAATGATGAAGAGGCAAATTTATATCATATTTTACAAGAGCATAGACAAGTTAAAAGTCACCTAATAACAGAGATAACAGATGACACAGGAGAGATTACAACTAATCCCAGAGTAATTCAGAATACATTCTTACAATATTATCTAAATTTAATGGGCCAAGCTCATAATCCCGAAGACTCCGATTGGGACTTTACGAATCAAGTAACAGAAAGATTAACCGAAGAAGAGCAAAGGAAATTAGTAAACCCTTTACGAACACAGAAGAAAGAAATGCAGTTTTCAAAGCGGCCAGAAATAAATCAACGGCAGAGGATGGCCTGCCCTCAGACTTTTATCAAAATTTTTGGAATCTAATAGGGGATGTATTCACGCAATGGGTCAATGATGTATTACAGAGTGGGGAATTAGGGTCCTCAAGTAGAACAGGAATAGTGGTTTTCGTTCCAAAAAAAAAACGAAACCTAAAGAGGTTACTGACTACCGCCCGATTACAATTCTAAGTAGCGATATCAAGATTATCAGCAGATGCATAAACATCCGATTAATGCCTTACATGCATAAACTAGTAGGGGACACACAATATGCATGTAACCTTCAAAGAACAATTCACCATTTATTACAAACTATACGTGATGTAATTATTACAACACAAAACCAGCAAGTCAACAAAGCAATTTTAACAGTGGATTTCTCACAGGCTTACGATAGAGTTAGTCATAAATATATGTACAGTGTTTTAAGGGCTTTTGGTTTCGGAGATACCTTTATAAGATGGATACAAATCTTGTACGGAAACACTAAGTTAAAACTAAAAGTTAATGGGTGATTTACGAAAACATTTCAAATGAAACGAGGTGTTTTACAAGGAAGTCCACTCAGTAGTGCATTATATGTATTAACACTAGTTCCCTTACTTAAAAGATTACAAGAAATAAATGAGGGAATTTCTGTCATGTCAAAAACGATTCAAGTTGGTAGTTTTATGGATGACATTACGTTATTGTTAAATAGCGAAAGGGATTTGGAGAATGCACAAAAGTACTTGAAATATTTCGAAAATGTCTCGAGTGCAAAGCTAAATTTCAACAAAACGTTTTTGTTACCTTTGGGAGTCAACAATTTGTTTAGTAATAACACTAGTGTACGTGTAGCACAGAAAGTGAAAATACTAGGAATACAATTTTATACAAATATCCGAGATACCATCGAACATAATAGTCGGATAGTGACCGAAAAAGTGATATATACTTTACGTGCAAATCAACTCAGGTTTCTTTGCTTGAAATCGCGAGTGAGTTACGTAAATATTTACGCCTTATCGAAGTTTTGGTACCTATCCAAGACATTGACCTTGTCAGCGAAGCAAATAGCTAGGGTAAAACAACAGGTTGGGAAATTCCTCTGGCACGACTCGGTGTTCCGCGTGGCCATGAGCGAGCTCTATCTTCCGGAAAGGAGGGGAGGTATGAACTTAAAGAGTGTGGCGATACAATCAAGAGCTTTATTTATTCAAAGCGGTCTTTCAGCGATATTTTCTCCAATTGACTCCACTACGCAACAAATAATAATTACAGTATTAAAAGATGTACCATTAACAGCACCAATGGACATACAAAGCATTCCCAGAGAATTAAAGTTTTATACCGAGATCGCTATTCATACATTTTATAGAACTGTGCAACATACTTATAACAGCCCTTCTGTCAGACAGATTTACAGAGAGCAACTTAACGCAAATATAATAACAGTTCGAATCGAAAGAGAAAATCCCAAATATAATTGGAAACAAATATGGAACAATGTAACGGCGAAACATCTAACGAACAAGGCATTATCTATATGGTACAAAGTAATTCAACAAGTAATTGTAACGGCAGATAGATGTCATAAGTATGGGTTCAGTAATTCACCAAATTGTTATAATTGTCATGTTCCAGATTCGATTATCCATAAGTTAACAGAATGCAAGAAAGCAGCCACAGCTTGGTCTACATTAAGAACAATGCTCAGCAGAATTTGTCGCACTTCACCTAACCAAGTATCAGCAAAAGACATTATCTTACCAGAGTTTCATTTCTTCCCAAGTACAAAGCAAAAATCAGTTCAGTGGCTAATAGCACACTGTTTTTATTTCCTGCGGGAAAAAATTACAATTATTTGGACTTCGGACTAACCCTAATACAAGAATATGAAAAAATGTCTTTAGATTATAGAAAATCACATTATGCCAACTTTTTAAATGTAATAATTGAAAAACATACCTGTAAGAGTTGTAAAGATTTACTGTAATTGTTTGCTTTACATTGGAAATAATAAAAAAAAGAGTGGTTAGCACAACACACTATATGTCAGGGGTCCCGGATTCTAGTTCATTTCGGACTTGGATGTTTGTGTTTGTTCCAATGAGAATATAGAAAACAGAAAATTGACATACGTGAAAATTGAGAAAATGTGAATAACGGGGGACACCTTTTCCATCTTTTTCCCCCTCACTTCTACTTAATGCATTTTTTGCATGAACCCCATGAAACGCGAGGCGCCGGGCGGTCACCCACTTCACCCACCCCTTGCTACGCCACTGAATAACAATGTACGTAAAGGCCCGAACAAAACTGTTACATCCATACTGTTCAATTACAAAGGTGTTGTAAACACTTGAAAACAAACATTTTCATGTGTTTTAAACATTAAAACCAAGTTGTTTTAAACATGACAACCCTGCCTACAGCCCCTTCCGAAATCAACATTTTGAAGTCAAAACACTAAAGCGGCCTGAAAAGCAAAGTGATGAATGTTCTGTAAAGGTGTTATATGTGTTGCTACTCCATGGCGATAAGTGGATATACTGTATAGTAAATTGTCAATGGCAACTTCTACCACCGCAGTAGAATTATGAAACACACATAACGCTTTGCAGGCATGCGAGTATTTCAGGATGTAGATGTCCCATTTTTATTGCTGGTGAGTGTACATTTCTAAATGGTTTGGCTGACACTGTAGGTCCAGTCCCGATTCACCTATCTGAACATCAAGTAGACTTACATAACAAATAAGTTATGGAAACCTAAGTGCTCCCGTGTAAAGTGAAAATGTTATGGTATTTCAGATGCCATGACATATTTCATGGCATTTCTCAAGGAGAGAAATAGCATAACCAATCAGAAGCGACCTCTACGTCACGAGTGCAGTGTAATGGCTGCCGAGTGTATCACTTCACAAAAGCCGATAACTATTCAACCGAGAGGGATAACGTTTTGTATTAAACGGCATTAGGTACAAAACAATGGTGCTGCTTAAATCCATACTTTATAACGTTTACTGTACACGTATGAAAGAATAATTTAGTTGTTTGAATTTAAACACCGTGCACTCACCATAGATGATGTAACTCGACGTGCCATTCATGATGTGTGTGTGTGTGTGTGTGTGTGTGTGTGTGTGTGTGTGTGTGTGTGTGTGTGTGTGTGTGTGTGTGTGTGTGTGTGTGTATATATATATATATATATATATATATATATATATATATATATATATTATACATTCTAATCGCAATAGCTAACCGAAATGTTCCCGAAAAGTAGTATCTGCTCTAAGATATTTGAAAGCATTTATGCTAGCAACAATGTTAAAGGAAATATTTCCTTCTAAACATATGTGTATATATATTTGTTTTGGATGCAATAATAATAGTAATCAGTGCTTTTTTGTCTGGCGGTACGCAACGGTACGCATCTTTTTATAGGTGAGAATAAATATAAAAACATTTCATAGCAGCAGCAGTAGTATTCGTGTCTATTCACATAAGGGGTGACCCATCCACATAGTACACCCAATTTTCAACCTTGTCAACCTCACTTCCACTCAGTACATCCTGAACTTCATTTTGCAGACTAACGAGGCTCTGGCGTCTGAACATATGGCTAGTTAAATCCTCGTATGGCTGTGTTTGTTGTCCTGTGTTTTGTCCTCATTTGTGCCGAGTGTCTTTTTACAGCCTCAGCTTTTAACCGAAGTTAGAATATTTTAGTCCTCCGACATTTACAATTATGTTAGTTATATTTTAGTTATGGTAAAGGGCATAAAGTGACGGGTGCAATGTAGCCTAAGTGCTGACGCACCCAAAATTTCAAATTCATTCTTTCATTCAATCATTCGTGTCTATTCATTTGTGGTTCACTTTCGGACTATTGACTGAAACCACTTTATGTGGTGAATAGAGTGATTTTCGTAACATCCCTTGCTATTACGCATTTGTACCTGGGAGCGAGTCATAATTCCATACAGATCCAATCAAGAAGCGAGCCACTGACGTCATCCAACCCTGCACCTATCGCTAACTTTCTTGCTCACGCTCTGACCTGTTGTTAGGCCCGCTAGCTAGATTACATTAGTCAGCTCGAGATATACCTTTAATAATCAGGCACTACAGGCAACACGTCGAAAGAAAAATAAGTTTTTCCAATTCATAAAATATATATAATCTCGGATCCAGCTTCAGTGTGTACAGGAAATTTCGGCGTCGTGGTTTCTGTCCAGGAACTGGGCCGACTTCGACGAGTCTCAGCTGTTAGTTGCCTCGCAGTTGCCGGGTTGTATTGAAATGTACGTCTTATGAACTGGTCTGACTTCGCTGTTACTTTCCTCCCAGTTGCCGCGTTGTGTTGAAAGGTGCGTCGTATCTCGTGGAAAACGGAGAAAATTAGAATTAGAAAATCAGATTGTAATTATCATCAATATCCTGTAAAACACAATTTTATTTACTTCACATGCCCGTGCGTTGCAAAGTTTCATGAAGGCTCGCATTGTTTCTTTTTTATTGATGCATAGCATGGTTCTAAAGTTGTAGTATCCCCAACTCCAGTTGCGTTGTAATTGGAACACCCGGTACATTAATATCCTTCTACAACAGGATTTCTCAAACTATGATACGTGTACCAGTACTGGTACAGTTGCATGCAAGGTTGCTAGAAATATACAGAAAATTATTATAAAATATCTTGTGTTCATTATTGATCCATAATTACTGTATTTCTTATTTATTGTCAATAAAAGAAGGTAATCTAATTACAGATTTAGTAATTGTATAATAATTAGTTGAAGTATTGGGCAATATAAAATCAGAACAAAAAATAAAGAGATGAAGGTTGTTTAGTGTTAGTGGATTAGTTAATGAATGGTGAACGCCGTATAGCAAGTGAAAGTTTAGTAAATGAAATGAAGAGGGAGAGAGAAATTTAGTAATTTTCGGAAAAGTGCTACTACATACTAATGAAATTTGAAATATTACCATTAAAACACCGTAACATTAGTTAGTGATGCGGCGAAAATATTAATGTTGATTCGGTGATGCATCCATTTAGAAGTTTAATAATGCTTATTCTAGAATAAGCGAATCACTCCGATTCTACAGCATCTTCTTATCAATAGATGGCAGTAAAATCGTAACAAATTTTGCTTAATTTTACATCAAAATATACCAATTCACAAATCATTTAAGAGCAACGACTTAATTAAACATAAATAAGTTATGTATTGCTCTGTAAATATTTGTACAGGGATGTATTTGAAGTAGTATTCGAAGAACCTGGAGCCAACTTCTCGTGGAGATATCTTCTGCAAACTGCTTCAAAGAAAGACTCGAAGTATGGTACTAGAATGGAGCGGGCGGCTCCCGTACGTACGTACGTACTTCACTCTTTTTGACCAGCTGTAGTAGGGCCCTGTCTGCAGCTAACTAGAGAGAAATCAAGTGCACTATTATTAGGAAACGTCTGCTAGAGGAGCGTGCAGAACTAGACTTGCACAAAATGGCACAACGCAATTTCTGCAATTGCATATTGAAAAAGAAGGTCAGCCATATGGAATGAATGCGTCAGATCTGTTTTTCTACTATGTTCTTTTTTTAAAAATATTCCTTACATTACAACCAAATATAAAAGTTTATCAGCATATTTGTATGGGTGTAGCAATTTTTTCATAAATTCAGTATAAAATGAAAACATATTATAATTACGATGAACGAATTACTTCTAGAGGAACTTATTACAGGAAAAAAATATGGAAAATGTTGAAACAGAAGTAAAAATGATGTCATAAGCTTTAAAATTATGTATAACAGTGATCTTTTGCAAACGCAATAACACCGTGTGAATCTTTCTATCCCCCACCAATGATTTCGCACCCTGGTTCACGGATAGTTCGTAAAACACCCCAAGAGGTTTCGTTTTGTTATTGATTTTGTCCAGATGCATCCAAAGCACGCCAAAGTATTCCGTGCTAGTTTTGAGTAAAAATTTGGTATTATAGCTTTTGGAAAAATACAACGGTACTTGATTTCCCTCCAGTTAGGAAGTTGAGATGTGGAACCTCCACCGGGATCCAACCCGGGAACCCTTGAGTACAAGGCGACAACCTTAACCACCAGGCCATCGAGGAGGTCCTCACTTTGTGTTGTTTCTCCTTGATGAAAGAGAAGAGCGTTATTTACAGAATACAATAGTTATTTCTCTACGTACCTCTCCATATGTATACTCACGCATTCGATGTATGATGGAAATTTCATGTAGCCCACACCATGGTAAACGTGAAGTTATTCTCTTTGCGCTTTATAGATTCTAGCTCGTCCTGGCCGTTAGGTCGATCACTTTCCATGTGCAACCTGAAAAAGTAATCATTATACAGGGTAATTCAAATAAGACTGACGCGTTTCATTATCAATGCATGTAAAATATCAACACGTTATTACATCTGAAATGTAGCTTAGATATGGAGGTTTATCAACCTTTACATTACGTGATGAGAGGGTCCTCTCCCTTCCTGACGACATAGATGGACAAATCGTTCCATGTTCCTGCCGTCCTGTTGTCAATACTGTTGATTTCGTTTGTAATGATACTGCCACAGAAAGAAATATGGGAGAACGTTCAAATCAGGTGATCTCGGTGGCCATAAGTTTCAGGAAATTATCCGGTTCTCAAAGAAACTTCTAATCAGCGAAAATAACTAGTTCGATGTATTGCACGTGACACCATCCTATTGGAAATACTCTTGACGTAGATCTACGATGTCATTCATTTGCTCAACGAACACAATGAAAATTCGTAGTATGCACTGCATCTTCACAACGAGTGAGGCAAATTGCCGCCAAGTATTGTACATTTGTCTTAAATATGTATGTTTTATTTTGAATCATATAACTTTTTCTTCAGTGTGGAGTATTTGAAATCGCTCGATGCATTGCCGCACCTTCTTTAGTAATTTGCTTTTTACGTTTGAGAATGAATGAATCTCCCAGATGTCCTGCGTCATCTGAAACCATGCACTCTTGTTTAAATAAAACAAGGAAGAAGTGTGTTAATTTAACATGAATCACCCTGTATATATTGATATGCGACAAAACATTGAGGTACTGGGGCTGACACGTATAGGATATATCAAGAAAGTAAGACAAAATCAGGTTTAGTATCGTGAGTATATCTCATTGTCTCAACGGAGGAAACGATAGCGATGGAGCAGAGCACACTTACCCAATCAAGGACGAGAGGCAGTCATCTGGCTTCTGGACTCAGCGGCGATGAGGATGACTGCACGGACGCGGCCTGTGGCTAAAGGACGAACTACACGGAGCATGGAATCCTACTGGACTGGCTACGTGGCTGGAAATGGCAGCTGTCAGGCTTGCTGCTACACTGCTTTTGGCGACTAGACGTGTTCTAATTGAAACTTGCTTCTGTGCTAGATGCTGTGGTAAGAGCGAATCAGGACCAACATTTGGTAATGTGAAGATAATCTGTGAGTTTGGCAAAGAAAAGAAGTTTTTGTCCGTGATTTCCGAGTGTTGGTTGCTTCTCGACAAGAACAGAGATGAGGTTCATTGTGTTAAGAATGTATCCATAGAAACGAGATAATTAGTCAATAATGAAAATCTTAATTATATAGCAGTGTATTAAATGTTTGGCATATATATATATATACATCTGTCATATATATATATATATATATTTATATATATATATATATATATACATATATAAAAATGGATGTATTTGTGTATATATGTATGTATGTTTATTCCGGCATAACTCTCGAACGCCTGGAGCAATTTCAACCAAACTTGGTACACGTATCCCTTACAATCTGGAAAGAAATGCTGTGGGGAAAAGACACACCTGGCACCCCTAGGGGTGAGGGTGGGAGGGGGTGTCTTGTAAAAAATAATCCAAAGCGACCGATATTAGTGTGGAATAAATAGTTTTCGCTGTCGCTAAGATGAACAGTGACACTCCCAATGCCGCTCAAATACAAGACACCCCTGGCACCCCTAGGGGTCGGGCTGGGAAAGGGGTGACATATAAAACAAGCAATATTATTATGGAATCCATAGTTTTCGGGGTCGCTAAGATGAATAGTAACACTTTCAATGCCATTTAACTACAAGACACCCCTGGCACCCCTAAGAGTGGGGGTGAAAAGGGGGTGACATGTAAAACGACCGATATTAGTGTGGAGTCCATAGTTTTCTGGGTCGCTAAGATGAATAGTGACACTCCCAATGCCATTCAACTCAAAGACACCTCTGGCACCCCTAAGAGTGGGGGTGAAAAGGGGGTGACATGTAAAACGACCGATATTAGTGTGGAATCCATAGTTTACGGGGTCGCTAAGATGAATAGTGACACTCCCAATGCCATTCAACTCAAAGACACCCCTGGCACCCCTAAGAGTGGGGGTGAAAAGGGGGTGACATGTAAAACGACCGATATTAGTGTGGAATCCATAGTTTTCTGGGTCGCTAAGATGAATAGTGACACTCCCAATGCCATTCAACTCAAAGACACCTCTGGCACCCCTAAGAGTGGGGGTGAAAAGGGGGTGACATGTAAAACGACCGATATTAGTGTGGAATCCATAGTTTACGGGGTCGCTAAGATGAATAGTGACACTCCCAATGCCATTCAACTCAAAGACACCCCTGGCACCCCTAAGAGTGGGGGTGAAAAGGGGGTGACATGTAAAACGACCGATATTAGTGTGGAATCCATAGTTTTCTGGGTCGCTAAGATGAATAGTGACACTCCCAATGCCATTCAACTCAAAGACACCTCTGGCACCCCTAAGAGTGGGGGTGAAAAGGGGGTGACATGTAAAACGACCGATATTAGTGTGGAATCCATAGTTTTCTGGGTCGCTAAGATGAATAGTGACACTCCCAATGCCATTCAACTCAAAGACACCCCTGGCACCCCTAAGAGTGGTGGTGAAAAGGGGGTGACATGTAAAACGACCGATATTAGTGTGGAGTCCATAGTTTTCTGGGTCGCTAAGATGAATAGTGACACTCCCAATGCCATTCAACTCAAAGACACCCCTGGCACCCCTAAGAGTGGGGGTGAAAAGGGGGTGACATGTAAAACGACCGATATTAGTGTGGAATCCATAGTTTACGGGGTCGCTAAGATGAATAGTGACACTCCCAATGCCGTTCAACTCCAAGTTCATTTTACACTATAGTTAGAATTCATTATTTTCCTGTCTAGTAGAAGATTGGTATAGCTAAATATAAATACCGGGGCAACGCTGGGCAATCAACTAGTATTTTATAAATTCCGCCCTCAGACTGTTCTTTTACCGATACTAGTTCTCACATTTGCTTCTCATGGCTTCGTTCGCCTTCTCATGACAATATCTATGCATGTTTATGTGCGCACTTGCGTGTTTGAGTTTTGATTGATTGATATTTCGCTTTTTGTCTCACTTTTGGTTAATTTAGCGAAGATGGGGATGAGTGATAATATGATGAAATTGATGAAGGGACGCTCACAAACATCCATACCCTGGCAGGGATTCGAACCCGGGACCCCTGGCGTCGTAGGGCGATGTGCTACCCACTCCGCCACGAGGGTCGGCTGTTTCAGTTTTTAAGTCCACTATGTGCACAGATGGGCCACTAAGGACTGCACCTACAGTTTAAAATGGGATCTGAACTGGGTATCGAACCCAGGACCCCCTTGATTTGAAATTTTTGGATGCATCGGCACTTATGACCATTTTTCACCCTTCTACGTCTACGTGGAAAAATCCATTTATCTAAGATTTTCACTTTAAAATTATACAAATATTAAAAAAAAAAAAATAATAAATAAAACGAAGGGGTGTAAAGAGTCCTTCTAGAAAAGTTAAAAATGCATGTTGTGAAGGGACTAGCACAGAACGAACATAACACTTAGCGGCGGCGATTGGGTTCCAAAACCATGGGGGCAAATACAGTATATTTCCCTTTGTAGATAAGGTTTAGCATAGCGCAGGGGAAAAAGTGCCGCCACTGATAACACATTATAAAAGGTATGGATAGTATGAACATATGGATACAATATGCTTTCAGTAGTAATAAAAACACAATAAAATAACACATACATACACAACCGTCCCTGTTATTATCCCGTCTTAATTTTTTCATTTGTATTTACTAATATATGCACTCTATCTCGGAAGTCTCTGGAGCAAGCGAACGATAGCAAGTCCTCTGCTTAGGTAGTGACCAATGAACGTGTGAGAGGGAAGTGAATGCAGCTACCACTCGCTTTCGACCCTTCTCTACCGTTATGCCCGGCCTTGATCCACAGATTCTAGAGACAGGGTGTAAAGTTAAAGAAGAATTCTCACCATACCCCGCAATCACTGGCAAATCACTGAAGTTCATCTACAGTCGTACTAAAAAAAGATAGACCGCGGCCAACCCGAGAACTAAAGATAGTCATTTATTTCCTTCTCTCGCAGCCGAAAATATTACCCTTGGCTTGTGTGCGGTTTTCCCCTTCATGACAATACAAACATTCAGGTTGAGAGCATTTTGGCAACGCAGGGACAGGATTACATGGGAAGCAGCTGATTGCACCCCTTCGTTCTCTTAGGATTGGACTACAGCGCCATACGGTTTATCTCTTTTTGGCAGAGCTTTTATATGCATTGCAATTAATGTATATTGTGGTGCCAGATCAAGGCTAAGACACAGAAGACCCATCATAATTCGTCCCAACCTGTATTCGCTACAAAATTTGTCATCACAAATCATCTACAATCATAGGCGTAGCTACGGGGTGTGCCTACTCACACCCTAATGGGCTGCTTTATCAAAGAGAATTAAAGACAGATATTTCAATAAGAGAGAAAATAAGCGGCAGTTAGTAAGAAGTTGAAAATGTCATTACTTGGTACATACGTGTGCATTATCGCTGATGAAACGATTGTCTGTAGTTTTTCGATTTTTTGATGTCATTGGAAAAAGAAGATATTTACTGCATTCTACTCTGTACTGCAGTGCCTTTCTTCTATACCTGTCACAAGCTGCACGTGCGAGAGAGCTTTCTCCAAGCTTACCCAAGTTAAAACTAAATTAAGAGCAACTCAGAAGCAGGATAGATTGGAAGCCCTGCTCTTGCTATTTGTGGAACAGGGAAAAGCTTAGTCTATTGATGTAAATGAAGTTATTGATGAGTTTAAGAACATTGTACCTTTTGACAGACGTCTCTTGTAATAGATGACGTGTATTTTGATGTATTTGTTTGTAACAGTTATGAACATTTTGTGTGTGTGTGTAATTTCTATGCAATTTGATTTTTTCTACTACATATATTCAGAAATTTTCAACACTGTCATTTAGTGAATTTACCATATATTCCTTTACAAACATCAGTGCAGTTAAATAAATGCCAACACAGCAAAATGTTGACCATTTCACTCTGTTGGTTGACTGGCTCGGAATGTAGTAAAACTATATAAAAATGTACCTAAAGCTATAACAGAAGCTGTATGGTTGGGGGGTAGGGGGTTCTTTGATGTCGGGCAATGACCTTCACAAATAAAAATCCCTACATTGGAATACTAGGAAAGACAAGTAGTTTGGTACGTCCCTTCTTTATATCAGCACTATTTTTATGTGTCATTATGACGAATCATTATACTCGCACTTAGTTCGTCCTTAGGTGGACAGATGCTGTATGCGTACAGAACTGTGCACTTACTACTGTGAACTGACCTACATTACTTGGTCAAGTTCAAGCTAGATGGTGTTGAATTTGTCTCAGGGGTGCCCACAAAGGGGATTCATGACGCGCCTGCGTCATGGAATTTTTTTGGTGTGGGACAAAATTTTATAGTTTAGCTACCAATTCTGTATATCTCTACACGTAAATTGTGGGGAGGGGGTCGTTTGAATGACATGTTATTGATTTTTAGATGTACATTTCTTCTACCTACCTGTGGGTGATCGCGGCGATGGAGTTGAAATTAAACACCACCTCTTATGCCTTTAGAATCGGTTTGGAAAGGGGGGTTACAAGGTTACTCAAGCAGAAAAACTATCTGCTTGACTAGTTGCTATTGTCCAGTTTTTGACCTTTACAAATTTGCAGGTATTTTATAAACTTCTGATCTCCATACCAGTTATACGTTGCTCTGCAGAACGCACAATGAGTGTCATAATAATCATTCAAAAAAACCGACTACGTTCGTGTATGGCTAGTGAGTGGCTAATGTCTACCTTAATTAAATCCTGAGAGTCCGATATCTTAAAAGGGGTTCAAAATTAGGAAATTACCAATACATTTGCTGCAACAACTTTGCAACATCAGAAGTTATCATCACTTATGTAAAACGTTATTTCATTTAATGTAAAAGTTACTAAGATGTGGGAAGTTACTAAGTTAATATGGCGATATGGTTTTAATAAGTCATAGAGAGAAATATGGCAATGAAAGAGTTAATGGTGTTTTCGGAATCGGATGGAAATAAGTTTTGAAAAAGAGGTGCTGACAGGAGTGAGGAAGAAAATGAAGGGGTGGGCAAGAACCCTTCCCCACCATCCAGGCGCCGCCCCTACCTCGGAGGCTGGATACGCGTGTTACGTATTTCAGCACAAAATGATTATTTTCTGAAGATTGTTTATGCAGTCACCTCACGCCCTCACCTTCGCTAAAAGATGTTTAGAAATACAACTGTTCTTTCGCATGTTTAACAATATTGAGAAACCTGTTGATATACACGTCTTGCACTAGTACTTGTATTTGTAACATAACATAACGATTTACAACAATTTATTTGGTTTGGATTTTAAAGTTTTAGTAACAGCTTCAAATTCTTTTTCATACTTTACACACTTGCATAAGCTAATTATGATGTGAATGTGAATATGGCAGTTTGAAAAATTCCAGGTAACAGCACATGTAAATTCGGAAGGGAAGTTTTTTAAAGCCCTTTTTCTTTTTCGGACACTGCCAACTGCCGAACATAACAATAACCATCGCAAGCAACATTTTTCTTTAAATGTTTATGTTTGATTCGATTTTTTTTATGTACTATACGTTTTATACGTATTTTACGCGTTTTACGCATAAGTTACGTGTCATGTAGAAAATCTTTTTTACGTGTAATTGCACAACCCTGGTCGTTTAACCTTTACCGACGACATTTCCTCGGTTACTACTGGACATTCTTAAAGCTAGTACCAGCCCTCTACCGGTCCCTGGAAGGAATTAGAAATGCACTCTAATCGTTGTGTATCTGGCACTTGCAATAAGTCCAAATACGAAGTTAATATTTTAATAAATTTACGTGGACTGCATTTTTCTGGATCGCCAGAGAACTTTGGAAGTATGTTAAGTTCATTCCGTCTTATATAGTTTCTAGTTTCGTGCGTGTTCTTGCACTTAATTATACCTCGGCCTATTAACACAGGCACAAATGTTGAATATAACTGAGACTCGTTACAATCTTGCATTTCTGGACAATGATTAGAGTTAAATTGTCAAAGCTTATAAACTGGATTACAACATTCATGGTTAGGTTATGATGAGACTTTTACATTATCTTTATTTATTTCTACATTTCTTCTGATGATCTTAGGACGTTTAATTTTCAATCGTGAATTACAATGATCACACATATGATCTATTTGCTGTTCAGCACCGGATTCATCGAAAGATGATGACTCTTCTTGATTTTGTGCAATCAATCCAACATTTTGAATACCATGTGATATTGGATCAGCAACTTGAGAATTTTTGTAAACCTTATAACTTTGCAATATAGTAACTGGAGGCGTTGTTGAAAGATTTGAATTCTTACTTCACATACTTCAAGACGCTCAATTATTTCACACATTAGATTCGTAAGTTTTGACAATCTTGAAATTTGCCCTTGCGCCTTTCCAGTCAGTTCTGAAATATTGCCCTTACACACACTAATTTGTTCTTCCAAGTCGGAAAATTTGTTAGTGCAGCCAAGGTTTACTTCCTGAAGTTGTTCTGAAAGTTTCTGAACTTCATTTTCTATTCTCTGGTGCAGACGTCTGGTATTTGATCGACATGATTCATCAACTAAACTTATTTCTTCTTTAAATGATTGCCTTATTTCCTCGATGTTGCGGTTAAGTGATTCCATTTCCTTCCGTGATTGAGATTTTTCAGAAGTGATCTGTTGTTGAAAATCATTAAAGTGTTGATGAAAATCTGTAGATTCCTGCTAAGACTGCTTCTGGAAATCATTCAGTTGTTGCTGGGATTGTTTCTGGAAATAATTCAGTTGTTGCTGGGATTGCTTTTGGAAATCACCGATTCTACGCAGTTCGCCGAACAAAACCGATAACTGTGAAACTAATGGATCTTGAGAAATGGTAGGATTAGGGTTAACAGTAATATTGACACTATCATTCTGAGCTTCCTCTTGCACATTTTGACTTTGTACAAAAGCGTCCATTGCAAATGGATCATAAGACGGATCACACGTCTTGCACAAGTACTTCTTGTTACCTCGATACAAATCCTACACATTGAACGTGTTTGTGAAACCAAAATTCACATTTGTTACAAGAGATCAACCTTTCCTCTCCTGAATCCTAGCAACATTTAACAAGATGTAATGACTCATGGCTGTTCGTAGACTCTTTTCCCGGTATAGAACTCACAGATATTCTAGGTCTGGATCGTAGATTACACTGGTCAACAAAATTAAACCTTGAAATATTTTTTTTTGCATGAGAGAAGGTGTTCCTTTTAGTTTTTGAACTGCTAAAAACGAATCTGAACTTGGATTTTGTCCTGCACCCTCAGATTTAGAAATAATGCCAGTTATACGGGTAAGTCAAAATGATAGACCCGATTTCAGACCTTTATTCTGTGAAATATAATAAACAAATGTTATTGTGAGACACGTGCTAAGAAAGGTAAACTTTCAAAGTTTTTTTCAAACAAATCACAAGTGTTCTATGTGAGCACCTCGCGTAACACGGCACACATCAAGCCGATAGTCTATCTCCTGCCAAACCTTGTGTAGCATGTTGCGGTCAATATCAGCAATGGCTGCTGTGATGCCGGCACGCAGGTCATCCAATGTTGTTGGAAGTGGTGGTACGTAAACATGATCCTTGACAAAACCACACATGAAGAAATCACATGAGATCAAGTCGGGAGAACGAGGTGGCCAATGAAGGAGAGATCGATCCTCCGGAGATGCACGGCCTATCCAACGTTGTTCCAATGTCCCATTGAGATGGTCCCGAAAGCTGCCATGGTAATGCGCAGGAGCATTATCCAATTGGAGAATGAAATCTGCGCTATCCTCTGCAAGCTGTGGAAGGAGCCATAGTTTCAACATATCAAGGAAAACAAGTCCTGTCACAGTACGTTCATGGAAGAAAAAGGGCCCATAAATCTTTTCATGGGAAATGGCACAAAAGGCATTCAGTTTGGCAGAATCGCGTTCGTGTTCCACAAATTCATGGGGGTTAACAGTTCCCCAAAATCCTTACTTTTTGTCTATTCACTTTCCCTGAAAGGTGAAAAGTTGCTTCATTACTGTAAATTAACCTCACAGAGAACCCATCCGTTTCCATTAATGCGAGGAAATCAGCACAGAAGGACGCTCGCAAAGCATAATCAGTGTGTTTTAAGGCTTGAACTAGTTGCAACCGGTAGGGTTTCATTTGTAAACGTTTCCGCAGAACCCGCCAGACAGTTTTCTGTGGAAGTTGAAGTTCTCTCGCTGCCCGGTAGGTGGACTTCGCACGAAACATGTGCTCACTCGTTCCACTGTCTCTTCCCCAGTCGACGGACGGCCAGTCGATTTTCGTTTACAGATGCAACCCGAATCTCTGAAATGTTCATACCACTTACGAATGGCCTTCCCCGTAGGTGGTTCTCTCCGATATTTGGTACGGAAATGCGGTTACACTCTAATCACAAACTTGTTCACATGATAATCAAGCACACAGAAAGATCTCTGTTCTCCAGTCAACGCCATTTTCCTGCTCGCTGCCGACTCCTAGCGGTAGAAAGTGGAAACACTGCGTGGAAACTAAACTTTGAAAGTTAACCTTTCGAAGCGCATGTCTCACAATAACATATGTTTATTAGATTTCACAGAATAAATTTCTGTAATCGGGTCCATCATTTTGACTTACCCTGTAGTATTAACCTTTAGATCCCAGCCAAAATTTGAAGGAAATCGCAGAGCTTCATGTTGGCGGCCTTTGTGCCTCTCTACTAATTATCCCAGAATCACAAATAATACCTCGTTGGAAAGATTATGGAACACAGATTCCAACGAGGTACATTTGGGACCCATCACGCCAATTTGTTGAAGAAGAAGAAGAAGAAAGTAAGAAAATTGGGGGAAAAGTTTATTTTTGGAGAACTTAAGGTAAGTTTGCAACACTTACAGTTGTGCTACGCAAACATAAACTCAGTAACACACACTCTATACATTAAGTTGGCCAACTGAAGTTGTCCTGGAGGACGAATTTCAATGAAGAAACATATGTAAAGTATACATATTGCACTATACAGGGTGTCAAAAGTCCCTGACCACCCCTTATAAAATGAAAGGGCGTGTAGATTGCAGAAATTGGTCATGGTAGTAATATGTTAGGCCTTGGGGGAAACTTTTTGGTGCATCTCTAGACAACGTCAGCCACCTTGGTGACCGCCATCTTGGATCCAACTTCATTTCTTTAAATGGAAAGGGGGTCATGTGGGGTATGGGTTTGGGCTAGAATTTCACCAGGAATTCAGTGGTGAAGTCAGATTTATGAAAACTTTAATGATAAGGAAGTTATGGGCACATAAAAGTGACAATTATGTATTATTTGCAGGTGCTGAACCATGCCCTTGACCAAGGCCGAACGAATCCAGATCATCAAGCTGGGAGGGGGCAGAAGTGCCCGTGCTGTAGCTAGTGATTTGAATGAACGAAACCCAGTGTCGCACGTTACAGTGTCCCAATTGCTGAGAGCGGCACAGTCCAGGACAGGCCACGATCTGGTAGGCCCAGAACTGCCACTGACGAAGGAACAGCTACGGCAGTGCTAACTTCGTTTGCCAAGTCTTCGCAGCATAGCTCACGTCAAATGTCTGTGCAATATGGTGTCAGCCAGAGTTCCATTTGCAGGGTGTTAAAGATGGTTTAGTGGCATCCGTACCACTTCTACACCAAGAGTACTTCGAAGGTCTACTCAACACTGAAAACCTCCATATATACTATATCGATGTAATTAAATTTGTCTGTAGTGTGGCAAAAATTTTCATTTCCTTTTTTTTTGGTCCGGGAGAAAGATGATAAGTGCAGATCATAATTAGAATGTAGTGTGTGACTACACGATATTGTTATATGGACGAACATGGACTAAAAGATACATGAATATATTATGATTATTGTGATCAGTTACGTGTAAGTTTACACTATTTAACCGATGTTGTTACGTTCAGTGATGTACCTAATCATACAATTAGTCTAAACATCGGGGAACGAGACGACATCAGCGTCGTCGCCTTGTAATCAAGGGACCCCGGGTTCGATACCCGGTGGAGGCACATAGTGGTTCGGATCCCACTTTAAACTGTAGGTCCAGACCCGATTAGCCTTTGTGAGCATGAAGTGGACTTAAAATAACAATTCAATCACTATGTGAGGCCAAGAGGTCTTAATGTTGTTGATATTCAAAAACTCTTGACAACGTGGCAAATGATATTCTGTTTGTTAAACTTTTTTTTAATTTGGACTAGTCCCCAAATCTTGAAAATGGTTCGAAGTTGTGTAATAGACCATTTCAAGGAAATTTATTTAGGAAATATGCTAGACTCAGCCAACATAAAATGTAGAACCCTCAGGATTTTACACGATTTGAATTTTTTTATAAATATAAAACTTACCACAATGGAAGGTTTTAAATTATATCAGTAAAAATTAATGTTACTAGAATTTAAAAATATTATTTATATAGAATATCAAATGATATCAAATACTTATCCAGTAGATAACAACACTTTTGAAAGATGTGAAAATAATGCAAGAACTATAAATAGTTTCGAAAGGCCTTGGAACCAGTGGCGTGGGATTGCTGGGTGTCAAAACTCACCTTTTGGCCCACTGTTCCTATAAAAAAGAACTTCACAGGCAGGAAAAGATGGCAAAATAAGGGCCTACTACTAAAAGAAAAGTTTACGTACCCCCCTCCCCCACACACACGCACACACTTTTCGAAAATCTTGGGCACGCCACTCTTTGGAATAACCAGTTAGAATTAAAGAAGATGTTTGATAATTTCCGTGTGTAATTCTATTGTTCTTAAAGTTGCCGTGCTATTGTGTACTAATCATAGATAGTCAACGAAAGTTTCATAATAAGCCAATGAATGTAATTAATACAAAAAAGAACTACCTGTGTGCACTAATCTGGAAAAGGGTTCGATTGCAATTGTGGTAAAAAATATGTATGATTCAATTATCAACTGTGATATCAAATTTAGTATTTTAGTAGTTAGAGAGTTGTATTATATTTGTGATTAAACTGAAAACTTTGAATCTATGACAATAAATAGAAAAGTGTTTTTGGTAGTTGCTGTCTAATTTACCACATGATTCCAAAAATGAGGGAAATCTTTAGTTGTAGTTAAGCGAAATTTAAAACAATAACGTCATAGCAAGGATAATATATAGGTAATCCTTGGTCATAATCCCTGTCATATATATAAGATCAAATCAAATACAGGTCGATATTAGATTTAATGTTATGCAAATACCGTAATATTCATAATATTTACTACATAGTGACAATATGTGTGCATGTATCAGTTCAAATTTGGAGTGTGTTTTTGTTATATGTAATGTGTCTTTAGATATTAGCAAGGCCAAATCCAGTGAGAATGTATAAAATATTTTCAGGTATGTGCATTTTAGGTTTAACTTCAAATATCTCTTTATTAAAAATATGCACTCCACTTTCATTACTTAGCTAAGTCAGCAGTGTATCTTGTTTTAATATTTATTGTCTCCGTATTATAGCCAATAGTATTTGTGACAACCAGTAGAGTCAACTTCAAATAAATTTTGATTCAATGACATAAACAACATTTTATACATGTAACTATACTATATATGTTCATCTTGAGTGGTTTAAGGACTATAAGCGCCTTGCTTATATGCTGACACCAAAGTATTGTATAGAATAGCCTACAGAATTCTAGCACATAGCAACTTCAAATTGTGCATTAGCTTTGATATCAGCTTTAGAAATCCAATATTGCATTAATTAATTGACAAGTTTGATGAACAAAATTATGTCCAACCTGCTTATTAATGTTGCAATTTTATATTTGTATTCTAAGATATTTGAATACAATATTGTACTTTTCCATTGAAAATTTTGTGTTGGGTTGTATGCTTTGCTGGGCACTTTAATATTTATACAGACAAATGAAATAAATAGGCTATGTAAATATATTTCTCTTCAGGAACATAGCGAAACCCTTGGAGGGAGGGGCTAGGGTCAGACTATTCAAGTGGGTCCCACATGCCGCCATTTCAGTGAATGGATCTATGAATACAATAAGTGCGTAATGTTAGCATATGGGGTAGTTAACAGATATAATGCTCTTGATTATGATTAAAGATTTTTCTTTTATAAATGTTAAAGACTAACAAGATAGAGTACACATTAGTGGATACTACGTGGTGATAATAAGAGTTTTAAAACAATTATTCTTGTTTGTTCATTATTAAGTACAATGCTTTGCTTACATTACTGATTATTTGATTATCGTGTCCAATGTTTTGAAATGCTATACGAAAAATTTGCTAGCGGGTGGATACCCCCGCACCCCCTTCACTTCGAGTACTGTCCGTACAGGGATTCATATATGTGAAGGCCTGGGTGGTAAGAGGCCCGGTATGCACAGTTTCTGTTATAACTTTTAGGCCAGATTGTTAGTTATACTGTTTAATTCTCTTATTTTCTATAGGACGCCTGTTGTCTTTCAACTGACGACCTTCCAGGTTTGTATGATCGTCAAGACATGAGGTCATCGCAAGCCTTAAAGACCCTGGCCAAGTTTCTGATTTTCTTTGCAGTAATATATCAGGTACTTTGATTCCTTAAAAAATATTTCACATTGTTTCGAGCGATATGGGCCTATACAAGGTTAAAATTTCAAAAGTCTCTTGATATTTTAATCAAAAAGCATTTTATTGACATAATTAACAGTACTGCTGAAACGTACTCTAGAATGGAAGACAAATTCAGTACATTTAAATGTGGTGACCCTGTTGCGAAGACCGAAACTGGCTGGCGTGATCTCCCGCTATTCGCTGTGTCAGTTTCTCTACGGTGTTCATCTTTACTTGGTACACCCTAGACTTAATGAAATCCCAGACAAAAAAGTCTTTGGGAGTCAGGTCTCAGAGTGAGCTGCCCAAAGTTTTGATGAGCCACGGCCGATCCACCTATCGGGGAAGGTGTCAGCGAGGTAGTCCCGAAAGACTCTGGCGATATGGGGTAGTGCACCATCTTGCTGGAGAACAACAGTGTATTTTATGTCAAGAGACTTTTAAATCATCCTATATACCGAGTTGCAGCTTCTGATATATATTTCTTACGATGGACGTTAAAGAATTAACGAGAATGTGAGTGAGACACGTTCCAAGTTGCAGACCAAGTTGGTCGATTGTTCTCCAAGCATTAAGCCCGAAACACAGGGAACTGGATTTTCAGTAGGAATGCCCTAGATGGCGCTAATTTGCTAATTTTCGCCTCACACGACACTTGTTACAGTACTTGCCGATTTAATTTTGTTCTTATAAGACATTGAGCAGACCAGACAATCTGTAAAGGTGGACGAGCAATTTGAAGAATGTTGTAGAAGAATCTGCTTTGTGTTTTTATTAAAAATTTAATCAGAAAAGTATGGACTAGAAATTGTCTGGAAACAAATAAGGTAATCAATGCGTATCGACAAGTTTTTTGATGAACTTGGGTATGCTTATTCATACATGAGATTCGCAGGATTCATTCACAAAAAAAAAACTCAAACATTTAATTATAATAATAAGGATTTTCATGTTCAGCTAATCATATTTGTCACGTACACATCTCATCGCTTTGCATAAATACCTAAATATTAATGAGCTGAACACGAATGCACTGCGCGTCATCTCTTTACTTTTTTTTTATCGAGAAACGATGAAACTAACAAAAACAGCCATCACTCGGAAACCACAGACCTTTGCAAACTCACAGATTATCTTCACATGGACAAAATTTACTCTGATTGGCTGTTCCACAGAATCCAGTCGAGGAAAGCCAGTAGCAATTAGAACATGTCCTATTCCTCCAAACCAGTCAAGCAGCCAGCCAGGCAGCCATCACATCCAGGCAGGTAGCCAGTTCAACGCCAACTAACTGGATATCCAGTTCCGTGTGATTCGACCTTTAGATAAGTTAGCGTCTCAACTACTTGTCTCACTTTCTCCCCCCCCTCGCTCTTTATTTGGAGAAAGGAGAAATTCAAGATAATAATTTAAATTGAAACTGCTCTTTCATTACTTCGATGAAATATATAAATTTATCGCTAAATTTATGTAATCAATTTTATAACAGTTTACATTAGATTTTATAAAAGTATTTTATTTCAGTTACTTTGTCGTACAAACAAAATGCCTTATCATGTACCATATGAAGCTGTGAAAATATTTACATATCAGTATCTTAATATGATAAACTATCAGGAAAGATTTATCATCTGGTGTACAGAAGGTTGCCAAAATAAGTACACTTTGCCCAGCAAGGCCATGCATAACGGTAGAGAAGGGGAGCAAGCGAGTGCACGCTGCTGCAAACTGCTGGTAGATGCAGCTGCATTCCCCCTCCATGCACTCTCGAGTACTACTTACGCAGAGGAGTTGTTTTCGTTCGCTTGCTCCAGAGGTTCCCGAAACACTGTGTAGTGCAGGAAGCACATTCTTCTGGAGAAAGTAGTGCCAGAGCTCCGTTCCGCCAAGATAATTAGTTCTGGAGCGCCCTTCCGTCGTGATAAGTAGTATTTACCAAACCCATGTGGAAATGTCACTGTGGGCGTGGCTGATTCAACAGCCAATAGTATAGATCCAGCAAACTTTCTGAGACCTCGGAAAATATGCGAACTACAGGCTTCCCCGTAACTTAGCCTAGCGACACTAGCGCCACTGCCCCAACGCCAGGGTTTCAAATGTCTTCGTGGATCTATAGCAAGGTAGATAGAGATTAGGTAAAGCCATCCGAAGATTGCCGATCTTGCACGAACGCGTGACGTCACCAGAGAGGGAGTGAGCTCGGCTGAAGCAGACGGCCCCTAGCATTTATATGGGAGATTCAGAGAGCGAAAGTATATTATTACTTTTAGGAGGGGGAAAATATTAATTGTCATCCTCCAAGATGGTATTGAGGCATTCTTTTAATGATTAGTAACATAATTGAAAACGCGCTACTTTTAAAAAGGGACAAAGGACATGTGAAAAAATGTATTTTGAAAATCCATATTCCTGAAACTTTCTGACCGATGCGCTACAAAGAAAGTTGAGTGTTCTCCTTTAGAATTTCGTCATTTTACAAATCGTAATACAATTTTAACTAAAACGTGGCATGCTAAAGAAGAATTAAAGAGTTTAAAAAAATAATTGATTAATAGACTTAGTTTATTTTACTTCGCTTATCTGTCAGATATGGCTAATCGCAAAGATGAGGATGCGTGATGATATGATGAAATTGATGAAAGGAAAGTAGACCCATGCCCGGGCGGGGATTCGAACGTTGGGGCCCTTGGCATCGTAAAGCGTTGTGCTAACTACTTCGCCTCGGAGGTCAGCATTACAAGGAAATAAACAGAAAATGACAATCATATGGCATCTATGCTTTAATATGCGAGAAACATTTGCGAGGAGGTTATTGAAGTAACAAATAATTATTACTAGACGTTGTGATGAAAATTATTAATATATCTGAAATATCGAGAGTTGACCTTGCAGTCTCTAAATGTACTTTTAGGGTTACGCAAAACCTTTACTCAAAATTGCTAGTGTAAATTTATAAGCTTATTCCTGTTCGAAAAAAGAAACTGCCAAGTCAAATTAATATTTCGTATAAATACATATATTTTTCTTTCATGAGGCCAGGACAGTATTTGGAGGGGACGGTGGCTTGGGAAGGCTATAGCCCCGGATCTCGATCTGCAAAGGGGCTTCCAGTGGGAAAACATCGTCCAGAAGAAGGGGCGAAATGATTCTTTTTAAATGGCTCAAGAATACAAAGATATAAGTGGACATTTGACAAGCTTAGTCTAAAACTTACAACTGAAATCGTATGTATTGGGGGTGGGGGTGGGTGGCTACGTGAGGTAACACAGTGGAATATGATTCACAATACTAAAATTAAAATAAATAAGTGGGAACAATAGAGATCAAAATATGTTGTAGCTAGTGAAGCCGCAATAGAAAAGATGGAGGGGTAAATCATATTTTCCCGGGGCAATCATGTTTATTATTCCGTTACATACGACACAAAAATGCATATTTTTGCTAAAAGAGCATTCATTCATTCATTTATTTTTGTCGTTATACTGGGGGCAGATAAGAGAGAGAAGTTGTCCTGCCCCCCCCCCCCCCCCGTAGTGTGGTCACTGCCTATAGGTATGCTGGAGAAGAATGCACCAATTAATACGTTATTAAATAAAACAGATACTTTTAAAACTTTTAATCAAATTATTTGTGAACTATGATTTGAATTTAGAGAGAGCACATACCTGCTGTTTAATTTAATTTGAATGAGTTAACTTCTGAAGCCTGCCATTTCCGAGCCTTCTTTCGGTGTAACTGCACTGCCCTTTGAGCCCTAGCTGCTGCGTTCAGGTGGCGGAACGAGCAGAATACTAATTAAAACAAATATGTGACAAATATATATAAAAAAAACAACGTGTTGAAGCTATTGACGGCGCCAAAGAAAAGACAGAAGAGAAACGTGGAGAGTGCAGTGATATTTTACGGGAAGTAGTCACGTTTATTACACCCTTACATTTACATACAATATTAAAATGTTCTGCTTTTAGATCTCGCACAATGCCTTTTTCACAAAAATGGGCAATCCCGCATTTTTTATAACAATCTTGTCTTTTCGTTTACTTACGTAATTACCGACTGGAAAGGTTGTGATATTTTAGATTTCTTCCGTTAGTCTTCTGATATTAGTTTTCACAGCTTTCCATAGCATTTAGGCATGAATACAGTTGACAAGAACAAAATAATCTTATTTTAAAACATAGAGCAAAAAGAAATCCAACGCGCTTAAGTTAAAACTCCCTTACATTGGAAGCCTGGAGAGAACAAAACAGGGGTTCCTTCGTAATACGATTACGATTTCTTGAAAACAATTTTACACATTTGAATCAACTTTGTGATAAATTGATTAGAAAGGATGAATCTTAACAGTAAAAGTTGTAACCTTTCCCCTGCTACTACAGGGTGATCGAAAAGTCCCCGAACCCAAACTTCAAATTTTTTTTTCGCCGGTCGTTATTATGATAATGTCAAAATTTCTGTGGAAGCTGGTTTGCGAGGGTCTTGGCTGTACACGACACAAGAGATGGCGCTGGGGAGTGGCACTAGCAGTCGTGGCGAGGAAATGAACTACGAGCAATGCTGGTAACAAAATAATCAGGTAAACCAAACTAACAGTTAACCTTAAGCCTCGGCTGGATGTTGAAAGAAATCCAAATTTCGAGGGTGCCGTTAGTTCCGTTCTAACAACAGTACCAAGGGAACACGAGGGAGGCGCTGACGTCGCTTTCAAGAAATTCTCCTTTTTCCCAGTCACAAATCTCCCATATTCTTACCATCGTTACCTAGTTTCAGCAACCCGACCTCGCTGCTTTTACGATCTGGCAGGGAGAGGGGGAGAATGAATGGTCGCTCCCACTGGCCATTGACCATTGACAGATGTGCCGAAACCTTGAAGAATAACTGTTTTCCTTTCCTTAGTTGAAAAAAACCTTACACATCGTCCTTTGAGATTACCAGCCTATGCACTGTGAAGCTGCATGTTTCTTCTTGTTTCCGTCGGTACATTCATTTTGTTACAGTAAAATGGCCAACTAACATAGATTATGTAGTAAAATACCTAAAATATAAATTCTCAGCTTTGGAATCAGGATTCTGTTGTTACAAGAAGCTACACACTTTGTGTTATCATGGCCTCTCCGATGGCGTAGTGGTGACGTCGTCGCCTTGTAATCAAGGGACCCCGGATTCAATACTCGGTGGAGACGTAGTGGCTCCAGTGGCGTAGCAGCCACCCCCGCAATCTCCGCAACGCGGGGGGGGGGCGAGGTGTAGGGGCCCCACAAAGAGCTCTTGAAGTTTTTATATAATCGCAGAAATTCCACATATAGTGTCGCTTATAAAAAAATCGATATACGAAACAGAAATCTGGTTCCCAGTAACATCATATACGACGTCTGCGATAACAAGCAGTGACGTATTATCTCAGCCAGAGGGGCCCCAGTAACTTGTCATATGGGTCCCCCTCCAAAATGCAGAATTAACTTACTTGCTCGCAGATGTCCATCAATAGGAAAATATCCCTCATCTCATACCTTTGTATCTACGCAGTTTGTCGTAAACGTAGTGTAGCGTGTCAATTGTCTACAGCTATGAATCCAGTAGAAATATTCAGTTGCTCAACCAGTCTATCCTTATTTTACAATAAACATCAAAATTGTTAATTCGTAACCTTTTAGTTTTTCACGTGATATTTAAAATGTAACTTCCCACCTAATATTTTCAAGGGGGTTCCCAATTCTTTTCATATTGAAATAAGAGCTGAAATGAATTTTCCATATTGTCTACACTTGTTACGTTTTACTTCAAAGGGGCCGAAAACCTCAGTTAAAGGTGGGACCCATAGTAAATTATCCCTTTGCTGTAAAGACCATTATCCCATCCTCTGCCACGCAGGGTATACAACGTATGAGTTAAATGTGACCATTATTTTGTGTAATTTTGTAAGTTCATTTTTCTTACAATTTTGCATTTTGTGGACATTTCTGTCGAACTAGTTCTTATTTTCCAATGTGTTACGATTTTTTGATCTGCAGTGTTCGAAGGGAAAATTTCTCGCTGCAAATTTCCTTGTTCGCGTTGGGGATAGAAAATAGGAAAATTCGAGCACTGATGGTCTATTAATAAAAAAGTTCTTGTTTCATGAAAAAGTATTTAAGAAAGTATGATCACTGGTCTATCGAAAAAAGAATGGCAGCATTAAAATTATGAATAATGATGTTGAGGTCTACTAACCTGTGGCAACCTTCTTTTATTTTGTTGGGGGGGGGGGGGAAGGTTTCAGTCCTTCCAAGCTGCATTTCATGGAGTGACAAATTTTCAGTGAATAGAGTTCCTTCGCAGCTTTATTATCTATCACTCAAGACTAGAGTCCGCAGTTATTTCTTCGTAGCAGATGGAAATTTACCTTGCGATAGCTTACTATAGACAATCTAGATATCCGGTTCAACCTCCATTACTGAAGGATAAGTTTGTTGCTTGAGTATATTACTCACTCAGTATTAGAAGGCTAATATGAGCGACTCTTACGTTGAATCTTGGCCTGGAGGAACCAGGGGATGGCTTAGGGGCTGAAGGCACATTCACCTCAAAGTCCAAAAGAGGAGTGTTTACTATCTTTTTACAATTCCACCAAAACAGTATTTTTTAATATCTGTGTAATATATGTAACTTCATTAAAAAAATATTTCAAGCAAAAATACAAAGCATCAGGAACAAAATATATGGCACCGGGAAGCTTCCCCCTCCTCCAAAAGTGATTCCTGGCTGTGTCCCTACGTTGAAGTAGAGAAAATATTTCCAGATTCTTCTTCCAGTTATTTTTCGGAGATTCAGACCATCCTGATTTAGTTTCAAGAAGGTACTACAGTGATATAAGTCGATAACAAAAAAATGGGAAGGCATAATATTTGAGGTAAAAGTTAATTTCTTGTACAACGAAGGGGGGAGGACAGATAACTATCTAACTATTGTACCTCCGTCCCACTCTGGCATCATAATTATTTTTTGACACTAAGGGGACCCCTCGATATTTTACTTGCGGGGGGGGGGGGGCAAAGATCTGCGCTACCCCACTGAGTGGCTCGGATCCCACTTTAAACTATACGTCCAGTCCCGATTTGCCTTTCTGTGCATAAATTGGTCTTAAAACAAGTTTAACAAACAAACGTTTTGCTATCAGTTCACAATCATAATTGGCTGTGCTCTAATAGTTGGAGATATTGATAGATGCACGTAAAGAGTGAGGTATTTGCAAAATTTCCGGCAACTACTCTTGAAGCATCGATATATTATAAATTGTACATATATAGTCTCCCCACAATAACCAAATATTAGCAAGCAGATGGAGGACTTCCCCTTCCCTTTCAAATACCATTCTGTACATAACCACCGAACTCGGGACCTCTATTACTCAAGATTAGTCTTTCCGATACCCGGTGGAGGCAAATGGCACAGTGGTTCGGATCCCACTTTCAACTGTAGGTCCAGTCCCGATTAGACTTCCTGTGCATAAAGTGGACTTCAAACAACAAATCAATCATTCAATCAAGATTAGTCAAAAGCAGGCACGTATCAAGAAATATATTTCGGGGGGGGGGGAGAGTCCGAACCAAGTCTCAGAAATAATAATAATATAAATGATGAAATTAAAGTATTCACATTAGATTAATGACATTAATTAAATATGTAAATTAATTAATAATGTATTATTATTATTACTTGAATAGGCAAAAAGACGGTGTAAGAACAGGTAAGAACAGGGATATAACAACACATATTCTTTATCTAGCTTAGGTGTAGTTAATATCGCAAAAAAATGAAATGAGAAATGAATGTCAAATAGATCAAGGATCGAATATTTATTGAATATGAATATGGTCCTATTAAATACACACACATGGCATTTAGACGATTAAGAACGTGTTATTTATGGAATCATGTCAGCCAGAACACATTTTCATCTCACTCAAGGTCAAGGATTATGTAAATTCAATTGAAATTGTACCAATATCTACAATTGAATGTGAATGCGGGTTCCATGTCATGAATCTAACCTTTACTGAACAGAGGCAGATTAAATATTCGGTTGAATCATAGAATACATTGCCGTAAATCCATTTCAGTGTTGGTGTTTTATTTTCATTTGGTATGAGCTCAAATTACCATTTTAATCCTTCGTTTTAAAAGTAATTCAAACACAAAAATGGTTATTGGGGGTCATTTTGAGTTTTTTCTACTTTATTACTACCTTCATTTGAATTTTTTATTTTCTAAAAATTTCGGGGGGGCTGTAGCTCCTTTAGCACCCCCTCTGCGTATGGCAATGCCCTCTGGATCTCCCTCCCCTAAATAGTCCTCGGCTCAAAAGTGACAGAAAAGCCAAGGTGAATTCCTTTTTATAATCTCTAATTCTCCGATACTATTCATTTTGGAATGAAAAAATAGAGATTAAAGTTGATTTCCAAAAAAGAAAAAGAAGAAGAAGAAGTATTGAAGGACAATAACAAGGAAGTTTTCCCTTTGTAAAGTCGGCTGGGCGTCTCACTGGCCTGCTGGAAACTAAGATTATGTTCCTGGGCGTGTTTTGTGAGGTCGGATTTTTGTGGCCTTCTCTCTTCATAAATTGGCTCTGGGGTTCAGCCATTCTCAAATAAACCGGTACCATTGAAGGACGACACCCCAAGGGGCGGGGGAGGCTAAAGGAGGCTGGAGCGTGATGCTTAAAAACCAGAGGACAGAGAATGAAAGTGAAAATAAAGATTGATTGATTGATTTGTGGTTTTAAGTCCACTTTATGCACAGAAAGGCTAATCGGGAGTGGACCTACAGTTTAAAGTGGGATCCGAACCACTGTGCTATGTGCCTCCAGTGGAAATGAAGAGGCAACACTGACTAGAAAGAGAGGAAAAGGAAGAGGAAAACCAACCAAAACAGACTATAATAACAGAGTGAGGGGTGGATTGAGAGAAATGAAGATAAACATTTCTCACGATGGAGTGAGAAAAGGAACAAAGAAAAGAAACAGTACAGAACGATAAAGAGATAAAGGAAGGAAGAGAAACAAAAAGATAGGCATGCAGAAAAAACTATAGAAAGAGAGAATGAGAAACAGAAGCAAAAGGTAGAAAGCGAAATAGAGAACGAGCAAGTGGAGGGAGAGAGAGATAGAGAAGGGCAAGAAATGAAGGATGCTCTATATCTGAAGAGCCAGGGAGAGAGAGCAAAGAACGCAGGAGGGAAAATGGAACAAGACCTAATCGTGAAAAAGATACAATGGTTTTACACACACAGAGATAAAAGAGTTATAAATGAAAGTTAGTTTTCTGTATTACAAGTTCTAGACTCTCCCAAGTATCATTCCAGCTCAAATGAGGCGAAAAAAAAGTCGCCCTAGTTTCGAGTGTAAGCGAAATTTTAAAATTTTACTCGCTAAACTGCTGGAAAAGGAACACAATTCAATTGTATTCAAATATTATGCATTACTAAGGAGGGCCTCCCAGGTGGCTTAAAAGTAACACCTTGTAATCAGAGGGCCCCGGGTTCAATAGCCGGTGAAGGCACGTCTGTCCCGAAGGAGTGGTTTGGATCCCACTTGTAACTAAATATTAAGATTTCACCAGATTTCTGACTGTGATGCATCGCAAGTTCATAAGTCCTATAGGCTCGAATGTCAGTTAATGAATGAATGCTTCCTTAGTTAATCTTACCAATGTCAAGTCACTGTTCAAATTGAAGGGGATTCCAGGAAAGTGTCTCCTGTCTCATTTTCCCCAGCCTCTACATCTTCCAACCAGTAACATAAATTTTCCCCTTCGTAGATTTTCTGTTATTTTTGTATAACTTGTCTTTTAATTTTTAGATTCATTTAATGCGGACACGTCAGTCAAAATTGTCAATTTTTACATAATCTTACATTAATTTTTGTATTAAGTCCGATGTTATGCAAGGATAGGCTAATTGGGATTGGACCTGCAGTTTAAAGTGGGATCCTAACCAGGAACCCTTGATTACAAGGTGATGACGTTACCACTATGCGATCGGGGAAATCATTAATTTCAGATGAAATTCATGGTTTGGAAATAAATTTATTACAATTTTGTTACTCCACACCAAACTCACACAGAGCATTGTTGTCCTATTAAATTTTGAGCTTTACGTTTCATAATAATAATAATAATATGATGATGATGATGTACATTAATTTAAATTTTTATTTTATTATTTACTTTGAGCCTCAATAAATTAAAATAAGTCAGTTCTTGGGTCTCACCGCGGCGCAAAAGATTTAGTATAAGTATAATTATTGTATTAGGTAAAAACAAATGTCAAAATGCGAAAATGGGAATCTTTGAACCACCCTCTTCCATCCTACATTTTCTTCAATTCCCATAATGATGCATATAACCTATATATGTAAAAAAAAAATCGGAGAGCATCACAGAGTTAGTCAACGAAGTAACTGGCTTTCTTGTTTCGGATCAGACTTGTACGAACCGACGTAATTTGTGTAAACTAAGTGAAGGCGATTCACTTCCTCGACTTCCAAGACTGTCTGTCTTGTATTTTGAAAGTAGCCACCCACTGAATGCACTTCCCTGAGTTTCCAAGGTCTTTGCGCGGACAAAACATAAACCAGATGTCAAAGCAAGATAAGTTTACAAATTGCGGTGTGAAACCATCCCCTCCCCCTCCTCCGCTCCAAGCGGCACATGACCGGTGCAGCAGATGGGAGCATACACATTCAGAGGGTTGCTTGCCCAGAAACGACAGCAGCGCCATAAGCGGAAAATCCTCGAACTTGCAGAAGGCGTGGGAACTAAATACTTGTCTTTTTTTTAATAAAATTATGTAATTTCTGTTGAAGATATTGTGCAAACGCTTGGAATTATCTATATAAATTCACGACAATAAGATGCACAATATTGAACTTAAATGCTAAAATGGTTTAAAACTCTTCAAACGCCCCATTTAAAGCTGCTTTCAGATCCAATTAATACTGAATTTCCAATTTTTTGTACGCCAAACTAGAATCCCAAATTGATTTTTTTATCATTACATCACTCCGTGTATCCTTCTAGAAAAGCCTTGCAGAGTATCATCGAAATTGGAAGCATATGTTAGGAGATTTTGTCAATAGAAGGAGAAGCAGTTTTCAGCTGTTGAGAGAAACATCCAGCCGAGGCTTAACTGTGACCCCACAAGAAAAAATCGGGTGTTGTTAAATCAGGTGATCTTGCCGGCCAAAGCCCTGATGAAATCAGGCGGTCATCAAAAAATTCACGCAGAACTGCCATGGTGGCATTGGACGTATGGCATGTTGCCCCGTCTTGTTGCAACCACACATCTCGTTCATCGGCGTACAAAAGCGCGATAAACTGCTGTATACTGTCCTGGTACACAATAGAATTCACTCGGTTTTCGAAAAAAAATCCTCCTCCACCGACAAAGTCATCCTTGCAACTGGCGTGATTATTTTGTTACCAGCACTGCTCGTAGTTCATTTCCTCGCCACGACTGCTAGCGCCACTCCCCAGCGCCATCTCTTGTGTCGTGTACAGCCAAGACCCTCGCAAACCAGCTTCCACAGAAATTTTGACATTATCATAATAACGACCGGCGAAAAAAATAATTGAAGTTTGGGTTCGGGGACTTTTCGATCACCCTATATATTTTAGAAGATATTCGTTGTCAAATATCTCAATATTTGCATAAGGAACCAGCCTTTTCCGTGCCGAGCTTCTCGACGATGACGTCATGTATCCATGGACAACTGCGCATACGATCTGCGCCGCCGAACGAGCACCCCCTGGATCTATAGCATCAGCTACGTCGGTTGCTAAATGCGTCATGAAGAAAGTTAAACCGTGAAACAAGTGCTTCTCACAATCTTCGGTGTTGAATAATTATAATTGGCATGGGAAAATTGCTACCAGCATCGAACCTATACACACCTAACCTACGAAAACTTAAAAGTTCAAAAGCATCAAACCCCTTTACAATCTTCAAACCCTTTAGACTAAAATGTATCTGGAAGACTGATGTCCTGAATATTAGCTGTTATTTGTTTATGGTCTTGCTACATACTGGCGATTTGGTGCCCAAATTGAAGGGGCATTTTAATATTGGGCAGCAACTGACCCCCACACGACCCCCCTACTGTTCGAACTGATACCACGTACTAAATCTATATAATAAAGTATAATTGGATCAAGGAAAGTAAAGAAGTGTTGGGGCTTTGACGCAACAATGTCTTTGTTTACGTTTTCTGCATCTCTAGTGTAGACGCTTTGGCGCAACAATGTATTTAAACTTTTTCATTACTGCGTCCTCCAGTTTACTTCAACAATGACTCATTGTCACAAGTTTTCAAATTAGTATTGTAAACTTTAATTGTTTGTCTTGCAATAACATATTTCTTCGCGCGGCTGATTCATACCATTAGAAAATAATAGACAATAAGAAATGACAATACTAAACCTCGCCATTCCGGGAGATGACAAAATTTATGCAAACTTACAAAAATCTAAAGTCCTTAACGGCATCAAACTTAAGAAGGTTTGCTAAACAATTAAATCTATTAAAAATATCATAAAGATAACCTAGCGTGAGGCTTGCCCCAGCAGCTACTTCTGAGGTTTTCAAGAGTGTAACAAACGCGTATGGCATCACTGTTACTTCACGCATTTTACTCAGAATTTACGCGAAGCGCATACGAATGTAATATTGCAACTTACTGCAACTTGGATACCAGAGTCCCTCGTTTACGACCGCATTAGGCCAGCCATGTCCCAATTGGCAGCTGCTTCAGCATTTTATCTGTGGAATTCGTGTACCGTTACCATGCCGTTACAGTCCGAATCCGCGACATAGGTGCAGTTGAAAGATAGAGATGGAAGGCGTGACAATTGCACACTTCAACTCATTGTAGACCTACGCTCGAAAGCCATATTTAGGGTGACTAATATTTTTGCCCCGAAAACGGGACATCTCAATTAAGTCAGTTCTCCCTCCTGAAAAATCGGCTAGGCTTAATTATAAAACTATTGTTATGTATTATTTTTTTAAGTATGGGCCACATAAATGATACATCATAAACAATAAATTAAATATGACGTCTCATAATCTCGGCATTACTTACATAGGGTATCTGGTCTTTCTGATCAACCTTTTAATGTAAGTCCTACGCCGAAGTTGACGAATGTCATAAGTATATATTAGAAGAACCAATCTTCTTGAGAACAACTTTATTCTTCACCAACCGTTCATATAACTCCCCCACATATCTGACATAACGCAAGATTTCATTTTTGAGTTTGTGTCAGTGTGCAGGAATTTAAATTCAGGATGCAAGTCCGTATTGAAAGACATTTATTGCTCATGCTTATTCATTGCTCTACAAATAAAGGAACGCATACAGTACAAAGCAATACAACTCTGGACACGACCTAACTTAAACAGTATGCTTCCGTCTGCTCGAACATTCTTCGATTGTTACGAAGTGCTTGAAACGTACTCCAGCTGTTTTGCCACTGTGTTGCCATGACGATAGTTTAAAACCCCATCGACATTATTTTTAGCAAGCAATGTCTATAAAAAATAGATTTGGTTTCGAAGCTAACTCTTAGATTTTTATAAAACGGGACAAATGGTGGCTTTTAATAATATGGACACACCTCTGAAACGGGACTGTCCCCGTCAAAACGGAGCGTTTAGTCACCCTAGCCATAATGCAACTTTTACTTTGTGTGTATGTATTGAGTGATTGATTTAGTTTATTATCTTCGCTTGTCTGCCACTTTTGGCTAATACCGAAGATGAGGATGAATGATGATAGTGATGAAATTGATGAAGGGACACTCACAAAGAACACACCCATGGCCAGGCGGGGATTCGAAGCCGGAACCCCTGGCGTCATAACACGATGTGTAACCACTCCGCCACGGAAGTCGACTAAAGGCTGAATTTGGATTCTCATTTGTATAAGGAGACAAGAAATTCAAGATATTGTTATTACTAACACAGATAACAAAAGAACTAGTGTCAGGTTTTTTTCACTTAAACGTACAGCAATTTAACTCACAATAATACAATTGAAATATATTTTCAAATTCTTAAAACTTTCAAAAAAAATAAAGTAAACATTTGGCAGAAGGCCTGTATCCTTTATAGTCTAGTCATGGATTCTTTTCAACAGGCGGCAGGCCGTCCAGTGGTGCTTTCTGATTCTTAAGTCCACGAGGGAACAGCAGATAGAGTAACATTATTATTTAAACATCACTGACTGTTGTGCATTTGCAGCTTGGGAGCGAGTCACAACTTCCGAAGCAGCCAATCAACAAGCGAGCTACTGAAGTCATTCGAACACGGCACCAATCGCGGACCCTCTTCCTCACGCTCCTCTCTGTTGGTAGGCTCACTAGCTAGACTCGCGCAGTCAGCCAGAGCTGTTCCGAAAATAATCTGACTCTACAAGGTTTAGTAACTAGGATTCGGACTTCGTGGAACAATGTAACGGCATGCTTGTAGATTCGGACACTACCCTATTCCGGCTTTATTACATTTCCTCACGCAAACAAAAGCAATTCATTCTCGTGTTTGTTTCTTTTCGCAATCACAGAAGCTAATTGATGATTTTTCATTTCTTTTTCCACCCAGTTCCATCGTCTTCTATACAGAAGCCGGACGCCTGAGAGGGACATTGAGACGTTTCTGTTCGTCTGTTCACAGTGGAACATTCCAGTGGTTCTCATAGACCGTGAGAGGCTGGAATATTATCAGAAATCTGGAGGAAACCAGGAGAAGAACAAGACTTTTGCCACAGAGCCATTGTGGACATTTGCAACTTGGGGAAAAAAGATTGTAGTGAAGGTAATTGCATCATCTGCTTTACCTCCACTTCCTAAAAAGGTATTTGTTTCTTTGTCTACTTCACGTTGCTTTTCTTAATCACTTAGCGGCGATGAGGAAGAATGGTGATCTAATGAACCTATACTCTGTCCAGGGAATCTCTGGAGCTAGCGAACGAAAGCAAGTCTCTAAGCAAGTAGCGACTCGAGAGGGGTCTACCAATGAACGCTTGAGAGGGGTAGTGGTTGCATGGAGGGGAATTGATTGATTGTCTTGATTTATTTTACTTCGCTTTTTGTGCCACTTTTGGCTAATTTGCGAGGATTGGGATGAGTGATGACATGATGAAATCGATTAATGGACACTCGCCAACATATACCCAGGCCAGGATTCTCTCTGGAAATCAACCTGTGATAGTGTTCTGGTACACTCTTTTTTTGGGTACAAAGAAAACGACAAGGGTCTGTATGTATCTGTCCATAGAACATCAAACAATTCAAAAACTACAAGGTGGTCCATAAGTCAGGTGACAAAATGAACATTACAATAACTATTATAGCTTTTGTCCAATCTTACGACGGGCGGCCTACATGCACGCAAGGGGAGTGGGGAACGGGGAAACGACCAATTCAGTGCAATAAGAAACGCAGCAGCCTGTAGAACGAGGTGCGTGCAGCACCTCCTCCCGCTGCGACGTAAATCTCGGCACCACCGCTGTTGTCTGGTTGGTCTGCAGCGTATTCCCTTACCTTGCCAGCATGTAGAGCTATAGTTTCAACTGATTTATAGGCCACCCTGTATACTAATAGGCTGCATTCTCAGTAAAATGTGTGTGTGAGATTTTTTGAGTTCGTCCGCAAGTTTCACACCACTTTTACTAATCAAATTATTGACAAAGTTGTCATAAAAAGTTGCTTAACTTCAGATAAACATTCTACATGTGTCCTGTTTCGTCTTCCTTCCAGGATGGCATCTTACAGCAGCTAGAAGGTCTCAGGTTCGATTCCGTTACTCTGCAGGACACCGCGTCTTCTCGTCCAACTGGTATTATTTTAAGAACACATTCGAGCATAATTCATGTCGTTCTTTTTTACAAGAGAAAAGTAAGTGTACATAATGAATATGTTCATTACACTATTTTCTATCCGCTTTAAGAATGATGTCAATGTAAACAATACACGTGACTTTGTAAAACCATATTGGTTGTTTCAATGGCAGGTGCGCATAAATCTTGCGCGTAGAAATACAGGGTTAGCCTAAATGAAATAGACACTTTCAAAGTTTTACAGAAAGAAGAGTTTTAATAATAGCGCTGAAATACTTACATGGTTTGAAGAGTACATTGTTTACATTGGTAAGTTACAATGTTCTATGTGTGACCCTTTTGTAACACGACAGATATCAATGCAGGCCCGTACTCATGGGGGCAAGGGGGCCATGCCCCCCCCCCTCGAGCCATGAAATATTTTGATGCAAACCTACAAAAATAACATGGATAATTTTTAAGGTTTCGTAAGAATTTAGATTTTCTTCTTGTATAAATGAATGGGTTGTCTACTATATTTAGTAATTTTAGTATTATAACCATTTATGCGAAGCTACTCAATGTTCCAATTTGGTCGGAACAGTTCACCATATTTAAACCGTTTTGTATTTTTTCGAACTGCATTTTTGATGAGAAAATATCCTCATTTTGTGGTTAATTCACATTCAGACATGTTCTTCATTATAAGGATAATTCCATAGCGTTGGTGGTCACATTCAGGATACGGATTTCCATGGCGGAAGGGGGATCTCCCACCTTCCCACAGACGATCTTGTTCTATTAAAATATTTCCCACCATTAAAATTTTCCAAGGGTAAGAGTTTGTATTATAACAACAAAGAAAAGCAATTAGTTTGAACTTCAAACATACTTTACTAAGAATAACATCATAAAACACATACAGAGAAGGAATAACAAAGAATGATGTCAGCCTGTGTGTGAATGTTGCATACATCCAGAAGCGCAACCACAATTTTTTGTCTGGGGGGGGGGCAAGTACCAGGATAAACGTACCAATAATAATAATAATAATAATAATAATAATAATAATAATAACAACAACAACAACAGTAATAATAATAATAGTAATAGTGATAATAATAATAACAATAATAATAATAATGATGATGATAATAACAACAATAATAACATTATTATGATCATTATTATTATTACTACTAGTAGTAGTATCAAAGACGTTATTGTTTTTATCCTCATAAATTACGCACGAAGGGAGTTGAAGTCTGTGCTAAAGCATTTGTTTGTAACAAACGAGTTGAAATAAATTTTAAACACGTTCAATTTCACATTAGCTAATAATGGAAAACAAAGGCACAAACTGTATTTTTGAATGGCAGAAAATGAATGATAAATACATTCCAAAGATAATTATCTTTGTACATATAACATGTATAACTTTCATGTACAAGATATGTTTTACACATATGCAACATGGAGCGATATAGAACAAGAAAATGCGTACCTATGTAACATGCCAACACTAAATTGTGTACGTATTCAAGTTTATTCAAGACATATAATATACAACACATGTTATTTAAATACATCACAGAAAAGAATTATATTTCGAGCGAAGCGAGCAAGAAAATTTTAGATCCAATTTTTGCAACTGAAAACAATATTTTTGATTTAGTAGGGCGGAAATAATTTCACGGGGCGCCCATGGCATTCTCTCTTTTAAAACTTTTTTTCATTCAGATCGCTCGCCGTCCATGGCCGACTCCCGCCATTCCCTAGCTACTATAGGAATTGCGAGCGAAGCGAGCAAGAAAATTTTACGAAATGTATTTTTACTTGCGTAAAATTTGAAATCGAAGGGGGCAATTGCTCCTCTGTTCCTCACTGCAGGTGTGCTTGGGCATCAATGTTTTCCCCACCCCTATTTGCCCTTAATAGGGTGCAAATAATATCACGGGACGTCAAGATATTCTCTCTTTCACATTTTTTTTTTTATTTAGGTCATTCGGCGCCAATGGCCGACTACCGCCGCTCCCTATAGCTACTGCTGTGAACTTTAAGAGAAAAGTAGGGACTGCGAGTGAAGCGAGCTAGAAAATTTTACGAAATGTATTTTTCTTTGTAGAAAATTTGAAATCGAGGGGGGGGGAATTGTTCCTCTGTGCCCCCCCCCTATAGATGTCCTTTGCCGTCAACGGACAGAATGCCTAGAATTGACTTCCGTCGAAGGTTGGGGGGGCAATGCCCCCCTGCCCCCCTGTGGTTGCGCCACTGCATACATCTTTTGTTCTCTCTCTCTCTCTCTCTCTCTCTTTCTCTCTCTCTCTCTCTCTTTTTAGGGCTGGTAACAGCATGGGGTAAGAACGTACTTCTACAGTCATAGATAAGATTTTAAGATTATATCAATTTGGACTAGTAAGAAATGGAGCCGTAGCTACGAAGGTGGTTGTCATTGTGGCTCCTGGAACATACCTAGGTAGAAATTAGACCGACGTGTTTTTCTCCTCAATTTCTCACCTCCTTTCGTTGGGAATTACACATATCATTTTACATGTTAATTTAATAGGAAACTAGTGTCTTCTTAAAGTTTCTCATTTTTTGTCCCTCCACCTAGTTATCTTTAATTTGCAATCGATTTTGCAAATATGAACAAAAACACACACTGCTTCAATGAAGATGGTGTGGGATGCACAACAGGCTGTCCTTTTATTAGACACATTTCTTGAATGCTAAGTTTTCTTTTCATCGGATTCACGCGGAAAAGAGTAACTACATAAAATTTCTACAATGACTAAGTATGCCAGCCAGCTACATCTAGGTGGGGTGTTCCTTATTTGTTTTATAGACTTCTGTTTCCCGATTCTGCCGCTAGGCGGCAGTTTTCCAAAATGGCGGATAAGGCGTTCTGGATCCTTGAATATCACGCAACGAGGTCCGTTACAGTTGTGCAACGACATTTTCGTATGCACCGTCAGACAATTCGATTAGAAGGTGGTATGCACAGTTCAAAGAAAAAGGTTGCATTTGCAAAGGCAAAAGCAGTGGTCGACCATCAGTGTCGGAACATGATGTGGAGCGAGTTCGTGAAACCTATCTACGGAGCCCGAAGAAATCGATTTCTGCTGGATCCAAGGATCTAAACATTCCGAAGACACCATTATGGAGTGTTCTATGAAAACGGCTAAACAAGAAACCATACCGTCTAAGTCTGCATCAAAATCTAACGCGTAACGACCGTCGTGTACGGGAAAAGTTCGCCAGCGATATGCCAAATCTCATGGCTGACGATGACAATTTCATCGAGAATTTCGTTTCCACTGACGAGGCGACATTCCACCTAAGTGGAAAAGTAAATACACACAATGTGCGCATGTGGGGAACGGAAAATCCTCATCAGTTTGTTGAGTTGGTTCTGGACTCGCCTAAAGTGAATGTTTTTTTTTGTGCTGTGTCACGAGAAAAGGTGTACGGAGCATTCTTCTTCATGGAGAAAACTGTTACAGATTGACATTCCTGGATATGTTGAATGAGTGGCCATTTCCTCAAGTGGAAGATGCTAACACCTTCATCATGCAATTGGATGGAGCCCCACCTCACTTCCACTGTGAAGTGCAATCATTGCTCAACAGAAAATTGCCACAACGTTGGATTGGGCGCGGGAGTGATGAGGATGAGAACCCTTTATCATGGCCACCTCGTTCCCCTGACCTTTCTCCTTGCGATTTTTTTCTCTGGGGATACGTAAAAGATACCGTTTACTATCCTCCATTACCCACTACCATTGAGGAACTGAAAACACGCATAACAAATTCCATCAAAAGTATATACACACACACACGCAAACAGGGTGTCATTTTATTGGTGACCACGGACCGCGGAAATGTATAGAGGACATCAAAACAACTTTTCTCAGTAACATTTCTCTCGTTGGTGCGTAGTTTCGGCGCTTCAAAAGAGCCCGTTTTGCCGCCTGAATGCTGGCAACCACACACAACATTTGATTGCATTTGTGACGTCATATCCCGTCGTGAAGCAATGCGTTCCGGAGTTGCCAGGAACACACATATTCCATGAAAAATGACATCGCTACAATCAGCCACATTATGTACCGTAAAACAAAACGAGAAAACACGTTCTATAACCTAACAGGAAGTAAACAAACGATACGAAAAATGGTAGAAAGAAAATAGAATTCAAGTGGAAGTGCTCATATCGAATTTTGTCTCAGCTTACATTTCAAATATTTGCAAATCTAGTTACTAAGTAGGCATCTACAATTTAGTCTATCCACTTCGTCCTCCTGATATTAGTTGTCTGTGACATACTGAAGAGATAACAAAATAGAAATGAAAGAACTCAAAATTCCAAACGTAAGCAACACATAATATAATGTATATTCAGAGCATTATGAGGCAAGTGGCAAAAATGGTTGAAAATACAGCATATAAGTAGTAGTAATACAAGCTTTCCGACGACTGTGTTTATCTATTTACCGGATACAGGATTTGGGACGTTGAGGAACGAGGTCCTCCAACCTCCTCTCGCCTCTCTCACAACCTCACCTTCTCTCTCAGTTTTTTTTTCCCTTCGTTGTTTGCATATCGAGCTTAGTTTTTTTTGGTTTTTTTTCTGAGAGCGGTTTCGTCCCAATTATGGATTATGGAAATCAGAAAGAGGTTATTCATTATGCAGGTAAAGAGATTTACAGCTTGGTAAATAGGTGAGGACAGGGAAAGGAGAGTGGGTTCTATACCTTGATACCTATGTTATAAACCAAGGTGTATGTACTAATTAGTTATGACTCAGAAAGAGAATATATGAATGAAAAGAAAATAAGCAGTAAGTTAAGATGTTCAAAATGTAATAAGTATTTACTAAATTAGTCCTTAGACTAAGTGTTAGGTCTTCTAAATTTATTTGACTGTGTAATCTAATATATATTAGATACACTTTAATAGAGAAAATATTATAATATAATAATATGATAGATTATGTAAAATACAAGATATAAATATATACAAGAAAATAACAGTGTACAGATAAATAGATAATATATGCATTACAGGTCCTTGGACCTAAAGCTTCCCGAAAACAAGGGAATTACCCAAGGAAGGACTTTCCCGAAGTATGGGAAGTTCCAGTCTTGTAGTCATCCTGGCTTCTGGTGGCTTCTTGGCTTCTGGTAACTTCCTTCTAACCTGGGTGGCACACAGGGAGCCCTAAGGCACCATTGGCACTGGAGCTCTGGATGGATCATTCGGCTGTGGATTCAATCTGGCTTCTTGGTGTAACCTTAACTCTTGAGGGTTCCATAATTTCTTCTTCATTTTCAATCTACTCCCTACTCTTCAAGGCAGTGGAAGATGTTTGGAAGTCGGACTTCTTGAATAGATGATATGATAAAATTCCTTATCCTTTCACCTTCGGCTTCCCTGAGGGAATTTCCAAGGGAAGAATAGTTCCCAACAAGGGAGTTCTAAGTTCTTAAGTTGTCTTTGTCCATGACATTCATTCAAACTTCTTCCGTTCTAATACAGCACTTGAATCCCTCGAAGTTTTATCCGGTTAAATCTTCAAAAGGGTCTAGAGCCAAGTTGGCAATTCCACACTCACACGAGCCTCAATCTAAGAGCACTTTGCATACAGTTCTTCCAATTCAGACTTATCACTTAAGATCACTTAGTTCCGTTATTGTCTCGGGGCCAAATAGTCCGGCACCCACCGATTTCACTTTGATCTACTTGACGTAATATAAAATTTCCGTCTGTTTATGCAAGAGGGACCTTCATAAAATCTAGTCTAACACTGTTCAGGGGATTCTGTCCTGAGTGATCTCCTTGTCATTGATCTAGTATGGATTGTTCTCACATATGTAGGAACAGACGAAACTTCATTTTGTTGCGACGAGGATCTGACACTATAATTAAGTTCTTCCATATATGGAATTTCAGCAGATAGTTTATTTAGAATATTAAACTTAATTTGGCTGTCAAAAATTGTCTCCTTATTGAACTGGCCTAGGTTACGTCTAAGTTCACTCACATATCTTGAGGCGTGTTCCTTACACTTTAGCACCTTATGTTCGGGTGTGTCCAGTTCGCCACAGTTATCACAGGTGTCGCTATTTCTCAGGTTGAATCTCCTGAGATACATTTTAAAGGGCCCATGCCCTGTTATAAAGTGTGTGAGACCTTTGGATGGTTTAAAGTATACCCACTTGTTCCTCTTACCAATGGTCGTTATGAAATTCCTAGTACGTATTGAAGCATCTTGACTCCATTCGTGCTCCCACTTATTTGCGAAGAAGGCTTTAACCTCTTGCTTCCTCATAATATTAATATGATGGTTCGCAAGGAAGTTCTGTCCCGTTCCTTTGGTAATCCAATACTTGGTAGCCGCCTGCTGTACCTCAATGTCCAGGGGAAGGACCCCAGCAATCGCAATAAGTGAGAGAGTTGGAGTGGTTTTAAAACCTCCCAAGATCCGAAGAAGGACGTTGCGCTGCGCTGATCTAAGTTTGGACTTCACCCGTTCTTCAAAAGCTATATTAGCCCAGGTGCTGGCAGCTTATGTTATAATTGAGAGAAAAATCGCTTTATAATAAATCAATGCGATATCAAAAGGAACCTTGAAGACTGTATTCCCCATGCTCAACGTTCGATGTAACTCCGTCTTTGCTTTTTCTATAACGTAGTCAACGTGCGATCTAAATCTTAAACCGGAGTCAATATATACTCCTAGGTATTTAAGGGACTTAACATTCCGAATTGGTCTACCATTAAGTTTTACACTAGGAGATCTCATAAGCTTCCCCTTTAGTAATACTGAGAGAGTTTTATGAGTTGCAATGGTAAGTTTTGCCTTGCAATACCAAGCATCTAACTGTGTTAAAAGATTCATAGCCTTTAGTTCCAGTTCTCTTCTACTGTGGGCACCTACCATGATCATCAGATCATCTGCGTAAGCAATTGCTCCAATGGATAAGGGATTCTCATTCAGTTCTTCTAGCAGCGGTTCTATGGTGATGTTCCATAACTTTGGGCCTAATACGGAGCCCTGGGGACATCCTTTATTGACTTCACGATGGACACTCTGATCCTGCCAAACGTAGTTGACCCCTCTGTTATTTAGATAATCACTGATCACGTTATAAAGAGCTGTTGGGAGATCAAGTTCCCTCAATGTAGCTAGTGTAAAGGGCCACCATACGTTGTCAAAAGCTCCTTTTATATCAGCAGCTATTCCATGTACGTACTTGTACGTGGATTCATGGACTGTTCTCTTAACATGGTTAATAGCATCCTCCGTTGACAGTCCTCTGCTAAATCCATATTGCCTTTGTGGTGTGCCTCTGAGGAGCTCTCTTTCCTCTATCCTTTTAAGCAGTAGTTTTTCTAGGATCTTCCCAAAAGTGTCCAGCAGGCATATTGGTCTATAAGATTTGACGTCAGTTCGATCTTTATTTTTATTCTTCAGTATTAGGGTTAGATTGGCTTCTTTCCAGCATGCTGGAAAGACACCCTTTATTAAACATAGGTTGTAGATCTGTTGAAGATGATACGATATCTCATTCTTAGAAATCTTAACTAATTCATTCGGGACTGCATCCGGCCCAGACGCTTTCTTCGGCTTTAATTTATCTATAACAGAAGCCACCTCCTCAAACGTAAAGGGTAACAAAAGAGTCTTTGATGTATATATTTGATTTCTTCTTCTGCTTCTTATTTCAGCTTGTATATCATTATCATCTTGGGGATAATCCAATGGAAGAAGATGTTCCATAAGGTAACTCACCGTTTCCTCCCAATCTTTAGTATACTTACCATTTTGTTTCTTAATTGTTGTGAGTATTACTGATTGCTTTAACTTGCCAGTCACCATCCTATAAGGAAAACTATACGGATCTCGAGCCAATTCTCTTTTAACAAAGTTCGCCCAGGATTTCTGCTTATGTTGTTTTAGCAAGTTATTATACCTCCACTTGGAGTCCCTATATTTCTCTAGGAAAAACTGCTTATCTCGGAATGTCTTCGCCTGTTGATATGATTTCCTTAGTTTTCTGGTTGTTTCTCTTCTTTTTAACAAGTAATCAGGCCACATGTTAGTGTTTTTGCGGTTTCCAATCTTAATTTTTGCTACTTCCATTTTTAAGATGGAATCCATTACTTTATAGAGTTCTTTGATTCCTTCTTCCAAGTTCGTTAATTCCTTCCGGGGCAATTCTGAACTTATGTGTCTTCTTATATTTGCCCAGTCTGTCTTCATCCAGTTTACTCTATGGTATTGTGTGTTCCGCTTTTTACAACCTTTATTTTGTATTGTTATTCTAATGAGATTATGATCGCTTACAGTCTCATTATCAAAAATCTTCCAGTCTATATTATTTACTGCTCCTTTTCGATTTGTTATGCTGATATCAATATTAGATTCTGCACCCTGTCTATTCTTAAACGTAGGTATGTTTGATTCTCTGTTTAATATTATTAAGTCTTTTAATGCGATACTGTCCTCCATTAGTCGACCCTTATCATCAGTTGTCTTACTGTGCCATAATTTTGATTTGGCATTACTGTCAATTGCTATGAGTATCTGTTTTGTTGAGTAGCAATCGATTATTTGTTCCATGACGTTAAGGAACGGGATAATTGGATCTTTGTATTGACAGTATATACTGAGGAAAATCCAAACCGAACTCCCAGTGTCTATTTCAGCCACTTGGCAATGTGTTGACGACAGGTTTTTATTCCAATGCACTCTGTAATTATTATTAAGTACAATTATCGCTGCTTGCGGTTCATTTCCATGAATTAAGATTTTAGCTGTCGTTGGGAATCCAACTATTGCACCTTTGACCTGATAAGGTTCTTGAATGAGTATAAGATCGGTATTTGTCTGTTCACTAATATGTCTAAGTTCTTCGGTAGCCATCTGAGACCTGCTAGCATTTAACTGTAAAATTTTTATGGCTTCACTGTTGTTCCTATAAGATACATTTTGATTGCTAGCCATAGTTAATTTTACTGATTGTCCTTTCCCACAAATCATGAAACGTTGGACAGACCTCTTGATTACAGTTACGCCTTCTATACTTGCAAGGGATACATCTCTTGAAATTCTTATGTTCCTTACATTCTTGGGTTCTGTGGCTTTCTCCACATCTTTCACATGCTGGTTCCCTCTCGCAGTGCTTATTAACATGACCAAGGTCATGGCAGTTATAGCACCGCGGGATTGAAATAAAATCCTTGGTATTGTGTATCGAGAATGGAAGATAGATCTGCTGTTTGTTCTTAAACATGTTTCTAAAAGTCGGAGTTGTCTCAAGCACAATATGGCTAGCAGCGCCATCCCTCCTACCAGTCCTAAAAGCAAACTTGACATTTTGTTTGAATTCCTGCAGCGAAGTTGATGTTTCAAAGTTGAGAGTATAAATGTTTTCGATTACTTCTTCATCCTGGTAGGACCTTGGCACATCATAAATGATGACCCGAGGATTTCTTTTCTTAATAGGTTCTGATATGATGCCTCTTGACACCAGTTGATTATGTGTTTTCAGTTTTGTAGCTTCTTCCTCGGTTGCCACATCTAGTATTAGAGTATTAATATTCGATCTTACATTTCCAATCCGTATCTTTTCTTTAGCTGGATCGATATACTTGGTAACGATTTCTTGTATCTCTTTTGGAGATTTATCTTCAGATCTTAGGAAAAGTGTTGCTCTTTGCGTCTTTTTGTTTGAGCTGGAATGTTCTTTGGAGTATGAGTACTCTGGACAATTTCTGTATACAAGGGCTGGTTATTTATACCACTTGTGCTTTGTTTTGTTAGTGCTTCTCTAGTAGTTCTTATCTCTCCCTGTAAGAACTTTTTGTCCTCTTTTATTTCCTTGTTCACAGCATTCAAGGTTTCAATCTCCACTCTGCTGTCCTCATAAATGGCCTCTAGTTTGGACAAAATAGTGGTAAACAAGGTCTTGCTAGATATTGTCAGCTTTTCTCTTGCGATACATAGTTGGAGTTCATTTATCATAAATCTAAAGGTGTTAAGTTGATAAGCAGAATCATGAGTGATTGGAATCTCTCGCTCTCTCTCTATCTCGTCTCCTAACACACCGGTTCTAAACGTTTGGTTAAGTTCGGTTCCGATTTCCTCATTCACCTCTCCCTGGTTCCTCTTCTTAGATTCAGGCCCATCAAGGCTCATCCTTCTCTTATTGGAATCCTGTTGATTCATCTTGACGATTACACAAAGACAGGTTATACAATATCAAACATACATTTAAGACTCTAAAAATATCGATTGAGCACATTTTAGCGACACACTTTAAAACCTCTCGGGAACACAAAATTCAACGAGGACAACACTTTAAAACTCCCGAGGGCGGCTACCCACCCCTACCTTTTCTCAGTAACATTTCTCTCGTTGGTGCGTAGTTTCGGCGCTATGATCGTTCAAAAAAGCTCGTTTTGCCGCCTGAATGCTGGCAACCACACACAACATTTGATTGCATTTGTGACGTCATATCCCGTCGTGAAGCAATGCGTTCCGGAGTTGCCAGGAACACACATATTCCATGAAAAATGACATCGCTACAATCAGCCACATTATGTACCGTAAAACAAAACGAGAAAACACGTTCTATAACCTAACAGGAAGTAAACAAACGATACGAAAAATGGTAGAAAGAAAATAGAATTCAAGTGGAAGTGCTCATATCGAATTTTGTCTCAGCTTACATTTCAAATATTTGCAAATCTAGTTACTAAGTAGGCATCTACAATTTAGTCTATCCACTTCGTCCTCCTGATATTAGTTGTCTGTGACATACTGAAGAGATAACAAAATAGAAATGAAAGAACTCAAAATTCCAAACGTAAGCAACACATAATATAATGTATATTCAGAGCATTATGAGGCAAGTGGCAAAAATGGTTGAAAATACAGCATATAAGTAGTAGTAATACAAGCTTTCCGACGACTGTGTTTATCTATTTACCGGATACACATGTAATAGTTTGCAACTGTGAACAGGGCAGTATATTCGCTACTGATTCATCATTACATTGTTACTGTGGTTGTACGTGTTTTAGCCGTAATGTAACAATTCGAATCTCGGATACTTCCGTTATCAACACAAAAGTACCACAAGGCATCTGGACACAAACCTGTAGATATCAACCTTGCAACGAGATTTGCAAATATTGGACATGTAGCTGGGCGTAAACAGTCACATGTAAGCTGTAAGTCCAATAAAATGTATTGTTGTTGATATTTGACATGTAGGCTGATTCAAAATCCGATATTGACACTTTATTTTGAACACGTTTTTTACCATTTCTCATATCATTGGTTCACTTCCCCCTTCCCCCGAGATGACTGCTGAACTTCTGGCTGGTAGGCTATGATGTTCGGTCTACTGGACGCGTTTCCGCTTCGTTTTAAACTAATAATGTGGTTGGTAGTTCGTCATTTTCACAAAACTTGTGTGTTTCTTGCAACCCTGCCGTGCGCCGTTTCGCCGCAGGAAATGACGTCACAGATACGATCAAATGTTGTGTTGGGTTACCAGCATCCAGACGGCAAAACGGTCTTTTTTGAACGGCTGTAGCGTTGAATCGACGCACCACCGAGAAAATGTTAATGAGAAAAGTTGTTTGTTTTGATGTCCTCTATACTAATTTGTGGTCCGTGGGCGCCATTAAAATGACACCCTGTGTGTATATATATATATACACACACACACATACACACACAGGTTTCGGGCTTGGCCCAACCCCCCTCAAAAAAAAACTGGGTACGGGCCTGTATCAATGCCATAGCCCAGTTCTCCTCTTCCAGGACTTTTCCCCTTGCACAGACAACCAGTTCCCTCAAATTACTTGTCCCAACCGTAGATGGATTGCCTTGTGGGTGGTCGTTTACATTACCGTGTTCTAAATCGACCCTGCACGATGGTAACAGAATTTGTTTCTGCAAATTCAATCACGCTGAAAGTCGTCTCCACCTGCCATCGGCCATACTGCTGGACTTCGTCAAGGATCCTCACGTGATGCAGACATCACGAAGACAAACGAAAAGCGGAGTTCGTAAACTTGAAGACTTTGTCTACAACAGTACTAAATGCTTTCTGATGTAACAAACAAGCTTTTAAACTGTCTATTTCTTTTAGGCTAACTCTGTATAGTGCATGTGAAAAGCTATACCACTCAACATAGTTCCTATATTGAAGTTATGAAATCTTATACTATGAGCTCTACAGTTACCATCAATATAATTACAGGAAGTAAAACACCAGTACTAACAAATTGAATGTCACATGAACTTTTTCTTGGCGTGGATGGAGAATAGAAAGTAACAAATATTTGACAGTCTCGCTTAAAATGATAAAATTTATGTATCGGGTGCCCACAATTAAAGTTGCAACTTTTATTGTGGTCGCCCTGTATAAAATCAGTTAAAGTATAATGTGTTGTTTATGGATATACTTGTATATGACCTGGACACATATATATATCTATAAGAATATCTTACCAAGGCATAGTAATATGTTATTATTAATTTATCATAAAGAGGTAAAACTGAAGCACATAAGGATATGGATATATTTCTGCCATGGTAGAGGTGATTTGATCAGCACCACGCTCCTCGCAGTTATCCCAATGGCTGTCCCTAGTTAACCATTTGTTGGAGGGTGTATGGGTGAATCCTAGAGCCGCTCAATTGCCAGAAAAAAGCCTTGTGAGACCATTCCTGCCGGATATAAAATGATCATGCAAACCCCCTCAGCCCGTAAAAGTTTCTGGAAACGACTAGGCGTGTTCATTATCCTGACGAATGATCCGCATCCGTTGTCCTTTTGCTCACGATCTTCCTTCGGCCCTTCCTCCCATTCATCAATGTTCCTCTCCACGGTCTCTTTCACCTTGGTCTTTCCTGTCACTCTTCTCCTCCTTAAATGTTACATCTCCTTCTTGAGCTGGAATTTCCTTATTTTATCTCTAGATCTCTAGATTAATTGAAAAAAGGACGGATGATCACTTAATGAAATATCCTTGTCTTAACCTAGACCTTTAGCTTCCAGGCATGATACGTAACCACTCTGCCACCACGGGTGGCATTACCTTCTCTTAATAATAAACCCTTGGAAAGGGAGATCGGGCTGCCTCTGTGTTCCTTCTTTGCCTTTTGTTGCCATGCTTACAGTCTTCCTCTAGATTACTTTCTTGGTGCGATGTCCATGTTTCAAATGCAACAGGTCTCTTTAGCTCGTACTGAAACCATTCTTCATTATGACGTCACACCTTCCACAATCCATTCCCACCATTATCAACACTTAGAATAGGTGTTATACGATTAGCAACTTGTTGTAACTCAATTGAAATACATCTAGGTCACAGTCGAACAATATTACTATTAACTTTAAGGATTACTATAGGTAAATCTACGGTAAACGTGGGTATCAGTTACATGCTGTAAGAAAATTGGCAACGTTAGAATGTCAACCCGTATCTAGCTTGGTAAATAATCTATAGGTATAGATATCGGCAGGTTTACAAGACAGCAACTTGCAGGGAAAATGCGCAGCTATGCAACTAGGAATATAGAAAGAGAGGTGAAATCTCGACGGATAGCTTGGTTAGGCCATATTGAAAGAATGGAGGAAGCTTGAACAGTTAAAATAACAAAATGGAAACCATTTGCATCTAGATTAAGAGGAAGACCAAACAAGAAATGGGAAGCTGACGTAGAATAAGATGTTGAGGAGAATGAAAGTTACAAATTGGAGACAACAAACCAAAGTTAGAAAGCAGTGGCACAATATTGTTGAGCTGGCTAAAACTCACAGAGAGTTAGTTATAGCGCCGTATAAAGAAGAAAGAAGCAACATGTTGAATTAGATTTGAATTAGGTTGAATTAAGATAGAGAGCGACATGAAACATACTTAGGTTGAAAAATAATTATAATTATATGTATGTAAAGTACAGAAAGTATGTTCAAAACATACTTTGAAATGGCGCAGCTGTGCAACAGGCAGGGTTAGGTAAAAAAAAAAAGAAGAAAAAATAGGGAAACGTAGCAAATGTAGCTAAACTGTGCTTCATGTGACGAAATTCCTTTGGTGTTAGAGTTAAGAGAAGATCCGTAAATAGAAACACGGAATCAGAATGCGCGAAGAGAGAAATATAGAATTATTAGAATAATTAAGGTTTCGGTTACGGGATTAGCACTTGCTACAAGAGAAATACGTCAATTAGTTGAGTATTTTACAGCTAATGAGAAGTATTGAATTGGTTCATACGAAATGATAATGATGTCGAAGGCACTGGATAGTTAGGATAGCTTTAGATGAGTTGCTGTTAGGTTGTGTGAATAGTTTGCCGTGTGTTTTAAGTAGCTGTTTGCATGGCATCCATCCTGTCCGCACTACTCACTCACCATTATCATTACGAGGTTTTAAATTTCTATTTCTTGCATTCTTTCTTGTCATCATGAGGCTGTGGCATGGACGCTTACAGGATTTCCAACTCTTTGGTTACACGCGACAAGAAAAATGAAAGGAAATTTACTCTAGGTCTAGGATATCCAGAGCAAGCTAATGGTGAAAAGAAAAAAATGTTCGTGACCAGTGATTTTGCTTTCAGGCAAGGAAGCTTCCGCTACTCTTGAACATGGTGTGTTACTGTGTTCATCATAAGAACTCACGAGTGTCCATAGGGAGCTCCCCTCACCCATTGGAATAAGGAAGAAATGTCTACTACCCCTTCGTCCGTTCCTTTTACTTGTAACTTTCCCCACTTTATTTCCTAGTATCCTCCTAGAGTTTGACTTTTTCTCGATTTTAGTACATACTCCTGCGTGTATACTTCCTCTTTTGTTGACTATTCATTTTTGTGTTTTTACCCTCCCATTTTCTGTCGGTTTTTCATTCTGTCTCTGTTTCGACCTTATGCCCTTTCCTTTCTCCCTCTCTCTCTGCCTAAATTTCTATTTTCTTTCTCACTTCTTTTCTATTTTGTTTCTTTCTTTTCTCTCGTCTCTCTCTGATCTTTCTTTCTCTCTCTCTCTCTCTCTCTCTCTCTCTCTCTCTCTCTCTCTCTATTTCACATTCTCATTTCTTTCTCCTCTCATTTTGTCTATCTTATTTCTTTCTCGTCTCTCTCTCTCTCTTGTCTTTATTTCTCCCTATTTCACATTCTTATTTATTTTTCTTCGCTCCCTCTCTCGTCTTTCTCTCTCTATTTCACATTCTTATTTCTTTCTCTCCTTATTTTTACATTCTCAATTCTTTCTTATCTCTTTCCTTCTTTCTCTCTCTTGACTTTTCTCTCTCTCTCTCTCTCTCTTTCACATTGTTATTTCCCTTTCGTCTCTCTCTCTTGTCTATCTTTTCCTCTCTCTATTTCACATTCTTATTTCCTTTTCTTCTATCTCTCTATTTCACATTCTTATTTCTTTTTCTTCTCTCTCTCTCTTTTGCCTTTCTTTCTCTCTCTGTATTTCACATTCTTATTTATTTTTCTTCTCTCTCTTTTGTCTTTCTTTCTCTCTTTCTATGTCACATTCTTATTTCCTTTTCGTCTCTCTCTTTCACTTCCTTCCTCTCATTCTCTAGCGCTTCATTTATCTCTTTCTTCTGATGGCAAGTAAACACGATGTTAATACAGTAAGTATATCTAACTTCAGGATGAACTTTTTCGATTTTGACACCCTGGAAATATTTTCTGCAGGCGCCCTACTCAATGAAATATTGCACACTACATTCACTCATTCGCTCGCAAAGAACACCTATACCCAGGCTAGGATTCGAACCCAGGACTCCTAGAGTCAAAGCGTGCTGTGATAAGCAAGCAGATGATGATGATTATAAAAGGAAATCTGTTTCAAACCCAGAACTTTTGACTTTCCAGATCATGCTAATGTCAGCCGAAAGTATACTTAGGTATCCCCTTCCTGTAGGTGTCCATGGCCTCCAGTCTTGACAGTCTCTAGCATCTGTTCTTGGTTAGGAATAGCATTGACACCAAGAAACAAGTGGGAATGGCGAAGAGGCTGGGTCTAAACATGCTGTTACAATAAAACTATCTCCACACACCAGAGTTTCTGTGCTACCGCTATTTCTGAGGTAGAATATGGGTTTTTGTGCTTACTTTAGTGAGTAAGGGGTCTCCGGCTGCTTAGAGGTGGCTGGAGACCCTATAGTCAATAAGGGTGGTCTCGGGCTGCTGTATGGTGGCTGGAGCCACCACGTAGAGTATAAAGGGGTCTCCAGTTGCTTAGAGGTGGCTGGAGACCCCATTAATGTGTAAAGTAGTTCACCCTTCAAGTTCCCTCTTAGTTCGTGGTAGCTCGTAGTTTATATTTTATTTTTGGTGCGTGTGTACGAGTGTGTGCATGCGTTTTTATGTGTGTGTATGTGCGTGTGTGTGGGTCTCTTTTGTCCCTTTCGTCGTTCACTACGGCGATTCGGATACATTGCGCCTTTAACGTGGGCGCCCAGGAGTCCTGGGGGGCTCATTCCTACGGGGAGGGGGGATACGGAGGGAAGGAGGGCGGAAGGCATGGAGGTACCCGCACGTCCCCCTCCGACCTGGGCTCCTCCATTGTCCAGGATCTTTTCCGCAGTGGTGGTTTTCCCCCCAGGGGAGATTGGGGGGCTCAAAGGGGTCTCAGGGGCCCTCAAAGGGGCCAAGGGGAACCCTGAAAGGGCCCCGGGGGACTAAAGGGCCAAGTTGGGCCTTAAAGGGTCCAGGAGGCCCTTAGGTTCTGAGGGAGGGAGGCTCAAGAAGCCAGGGAGGGAACATGTAAGGCTGAGAAATCCTCAAAGACTGGAACTCCAGTTCCGCGGGAGCATGGAAAAAAATAAAATGGAAAAAAAAATAAAAAAAAGTGTCAGCGCAGCGATCTGCTCCAAATTATGCAGCTACCTAGGAACAAGGAGTGCAGCGTACACAGGTAAGTTTTGTAGTTCTTGTGTGATGTAGTATGAATGTAAAATGTGCATTTAACAATGAGTCAAACAGTATGAACGTACAGTAGGTTCGGATCCACGGAGAGGGCAATAGGGGCGATCTCCCCTCCCCAAGTTCCAAGATTTTGCCTAATATTTTTGAAGACTCAAATGTTCTGTCTGATCAACCTAGTTTAACAGGCTCGAGCATTTTTTCCCCAAAGTTTAAGTTCATTTTATTCTCATGGCTAAACAAAACTGGATCTAAAGTTTAAAATTGGTTTCGAACCATTGTGCAATATGCCTACACCCCCCACATATATATTGAGCTGGTGTTGTAAGTCCACTTTATGCACAGGAAGGCTTATTGGGACTGGGCCTACATTTTAAAGTGGGAAGGGGATCGACCTCGAGATACCTTGAGAGAATAAATAGTTTCTGGCTTTGGCTTTTGTTGTTTATTAACTTTGTTCCTCTTATCTGATCGTTCAGTTGGCCGCACCAATGTGAGGAATTATGATAACGATATACAAACTATCTATCTGGACCCTACATTTGCAAAACAATACTCTAATCTCTAAAACATAGAAGTCAATTGGTTCCTGTATATAGAAACATATATTGTTTACATAGAAAATGTAATCGTAGCTCAGAATTGATTATCGGTAGGGACATTGAATTTTCGCGATGCGCGAAATCGCGAAATGTTAAAAAAAGATGCAATTTTGAACATTCTGCACGTAACTACACCCCAAATGATGAAATATGCTTGAGATTTATTCGCGAAGTAATGCGAAATGTGTGCTTTTCCACGAAATGGACGCTTTTTCGCGAAATAACCGTGAAATATTATCAAATTAAGTAGAAAACACGCAAAAACCTTCAATCGAGGTTTAGCGCGCAAACTGTCGATTTGTAACGATTTGTTTGCCTAAAGTTTCCTACCACTTGCAGCTGAAGAATGTTTTATCTTCGATGACATCAGGAAGACGCTGCAAATTGGGATTTTCCATGCACATAATCATCTCAGTTCGAAAACTTCGCTTCCTGTTAAGCTGCATTCCTTTCTTCCCCCGAATGTCTACTCAACTTCGTTTCATTGAACTTGCTAGCTGTAGCAGCGATAAGATTAGCCTGTTCGCGCACATCAAGGGAAACAATGGTGTCATTTGTGTTCAGTCATGAATGAATTTTGTGTATCATTATGTGATTTTCAACATGTGTTTGAGTATGTGCAGTAGTGATTATTTTATTTGTTGGACAGCAATACAATGAATAAATCACTTGAGATATGCAATTTAGAAATGAAGTGATTTTGTGTTGATGTTTTCTTTTTGGTTGGATAACTAATTACTTGTGTATGTGTACAGTATATAAAAATGAAGTAGTTTATCAATTTATAGCTCTTTTGTATGTTGTTTTCTCTCATGATGAAAAAGTGTGTGCCAATTTTTTTTTTTTCACCGCTGGTATATACCGCTGATCTAACATTTTATTTACCGCTCTCCTCAGTTTTTATTTACCATAAATTTGTGTCCCTAATTATCGGTGAGGTGAGGTACCGGACTGAAATTCGCCCCTCTCAACGCTCTTCTGGATTCCCCATTGACGTAGTAACAAAAGTGGTCATGTTGAATGTTGATTAAGAATTCAAAAACACATGCACGCTTCAGTTATTTTGTAAGGTAACAGTATTTAGTTTACAAATATAATTTTTATGTGCATCGGTTGCAACTCCGAAATAAATTCCACCTTGCAGTACTTCAGTCCTCAAATTTCAGGGTTTGTCAAAGCTTAACACTGTAGTGGTCGAGCGGGAAAAACTCATTGGTCGTGTGGACCATTGTTTGTCAAAATTTCTCTGGTTTTATAGCGAGAATGCCCTTTTAGAAATATTCTGGTTCACTTAACAAAATCATAACTTATTTTACTCATCACATTACAGGAGGCAGAAAATCCTGAATCTAGTGCATAACATTTGGATGTAATGAAACCAAACAAAATTACATATCTTGGAATCTTACTTTTGTTATTTTCTATCCCCAAAAAATTCAAAAATATGTTTTTGGTGGTCTGGACACACCAGGCGCGGATCCCCCCCCCCCTCCAACTGCCAGGTTTTTGGATATATTATTGTCCCTAATATCTTGAAAGACTCCAATGTTCTGTCTTTTATCACCAACTTTAATTAGTTCGAGAATAATTTTTAAAGCTTCATCTAAGTTCATTTTAGACTCAGAGAGGCCAATCGGAACTGGACCACCTACAGTTTAAATTTGGACCCAAATTACCGTGCGGTGTGCTTCAAAAGGAAATCGAACCCTAGACCCCTTGAGAGATAGGTGTTTGTCTTCTTTTTTAATCCACTCTACTCCTCATATCTGATCGTGGAGTTTGCCGTTGCAATGGGAGGAATTATGATAAGAACAGACAATAATAACAACTTATTGCAGCTCTGGATCCCTATTTTTGCAAAACAATAAATACTCTGATTTCTAGAACATGGAACTCTACTTGATCCTTTTTTACAGTACAATATATTGTTTTACAAAACAGTGCAAGTGTAGGTTAGACTCGGTGAGATGTGCAGCACTCGACTGAAATTCGCTCCTCCCAACTGCGACTTCTGGATCCGCCACTGGGACACACCCACTTCATATATTTATAACAGATTTGAGAAACGCGTACTTATATACATAGAAACACTAACCATCAATATTTGCGTGGCACTATTGTGCTCTATGAAATATGAGCTCTAATAAAGAATCAACAATGGATATATTTCAAATAACGGCTGCACAAACATCCTGAACTTTTCCAGGAAAGTAGACTTGGAGCCAAGGTAAAGAGTGTTGCCAACCTGCAGAAGGACGTGAAAATATACAAGTGGATCACCTTTGTGATCCACGCGACCACTACAGTAGCAAATGCGATGAAATTTGGCTTCCTAAAGTTAATGACTATAAATAGGCAAGTTCATACATAATTTTTAGGCTAGAAGTCTGTCTAGGAGATTAGAGTGTATTCCGTTGTTCTTGCATTTTTCATTAGGACATGCAGTGAGTCAGCAGAGAGTTCCTGCAACAGAAACTTATTGTAACAGAGACTAACTGCAACAGAGAGTTACTGCAACAAAGACTTCCTGCAACAGAGAGTTCCTCACTGAACACCAGAGAGAGTTCCTCACTGAACACCGAAGTCACCTCATGAGATCCTAGGTGCTACTGTACAGAAGAAATAAATGTTTATATAGTTACAAGCAATTAATGTTTTACTTTCGATATTTATTACATTGGTACTATTGTAGGGTAAAATGGAGTATATGAACAAACGCTATCAAACGCTTAAGATGTTCTGATTAGGATGTAGATATGACATTTTTCTTGTAATATGAGTTTTTACACAACTTTTAACAGACATTTGAAGATGAGTTATCTGGAAAATTCATAACATTAAATGTTTCATCTTACATGAAAAACAGTTTTCTTCAAATAAAAATAACCATAAGCAAACAACTATTTGTCTAATATTAATAAGATTAATATATATAGTTATTTTGAGTTTTTACGATGGTGGGATACCAACATTTCACGAATGAAAAATGGTTATTTGAGTGTTCTTCACAGTGTGAATTCTTATTGCCTCAATGACAATATTTACCACTATAAAAATGTAAGACAAGTAATTTTAAACTGCACCAAACTGTTACTATATATTTGGGTATCTTAGTAATCTTCATACCTACAACCAACATGAAACAAAACAAGACATATGTATGAACACTAAGCAAACGATATTATATTATTATTATTTACAGGCTTTACAATTACATCAGTCAACAAATTTGTTAAGTAATGTTGTTGCAAGGTACATAGAGATTAGGTCAAGCCATCCGAAGATTGCCGATCTTGCACGAACGCGTGACGTCACCGGAGAAGCAGTGAGCTCGGCTGAAGCAGACGGCCCCTAGCATTTATATGGGAGATTCAGAGAGCGAAAGTATATTATTACTTTTAGGAGTGGGAAAATAATAATTGTCATTCTCCAAGATGGTATTGAGGCATCCTTTTAATGATTAATAACATAATTGAAAACGCGCTACTTTTAAAAGGGGGCAAAGTATTTGTGAAAAAAATTATTTTGAAAATCCATATTCCTGAAACTTTCTGACCGATGCGCTACAAAGAAAGTTGCGTGTTCTCCTTTAGAATTTCGTCATTTTACAAATCGTAATAGAATTTTAACAAAAACGTGGCATGCTAAAGAAGAATTAAAGAGTTTTAAAAAATAATTGATTAATAGACTTCGTTTATTTTACTTCGCTTATCTGTCACATATGGCTAATCGCAAAGATGAGGATGCGTGACGATATGATGAAATTGAAGAAAGGAAAGTAGACCCATGCCCGGGCGGGGATTCGAACCTTGGGGCCCTTGGCATCGTAAAGCGTTGTGCTAACCACTTCGCCACGGAGGTCAGCATTACAAAGAAATAAACAGAAAATGGCATCTATGTTTTAATATGCGAGAAACATTTGCGAGGAGGTTATTGAAAACAAATAATTATTTTATTACAAGACGTTGTGATGAAAATTATTAATATATCTGAAATATCGAGAGTTGACCTTGCAGTCTCTAAATGTACTTTTAGGGTTACGCAAAACCTTTACTCAAAATTGCTAGTGTAAATTTATAAGCTATTAAAATTTAAAACTTATTCCTGTTCAAAAAAAGAAACTGCCAAGTCAAATTAATATTTCGTGGAAATACATATATTTTTCTTTCATGGGGCCAAGAGAGTATTTGGAGGGGACGGTGGCTTGGGAAGGCTATAGCCCCGGATCTCGATCTGCAAAGGGGCTTCCAGTGGGAAAACATTGCTATGAAATAGTGCAGAAGAAGGGGCGAAATGATTTTTTTTAAATGGCTCAAGAATACAAAGATATAAGTGGACATTTGACAAGCTTAGTCTAAAACTTACAATTGAAATCGTAAGTGTGTGTGTGTGTGGGGGGGGGGTGTCTACGTGAGGTAACATAGTGGAATATGATTCACAATACTAAAATTAAAATAAATATGTGGGAACAATAGAAATCAAAATATGTTGTAGCTAGTGACGGCGCAATAGTAAATATGGAGGGGTAAATCATATTTTCCCGGGGCAATCATGTTTATTATTCCGTTACATACGACACAAAAATGCATATTTTGGCTAAAAGAGCATTCATTCATTTATCTATTTTTGTCGTTTTACTGGGGTCAGATAAGAGAGAGAGAGAAATTGTAGAACGAGAATAGGGGGCGTTCCTCCCCCCCCCCCTGTAGTGTGGTCACTGCCTATAGCTATGCTGGAGAAGAATCCACCAATTAATACGTTATTAAATAAAACAGATACTTTTAAAACTTTTAATCAAATTATTTGTGAACTATGATTTAAATTTAGAGAGAGCACATACCTGTTTTAATTTAATTTGGATGAGTTAACTTCTAAAGCCTGCCATTTCCGAGCCTTCTTCCGGTGTAACTGCACTGCCCTTTGAGCCCTAGCTGCTGCGTTCAAGTGGCGGAACGAGCAGAATACTAACTAAAACAAATGTGACAAATATATATATGTATATATATAAAAAAAACAACGTGTTGAAGCTATTGACGGCGCCAAAGAAAAGACAGAAGAGAAATGTGGAGAGTGCAGTGATATTTTACGGGAAGCAGCAGGCACGTATCCAGGAATTCCTTTCGGGAGTGGGGGGGAGGGGCTGAACACCATTTTTTAAAGGGGTATCACAATTGTATGTTTAAGGCCAGTGGTGGGAATTGGGTTCCAAAATGTGGCGGAGACAAGCATTAAGAGTAGTGTTGCCCACGAGACGAGACTTTGGCTTGTCTCGTCTCGTGGAGTCTCGTGGAAATGCTGTCTCGTCTCGAAAATATTCGTTTGTCTTATGACACATGGTCAATCTCGTCTCGTCTCGAATTTTTAAAAGCCTGTCCCGTCTCGTCCCGTGGGCAACACTAATTAAGAGGCCATAGTGTGATAGTGTGGAGGCAAAAGAATGGGGAGCAACTATCTCCTAAATCGTCGCCACTGTTTAAGGCTGTCATTTTAATCAGAACGTGAAATCGGGACATTTTCTACCACTCAACTCCTCTGTTTCCATGCATTAACATTGTGTGCCGGAACCATCTAAGTATGTGTGTTTGTATATTTTTTCTCATCAGGCATCAAAACATCTATGTACCAGAAGTGTTTTTACGAAGGTGTTACACATGCACGGAATGCACAATCCACTCGACAACGAGAGATTCAAACTGTGTGCTGGGAACTGGACGCAGACAGTTCACGAATAGTTCTCTCTCATTCTGGAACTAGTAGTAGACTTCGTTACTTTACGGTATTTAGTTCATTTCATTTTCGAATCACTAGATCTTATAAAGCAACCAATAGACACTGACTGATCACTAATCGACCGTATGAATTGTCATACTTACGTCTGAAGTCTCCACCTATTTTGTTGTACAGATCAACGTTGTGACGGTGCTGTGAATCCGCACAATATAATTATATGTTTATTGAAATTATTAATTTCATATTATAAAAATCACTTTATATTAACGTTTAAAAAAATGTATAATTATTACTTTGTACAACGTTAATTATGTTTTATGTTATTCATTGCACTCTACGCTGTATAAACGAGATATTTATAATTCTAACGTTGCTATAGCAACGAGAATCAATAGTCAGTATGTAGTAGTGTGTCTGACAAAAATGGAAATATAGGTAATAGTGAACTGCATATTGCTCAGTTATTTAACTAATATATAGACCTATAGAAATTGGATCTTCACCTTCGCGTTTTAGTTGTAATCGTGCAAATAATTGACTTGTGAACGTCACAGTATAATTGGTGGTCTAGTATTGTGGAACATTATCAGCACGATCTTGAGTGATGTGTTTTGCGTGTTAACTTACACCATTGTTCTCGTGAATCTAGTTTGTACATAAATTTATATTATGTACGCGTCAAGTAATCCTTATAATCTGAGATCCAAAACAAGTCTTACAGCTAGATCTATCAATTGTGGTGATGAACCTGATGAATCACAAAATAAGAATGGTGCCATGAATATGGTGAAGTGCTGCAAATATCCCGACAAGGAAAGGTTGGTAGCTTGTGAAAATTGTGGCCATTGGTATCATTTAAAATGTTTGGGTTTGTCCGATAAGCATTGGGAATTATACCAGTTAAATGAAAATTATTTCTGTAGAGATTGTGATCCATCTTATGATCCGTTCAGTATTGAAGCTTTTGTGCAATGGAAAAGAAGTCAAGAAAATGTTCAAGAAATTGACATTCGTCCTTCTGTGTTGGCAGAGACGTCAACGAGGCAAAGTAATGTTCCTTTTCAAATATTTGATCTGCTGGCAGAGTTAAGAAAAATCAGCGAGTCACAACAGATGAAATTTACAAAAATTAGGGAAACTCAAGATTCAATAGGCAAACTCAAGAGCTTGAGTTTACAAAAATGAGGCAAACTCAAGAGTCTCAACAGCTTGAGTTTACAAAAATGAGGCAAACTCAAGAGTCTCAACAGCTTGAGTTTACAAAAATCAGGGAATCTCAACAGGAAATTCAAAATTCACAGCAACTACTCAAGCTTGACTTCCACGAATTGAGTACATCGTTACGAAAGGAATTAGCTGAAGTTGCAGAGTCCTGCAAATTAGCAACACGTTCATTACATCAGGAAATGGAAAGAGAAGTGCAAGGACTAACAGAGAAAATCGAGGAAGTAAACACTACTTGTACAGAGAATTCTGATAAACTTGCTGGCTTGAATGATCAGATTACAGAATGCCAGAACAATGTTTCAGGATTGTCTCGGCAAGTTCAAAGACTTGAAGCCGTTGTGAGCAAGGATGAAATAACTAAGCGCGTGGAAGCATGTGAGGAAAATATTACTAAGTTAACATCTAATATTTCGACTAATGTTGAATCAAGTAATCCTGTACAAGTTTACAGTTATCATGTGAATAGTAACTGTCAACCTGGTATTCCTGCACGGAACCTAACCTCTCCGAAATCATCTGATTCTACAGCGTGTGATGTTTCTGATGATGAACACAATCGCATTGCGCCACAAAGACACAAACGTTCTAGAAATAATCGAGTGAGAACTAGTAATACTAACAAGTTATGTCAATCAACCCGTTCTTTATATTCTGATGGTTCTGGTCAGGAAAGAAAGAGGCAAGTAAACCAAAAGTCAGCAAATCTGCAGAATCATCGATGTGATTATCCTGACAATTGCATGCGTTCGCTTACTCAAGAACCTCGACGGTTGGTAAGATTGAATGAACTTACTGTTCTTCCCAAATATTCTGGAGATCCTGAAAAATCAAGCCCACGTAAGTTTATTAAAACTTTAACGTCCTACTTAGACTTACTGCAAGTTCCTGACATGCAAAGGCTTGAATGTATTACTAATTGTTTTCAAGGACCTGCAGAAGGTTGGTATAATACTCATGTCGATTCGTTTACATCGTACAAACAGTTTGTTGACGAATTTCTGAATCACTACACGTCTTATTCGTTAACTCAGGCTCAATTATCTGAACTTAGAAGTCGTAAATATGATCCTAAATCGACGAGTAGTATGGAAGTTTTTGCTATTCGTACGCATTCAGCATATTATAATTTAGTTGATCGTCCGAATGATGCAGAAGTTATTGATATTTTAATCAATCAGTTGCCCACATCTATTGCACAAACAATATTAGCTGCTAGATTAGTTAAAATGGATGATGTAATTGCGTTACTAAAGAGGTTGGATTTAGTGAATTCAAGATCAAACAAGAGTTTTAATGTTCATGATAATGTACGTGAAAAAAATTTCCGACATGATGGGAATAATTCGAAAAGTTTTACAGACAATAATAGTGCAAGGGCAAAACTGAGAGTTCAAAGTGTTGCTAAAAGTTCATCGTTTGTGAACGATGATGAACCTAATGGAAATCAAGGTTCAAGACGTAACGTAAGACCTAATGATAGTGTTCATTTTGTTTCTTCTGGCGATGAAAATAAAAGAATTAAGATTCCACGTACAGATGTTCCGTTTGTTGCTGAAAACCAAGAATCAAACTCCAGCCAAAAGACGATGATATTTAATAGAAATAATAATTTTGGGAAACCTAACCTAACTAACAGACCATATAATCGTTACAGACGTAATGGTGCAGGAACTCAAAATTTCCGGAAAAATAGAAGTCCACAAAGCTCACGATACTTCAACAATAATGGTAGATTTATGAGCAACAGTTTTAATGCCAGAAACGAGCAAGAACAACAGCAATTCACACTGCGTCCTAACTCTCAGTTCTCTAACAATAATTTCCACTCATTCCAACCATGCAGTGTATGTGCCAATTGCGGATATTCGTCTTCTCAGTTGTCAACGGGAAACAGTTGCAATGCAACTGCAGTGGCGAATACTCCATTAAATGAAAATGCTCCATCTTTCGATCCAAGAGAAACTTCTTGTAAACAGTTCATTTCTTCTGTCCCTGAAGCAACATTAAACGAACGTCGCGGGTGAACGTGGACCAGTTTGCTCGCACTAACATAATGGAGGGTCCGGCTAAATCATATCGTAGTGATAATATAGGCACAACTTGTCAGTATGCTGTATTAAGTAATTCCGTTTTATCTGAAGTTGATCATTGTTATCCACTTTCAATATTTTTTCAATTAGATTGGTACGAAGATGAACCTACTTGGATTTTAAATGATACTGGTATACCTACTCCTATTACTGATCAACCTCTGATCACAGGAACAGTTTGCGGTATTACCATACAGTGTGTCATCGACAGTGGAAGCCAGTGTAATTTAGTCAGTTATGAATTATGGTGCAGTATAAAATCAATTATTCCGAGTGCCAAACTGGATACAGTGGATCAACTTAAGTTATTGCCGTTTGCAGGACATCAGAAGTTTCGTGTTGCTGGTCGGAAGATTATAAGTATTTCAATTAACTCGGAAGTTTTTTCTTTGGAGATGTTTGTATTGAAGCAACTGCATGCTGAATTAATTCTCGGAATACCATTTTTAAGGCAATACAAAGCTGTACTCGATTTTAGAAGAAACGAAATTAGTTTGATGGCGTCTACTGGTTCCGAATTGGTTCAGCCATTAAATTCTAGCAAAAGCACAACTGATAGGGATTCCTGCCAGATGCAGGAAGTTACTATAGTCAAAGAAGTACAAAATTTACTTGTCGTTTCTCTAGATCAGATCACAACGAAGGTGCGGTCGTGTGAAGCACTCAACACAGAGCAGCAGTCTCAGCTTGAGAATCTAATAATAGAATATCATAGTTTGTTTTCTGATCGACCCCGATCTGCATTCGTAGAACCTTATCAAATTGAACTAGACACAAAGGAACCAATTAAGGCACCTATATATCCAGTACCGTTCGCCAAAAGAGCAGCGTTAGAAAAGGAACTAGAAAAATGGAAAGCCTGGGGAATAATTAAAGAGATGTCTTCACCTTATTTGAACCCGGTACATATCGTCCCAAAATCTAATGGTGAGTGGCGTCCAGTGGTGGATTTTCGTCGCCTAAACCAACATGTAATTTCACCACTTACCCATGTTGAACCAATAAACGAGCTACTTCAACATTTTAAGGGTGCAAGATATTTTTCTTCGATTGATCTCTCCTGTGGATATTTTCAAATACCACTTACGCCCGACTCATATAAGTACACAGCTTTTTCGTATCGAGGACGACAGCACGTGTTTTGTTACTTGCCATTTGGTATAAAATCAGCTGTTTCTGTTTTTGTTGAAAGAATGAATAAGGTGTTTGGACCAGAGACTCATTCATTTCTGATGATATATGTGGATGACATTTTAATATTTAGCCCAACAATAGAGAAACATTTTGAACATCTTGATTATGTTCTACAGACATTGCAGAAGACGAACATGTCCATAAAATTTGCCAAATGCAAATTTTTCCACACGGAAATTAAGTTTTTGGGTCATGTGGTGTCTGGTTCTGAGATTAAGGTCGATCATGATAAAGACTCAGCTATTCTACAGTTTCCTGTTCCTCAAAACAAAAAGTCACTTCGCAAATTTTTAGGACTGGCAAATTGGAGGAATCGTTTTATACAGGGATTTTCAGATATCGCTAGTCCATTATATCATCTTTTACGCAAGAATGTGCCATTTTATTGGACACCTCAGTGTCAAGAAGCTTTCTTGTTATTAAAGAATGCTCTAATTTCAGCACCAGCATTGAGTCAACCCGACTTTGAGTTGAGGTTTTGTGTTTCTGTTGATGCAAGCCAGAAAGGATTGGGTTGTGTACTTTGGCAAGTTGATAATGATGAAATTCGTGTCATACAATATGGCAGTCGTGCTCTTAGAGGAGCAGAGATTACATATAGTACACACGAATTGGAATGTTTAGCTATATTATTTGCTCTGGAGAAATTTGCTATATATCTTAAAGGAACTGATTTCAACTTATATTCAGATCATAAGTCGTTGTCTTGGCTTAAAACTGCACAATCACTTAATTCTCGTCTCACGAGATGGGCTCTCAAACTGCAGTGTTTTGATTTCACGTTATATCATGTCCCAGGAGTTTCGAATAATATTGCTGATACGTTGAGCAGATTTCCGCCTTGTACTACTTATTCTGCACTTGATGATAAATTATATATCAATCAAGTAATTGTGGAAGATTCACAAGATGATACTTCTTCTATTTGGTTAAAAGCTCAACGAGCAGATGAAAAATGCAATAATGTAATTTCTCACCTGGAAGATAGTACAACTGATAAAACTTTTTCAAAGTATCTTCTTCACAACAAAATTATTTTTTATAAACCAAATTCAGATGAAATTTGTAAACTTGTAGTGCCACGTGAGCTTATACCTTTGGTATTGCACAAAATGCATGATTTAAATGGACATTTTGGTTATCAGAAGGTTTTAGCAGCTTGTAGAAGGGCATATTTTTGGCCGTACATGAGAAAATCAATTAGAAATTACCAGAAAGATTGCTTAGAATGTGCACGAACAAAGATTGTAGGTCGGCCGTTGCGGAGAGATGAATATCACGTCGATTCTCACCAACCTCACGATTTCCTCTCTATTGATTTAATCGGAAAATTACCAAGATCACGTACATATGAATACCTCCTCACAATTGTAGACGTTATGTCAAAGTTTGTTATGATTTATCCGTTAAGAAAAGCAACTGCCAGGGAAATTATCAATCGTTTTGAAGAACAATATTTTAAACATTACCCTGTATGTAATGTATTATTATCAGATTGTGGAAGCCAATTTACATCAAATGAGTGGAAAGCCTACATGGATTCAAGAAAAATTAAGCATATTACTACCACTACATACAATCCGAAATCTAATCCTATTGAGAGGTACAATAAGGAGATTGTTAGATTACTGCGATTATTCTGCAATGATAATCACACCAGTTGGTATCAAAGAATAAATTCTATTATTCAGTTATTGAATCATTCATGCTCTTCAGTTACCGGATTATGTCCTAGTGAACTTTTCTTACATGAAGATATGAAGGACTCAATATTTGAAGAAATCAGCTGGCCAGAACAAATTAAATCTTTGCCATGGAAACGCAAATTGTTTTTAGCAGAAATCAGGACTAGACAATCTAGAAGAAGTAGGAAGATTAAGAATGCATTGAACTCGATCAAACTTCAAACAGGAGATTTGGTTATGATAAAAAATAGGCAAGTTAGTTCCAAAATTAACAGCCAGATTCATAAATTGTTCAACTTGTATATTGGGCCATTCCTTGTCAAGGAAATTAAGGACAATAATGCAATTCTTTACACAATGAACCAGCAATATTATGACAAGGTGAATTTTTAAAATCTTCGAGTGTTTAACTGTTCGGGAGAAAAGAGGAATCAACTCTTGTCTGAGAATTAAATTTATGAGAGTAGATACTTGAAAAAAATGAAACCATTCTGTTTATTATTTTGTACAATTGAATGTTGTATTATGTTCTGATTTGTTATTACCTGTTAGGCACAAATCTGTTTATGTGCACGTTGTTGTCGAATGTCAGATAATATTGTCCATTTGTAACTTTGTTGTAGTTATGTTGATACACATCTGACTGATTTATAAATGAAAACTCCTCCTCGTTGTTTCGTAGTTTTCATTTTCCCGGAGGAGGGGAATGTTGTGACGGTACTGTGAATCCACACAATATAATTATATGTTTATTGAAATTATTAATTTCATATTATAAAAATCACTTTATATTAACGTTTAAAAAAATGTATAATTATTACTTTGTACAACGTTAATTATGTTTTATGTTATTCATTGCACTCTACGCTGTATAAACGAGATATTTATAATTCTAACGTTGCTATAGCAACGAGAATCAATAGTCAGTATGTAGTAGTGTGTCTGACAAAAATGGAAATATAGGTAATAGTGAACTGCATATTGCTCAGTTATTTCACTAATATATAGACCTATAGAAGTTGTATCTTCACCTTCGCGTTTTAGTTGTAATCGTGCAAATAATTGACTTGTGAACGTCACAACCTGGAAATTGAAGCTGCGTATTAATATCCTCATTAATTCTGGAACGTTCCGCAGATAAAACGATTCGTAAATATTGCCAGTAGTTCGACTCCTTTTTTTCAAGAACGTTCCCTCTCGCGCTTTCCAGAGATTAAAAAATTACAATGAATCCGAATCGCCCTACCTGTGGCGCTACCTTTGTTGTGCAGCTTCCAAATGCTGACAAGTCTCTACATAGTGTTCAAGTTCGCTACGACAACACCGAAAGCGTAAGAAAAGTTTACGTGCAATATTATCAACAACAGGGTTATAGAACATTCTCCGTCTTGCCTTGATAAGTATTTCTCTCCTAAAATTATCGTCACATTATTCAAGAAGACAAAAACCTAATTTTATCTAGTGTAAACAAAACAATTTCCTAAAGGGCTAGAACCCCTGATCCCCACCTTGGATACGTGATATTAACAATACTAGGGTTATAGAACATTCTCCGTATTGTCTCGATAATTATTCCTCTCCTAAAATTATCGTCACATTATTCAAGAAGTCAAAAACCTAATTTTATTAGTGTAAACTGAAAAATTTCCTTGGGGAGCGGGGGGGCTTCGAACCACCTGCAGTGGCCGTGGCTTTTTTGAAGTGTAGGAAGAAGTTATGGTCAGCTGAGAAAGGTTTGAAAAATACGTTCAATTACAGTTGCACAAATCGCTCGTACCAGGCCCGGCGCAGTGGAACCACGAGCAAAACAACTTTCGCAGACCCGCGGCTCCTGTACACCGTGCCCCCGCGAGTAGGGGAGGGGGAAAGTGGACAATGCTTCCTTATGACTCGAGGTGGAGGGAAGAAGGGAAAGCTGCGCGGGGACTTCTCGTCCCAAGGTTTTTTTCCTTGTGGTGGATCTATAGTCCTTTTCCCGCCCTGGGCAGTGGCGGCAGATGCCGTTCCCTTTCGACCCCCCGCCGTCATTACCCAGCAACGGGAAATTGAAAATCAATGTATTCCTAAGTAAAACATCAATCTATAAAATAAATAATGAGACTTAAACGCTATTTCAATACTATTAAGCACAAAGGGATATCTCCCTCGACCACAGTTAAACTTTAAGAATTGCGACACTAAGTTCATATTATATCATTATACGTATTTTATGAGAACTCTCTCTCTCTCTCTCTCTCTCTCTCTCTCTCTCTCTCTCTCTCTCTCTAATACGTATTTTTAATGTAACAAGTATTCGGAAAATAATGAAGGTTTGACTTTATATGTTTACCGTTGTAGGTCTGTGATATAAGTAGGGAGAAATAGAGATTTCTACGCCAGAAAATGGTGCTTTTTTTGCAACCTTAACGGAAAATATCGTAAGGCAAACGCGAAAGTGGTGCGCTCGTGTACTTTTCTTAGTGTAACTTAACCTAAAGCAAGGAGCTGGCAACCTTGCTTTAGGCTTGCCTTATGTAGTTCCAGTGCATAGAGTAGTATAATCAACCCGGTTCTGCGCCATTAAGTGGGTCTCAGTGTTGCCAACCCTCCCCAAGAAAATTTCACCATGTGATATTTTACAGGCGAAGCTAACCTACAAATAGGAGTTGGCAACACTGACTGGTTGCTTCTCAGCGTCTTGGAAAACGTCTTAAGACAAATATCTTAATCTTTAAGAAAGTCGACTTCCGGTATGTCAATTCCGGTCTGTCAAGAAACTTTTCTTAAGACAAAAATCTTAAGACGATTTTCCAAGACATTGATTTTCTTGGCTCCTAATTGAGCTAGGATGACGATTTTAGGTTTGTTGGATAGGATTCGACGAGAACTATTCGACTGGCAAATAAAATCGATTCTACCCCCACCCCCACCACTTCTCTATTTTTTTCTAGTATATTGATCTAATGCATGCTAACCAAACCTCTTGGGAGGCAGGGGGCTCTTGTAACGCCACGGGTCCTCCACATGTATGTATGTAATGCGATTTGTGGGGGACAGAGGGGCCAATTTTGAACTTACAGCTAGAAATGTTTCTATAAAATAACCATGCCTATGAACCTGTTTGGCTTCAGGAAGACAAACAGGTTCATAGGAAGTGCCCGTCCAGCCTACGTCATCGAACTTCAACGAACTGCTGCCTTCCATGCTATCTAAACTTAACGGTCTGTTAATTATACACTTGAATAGCATCCTGACCCAGTACGACGAAGATGGGGGCAAAACTTCCTATGTATTCAACAACAACTTGAATTATTACCAGTTCCCCATCTCCGGCAAACTTAAGTTCGACATGAATCCCGAGAACAAAGTGGAGGCCAAGGTTTCCTCAGGCAAGAACCTCTATCGCATCAAGCATGATAGGATGGATGCGACTACAACGTACGATGTGTCTGCTGGCGATCGCCTGTACGTGGAGCTCTTGGACGACTACGATAAACTCATCCCTCTTTTCATAGAAATGAAAATCACCTACCCTATAATAAATAACCATAGCAACAATGCCTAACGATATTTTTGGTCACACCAAACGCGACGACCACGGCGACGAGCTACTCATGCTCGACGTCAGGGTCAAAAAGTTGCGAAGCGACCTGCAGGCCCTGCAGTCCACGCTCAACTCCAGCCTCCAGTCAGAGTTTGCTAGAGGCGAATGCTTTTGATATTGTGTTTTCTAATTAGTTAAAAAATACGTAATGTGATGACTCATATCTTCTGATTGCGCAACACTACGGCAAGTTATTACGTAATGTGGTGACTCATATCTTCTGATTGCGCAAAAAATTATGACGTAATATGATGACTCATATCTAACGTGGTCTCTTTTGATTGGTGGAAAAATACGTCATACTTAACGTGGTCTCTTCTGATTGGAGGAAAGATACGTCATAAATAAACCGAGGTTATATAAGAGGGTGCACAGAGCAGTCAGTCACAGTCTGCGAGAGCAGCTTGAAGAGTGCGGACGTCCTGTCGTAGTGTTCCTCGTAGATTCGCCTTACATGGTGAGTAGCAATTATTTTCTGTTTGATTTTTAAAAACTGTATACACAGTGCAGTGTAGTTGAGTTTTTGTGAGACTGATTGTAGAGTAGTTATTTTCCTTGTAGTGCTTTTTTTGGGGGTATCTATTTGTGCAACACTCAGTACCTAATTGTACAATACTCTGTACCTAATTGTACTGCACTTTATACCTAATTGTACAATATTTTGTACCTAATTGTACAACAGTACGTGTGGATTCGACATCTAAAAAATCATACATCAGCATATCTACATATATAAATAAACACCCCCCAAAAATATGCGTCCTACGAAGATTTGTATTACATGTAAGAAAAATATTTCCAGTGCTCATTATGCACGACATAGTCGTACCTGTGTGCCTGGCAAGCATTTAACAGCAACCGAATTGTGTCCTAAGTGTAACAAACACTTTACAATTGCACATGTCAAAAAGCATATGCCTAATTGCAAGGGTACTGGAGACCCTGTGCTGCAACCATCGACCTCGGTCAAAAGGAAGGCTGAAGCAGATTTTTTTAACATATTACCATCTGCCAAACGCGTCAAGTCGGCAACAAAAGCATGCCGGTTTGCTTTTGATCATATATTAGAGGATTTTGATTTTACCTCAGATAGCTTATGCGATGTACGTAGCTTTCTAGAGAGTGTGCGACCCAAGATAATTTCTATCTTAAGTGATGTACTGGCTTTAAACTCTACTAAATTTTATGCATCGCTGGGATGCCAATACAAAAAACCATCTGATGAGGAATACAGCTTTCACCATAATACCAAGGCAAAAATATTGCACTTGGTAGATGTTGCCAACCTCGAGAGTATCTACGTCAAATTCTTGGAGGAGCTGGTTGCCAAACAGGAAGAACATCAGGCTGAAGGCTCGGGTGGTTCGTTGTGTGGTACTCCGCATAAACTTAAATTGAGTCTTAACAAGTTTGTTTTACTGTCTGGGTCTAGTTATGTTCCACTGCCGGCAATAATTGCAGTCAAGAAGGTTGTTCTAAACATCCAGAATAGCGATTCAAAACGTTTCCTTTGGTCGGTGCTGGCAGCGCTGCATCGTATCCACTGGAAAGATCATCCGCATCGTGTTGCCCACTACATACCCTACGAATCAAAATTAGAAAATGCGATGGCTGGGATTACCTACCCAGTTCAGTTGTCGGACATAAACAAATTCGAGACCCGTGCACACAACTTACTAAATTTGCAACTAGCTATCAATGTTTATGGCCTTACTAAGAATACAAATATTGTATACCCTATTCGAGTGAGCAACATGGAAGGTGAAGCTGTACAAGAAATCAATTTGTTACTTATCAAGAACGAGACTTGCCATCATTTCACGCTTATTCGCTCTCTCTCCCGGTTAGTTTCAGGTCAAAAAAACAAGCATAATGGTTGCATAGAAGTCTGTCGTAGGTGCTTGTCCACGTTCGATAATCAAAAACCTCAAGATTACCAACACATTCAAGGTCCCGACATTGCTGCCCAGAAGCTTGCACACCACATGCGCTATTGTAACGACAACAAGCCTGGGGTGGCAGTCTTACCCGAGCCTGGTACTGTGGAGCAATTTCGGGCGCATAGTGCTATGGGAGAGCACCCTGCTATTATCATTGCAGATTTAGAGGCCTTCCTTGAACCGCTGTCCACCTGTAAACCCAACCCAGAAGTTTCTTCTACCACGCCTTGTCAAATTCACAAGGTCTCCAGTTTTGCCTATGTTGTGGTGCGACGAAATCAAATAATTGCCCCTGAGCCATATGTATATCGCGGTCCCGATCCAGCCAAACATTTTCTGGAGAGGATGATTGTAGAAGTGAACGAGAAACGAGAAGTATTGTTAGATCCTATAGCTATGCGAGACTTAACTCCCGAAGAAAAGCGTAAACACGAAGAGGCTACACACTGTCCAGTTTGTAACGAAAAATTTATTGATAGTAGGAAAAAAAAGAAAGTTCGACACCACGATCACTTCACCGGAAGCTATATTGATTCTTGGTGTAACGGGTGCAACCTGAAGGCTAAGGACCCGCGCTTCGTCCCCGTATTCTTCCATAACGGCTCCGGGTACGATTTTCACCACCTTATCAGGCATCTCGTATACGACGATGCGCGCATTAATATTGTAGCACAAAATGAGGAGCACTACATTGCCATCTCTAAATGGGTGCAAGGCATAGAACTTCGGTTTCTCGATTCTCTGAGGTTTCTCCAGGCAGGCCTCGATGCTCTTCCTGGGATGCTCAACAACAATCAACTAATTATTACCTCAGCCAATTTCCCGAACTTGGATGCTAGTCTCTTCAGGTGTAAGGGGTCTACCCCTACGAGTATGTCAGCGACCCTTCCAAGTTCGAGGAGAAGTCGTTGCCTCCCCAGGCTGTTTCACAGCCGGCTGCGTGGTTCGGGCATCAGCGATGAAGAATATCAGCATGCTCAGTCCATGTGGCTCAAGCTGGGTTGTCGAAATTTTGGAGAATACCACGATGCCTACTTAAAACTCGATGTAACACTCCTCGCAGACGTCTTTCAAGCGTTTCGCGCAAATGCAATGCAAATCTACAAGCTGGACCCTGCATACTTCTACAGTCTCCCCGGGCTGGCATGGTTGGCCATGCTTCTTCTAACAAAAGTCAAGCTCGAGCTTATTTCCAATGTGGACATGATGCTTTTTGTGGAAAAGCTTGTTAGGGGTGGCATGGTCCAGGTGTCACAACGGTACGCTCGCGCCAACAACCAACACATGTCGACCGGGTACGACCCTTCTCAACCATCCAGCTACATCATGTACACGGATGCTAATAATCTTTACGGGCACTCCAAGGTGCAAAAACTTCCATTTGGAGGATTTGAGTGGGCTAATCCTTCCAAATTCGACGTAGAAGGTTTCGACGACTCGGAACGAGGCTTCTTTGTCGAGGTGGACCTCGAGTTTTCCGAGAAGCTGCAGGATGTGTTCTGCGACCTCCCACCAGCATCGGAATTCAAGTGTCCACCTGCGTCGAAGCAGAAAAAACTTATTATGGATTTCGAACCCAAAAAGCGTTACGGGTTGCACTACCGAAATCTTCGGTGGTTGATGCAACGAGGGGTCACGATTACAGCAATTCACCGAGTCCTCACTTTCAACCATTCAAATTGGTTCAAGCCATACATCGACCTCAATACCAAACATCGTACTGCTGCTACCTCGGAACTTGATCGCAATTTTTTTAAGGACATGAATAATATAATATTTGGCAAAACAATGGAAAACACGCGAAATCGTGAAGACATAAGGTTGCTTACTAGCGTCGACCGTTGTCGCAAACTTGTTGCAAGCCCACTGTTTAAATCTCGAACAATCTACAACAAACAGCTTGCTTTGGTACATATGAATCGTGGTGAGGTAAAGCTCAAGAAACCAGTCTATGTTGGTGCCACAGTGTTAGAGTTAAGCAAGCTGCAAATGTTCGAGATATATTATGATATACTACGCTTGCACTATGGTAACAACATTAATCTTCTCTACACAGATACGGACAGTCTGGTATATCACGCCCACACTGCTAACGCATATAAAGATATCACCACGATTCCAGCTCTCGTTAACTTGTTCGACACGTCGAGCTATCCCCAACCAAATCGATATGGAATCCTGGCTCGAAACAAAAAAGTACCTGGCAAACTAAAGGATGAAAAAGATGGGGATATTATATTAGAGTTTGCTGGTCTTCGTGCCAAAGCATATGCAATTCAAGCTGAGAGTTCTGTGACCAAAAAAGCTAAAGGCATAGGCAAGCAGGTGGTTCAGAGAAAACTCAAGTTTGAAGACTACGTCGAGTGCCTCGAAACCAAAAAGCCGATTCTGCGAAAAGAGTATCGCATCCAGAGTGTTAAACATATACTTACAACCAACACCGTCAGGAAAATTGCTCTGAATGCACGAGACGACAAGAGATGTGTTCTCTAATGTGGGATTCATACCCTGCCGTTCATATCGCCTGAAAACAGGTAAAACTTGCTCTGTGTGCCCAAAATAAAAAAAAATACATTTGATTTACTAGTGTTTTTTTTGCCCTCGAATGCAAAACGAGGGGGTGGAGGTGGGATATTTTTTTCAAAATATTAATTTCACAGTTTTTTTGTAATACATACGATATATTCAATCAACAGAATTTTTTGTTGACCTACACAAAAGAATACAAAAAATTAACAATATATGTAAATATATAGTATGTATATTTTTTTTAACGGAACTAACTCCCGCCGTGTCCTACGGGACGAAAATTTGGGGCATGTGCAGGGCCAAACGGGAAGTTCCTTTGCGCGCTCAAGCATGGCTTTTTTTATTTCTTGTTATTTCCTATGCATATTTAAAACTGCTCTGTCACTCGCTCGTTCCTGACATCATACACAAAAGTTTTATCTGCAATAAGGACGACGATGCACAGTGTGTCCGCAGGCAAGCGTCATGAAACTCACAGACAATCTTGATGTTGGTGCGATCGTTAACAACCACCTGCTTTCTCTTAGATGTGTTGATGACTAACATGGATCTGCGAGCTATAAACTCGTTTGGATTGTAGTACACATCCACGTTACCCGAAGTCACTCTTTTGTAAGCTGTGTATGCGTCGTACAGTTTCAGGTAGTCGTTGTTTGCAATATTCAGGTTGTAGTTCTCACGTGGGAATATCTCGTTCCTGCCATTTTTGAGGTAGATGTTCTTGATCTTGCAATTGTCGAACTGGCTCGAATCTTTTTCTTGGTTGTTGTCCTCCCCCGTCTGGAAGAGCACGACCACAAACTCTGGCATATCGTACCGGATGCTGTTAAACTGTGTGGTCACGTCAAATTCAAAATGGTTGCCGGAAGCAGGTTTCTGCACGCACTTGTAACCGTAAAATTGGATGGGTACTTGGGGATTCTTCAAAATGTTTGCTTTCTACTTGAGAGCGTAGTTAGTTTCGTATTCCACTACGGGCATGCGCAGCTCCATGGACTGGATGATGCACTTGGCAGGATCAGGTAGTGTGTTGGGAAGTGCTGAACCGTCTGCACTCAAGGTGCTGTAACGCATCAGCGCATTGTTGTCGTTGGCGCTTCTGTGAAAAGTGACGCGCAAACCACCCTTCCACATAATCTCTGTGTAGTCGGAGAAGAAGCCAGGAAGCAGGCGCATGGGAAACAGTACTGTGTGACTTTGAGTTTTGATTTTTGTACCTGCTTCGAATCCCCCTGCTGGTAGTATGCTGCATCGGTCTTGGAGAGTTTCAGTGTTCCCACAGCTGTAGAGGTAATCCCGGGGTAGTCAACCCTATCGATGACGGTGCCATGCTTTCTAACTTCCACCTGCGAGAATAAGTACGGCACAAAATTATCTACAAGTCTTAAATTTGCATTGGCAAGGAATGCTTCGCCATTGTCTCTCTTCACAACATCAAACTTGATATACAAATCAGCTCTGTGAGGGTGAATGAATCCATCCCCGACGTCCACGTCGTATTCTATCTCTCGATTCGCTTCGTTGAGGTTGGCAAACGTGCGACGATTGGGAGGGAAGGACTGCAACTCGTAACTTTCGATTTGCTCCATGATGGTTATTTATTATACAGGTATGTTAATCTTCACGACGGCAGTGGTCGTGGCTCCTGCAAAATCAACCACCTCTCCCTTCTCGTTGGTAATTGCCAACTCTATGTTGTCTATGCGATTACGAGATACAGGAAAGTATATCGGTGGGGAGGGTGTGTAGATAATTGGCTCCATGAACTCAGAGTTTGGTTTGAACGTAGCGATAATACCTGTCTGCTTGTGACTCCCCGGGATGCCGTCCGAGGATTTGGTGATCATACCTTCTGCCACATTGCAATGTATGTTCAGAGTCTCGATGGCTAGAAATTTAGGAATGTTAGCACCAATGTGCTTGATGCCAGGTTCGAGCTTTGTGTTGTTCTCGAATCCCAAAAGCTCTCCGATGGTACCCAGGTCTACGGTTTCCGTGGCAGACACCAGTTCCACCCTGTGAGTTACAGAATTTTGCGACAGCAGTACACTTCTTGGTAATTAAGCCTGCAAGGTAGACAGATTGTACTGGCCAGGGGTGATTTTTTCGCTGCCAATTTTGATGGTATTGTTGTGTACCGTCACATTAGGTATCAGGTACATGCTGTAGAATGCACGAAGAGAAATAGATTTAGGATAGATGATATCGTCATGCAATGTGAGATTCAGAAGTCTCGCTTGTGATATGGAATACTCCCATAGTGCTTTAGGTGCCACAATGCCTTTTGGAAATCCTCGATTGTTTGGTTATTTAATTGCGAGAGGAAGACAAGCATAGAAACGCAGAGATGGCCACAGTTCACATCGCTGAAACCCTGAATTCGTTCGTCATTGTAGTAGAGGTTGGCAACACTGAGATACTTTACCAACCCAGCAGGTGGCGTGCCTCCGAATGAATCGAAAACAAATACTTTGTTGTTGTTGTTGGCTTTGAGTTAGCATATCCAATGTGTACCTGAATTTTCGTAACTGTCCAGGTTAACCACACCACACTCTTTTTTCTTCACAACAGAGGGTAGAGAATCAGACATGAAAACGCCCCTGAAGTGCTTGACCCCCAACAATTCGATCAGAGATTCAATATCAAAGTTGGACAGGGGTCTAGTAGTGGGGTTGATGCTATAACAAGGACCACTTACAAGTGTAGAAAAGGAGAGGCTATTTGATTGAACAATCCGATTTGCTTACACTTAAAACAATGCCAAGAGGGGCCTATACCCCAATTCTTCAGGTGTGATATGCTCTGATTTTTTAAGAATTTTGAATTCAAGTGTAGAAAAGGTGAAGCCTCTCAGACAGATTTGCTTACACTTAAAACAATGCCAAGAGGGGCCTATACCCCAATTCTTCAGGTGTGATATGCTCTGATTTTTTAAGAATTTTGAATTCAAGTGTAGAAAAGGTGAAGCCTCTCAGACAGATTTGCCTATACTTAAAACAATAGCAAGTTCCCATATCATCTTATTGTTTATAGTGTGTTTTTTCTGTCAAAATCCCAGGAGACTCAGTAGAGCAGTAGAGTGTGGTGCATAGCCCCATGGTTTTTATTGCCTTGCAATCAGAAGGCCTCTGGGTTTGAGTCCTCATAAAATATGAAGCCTCCCCTGATTGCAAAATGTTAATATTGTTGCCTTGTAAACAAGGGGCTCGGGTTTGAGTCCTCATAAAATGTGTAAGACTGAAATACATGTGGCAAAATAATATCTCCACACGTGAGATTTTGAGAATAATTATTGCTAGTTGATATACAACTGATAGCCCCCAGATCTGAAGACCTGGTAAAAAGTGTTATACAACAGCATAAAAAAAGCAAAATTATTTTATATTGGGGATCACCAGAGTCTAGTTATTGTTTTGGCATAGTTCTGTTTTTTTTTGGACCAAGAAATTTTATATAAATAAACAACAAAAATGCCAAAACAAAAATATTGCAATCAGTGTAATAAAAATATATCTAGTTCTCATTGGGCCAGGCACCGGCATAATTGTGATCGTAAGAAATGCAGAAAGGCCACAAAAATGTGTCCAAGATGCCATAAAATATTAAGCAAGGCATATTACAAATGGCATAAGTGTAATTCTTATGTACAGTCATCAACATTACCCTCACAACCATCTACATCTGGTCTGAAAAGAAAGCATGAAGCACCTGTTAATGCTGGACCTGCAAAGCAGCCACGCTATGCACCACCTATCCATAGCAGTTTTAATGGCCAATTAAGAGATTATCGGTTTGTATCAGAGCCAAGATGCGGTATTAAGAATTTTTTGAACAGTGTAAATCCTGATGTGCAGGCAATTCTAAATGCACAAAATGGCTCTTATAAGCTGTCCCTCAAATTGTTTACACAATATAAGAAACCAAATGGCACAAAATTTGCACAGCCCCACATAACAGAAACTGTACCTGTATATTCAAATGCAAATTCAGACAAAATAATAAGCAGTTTGATAGAACAATTAAATATTAAACACTCTGAATTTGCAGCAAAAGAGTCTGGATGGAGCCTATGCGGTTCTCCACACAAGTTATATGTTAATATTTCTGAATTCAGCCCATTACAAGGATCTACATATCTGCCATTACCTGCCAATATTAAAAACAAAAGAGCCGTGGTTAATATAAAAAATAATGATGAGAAATGCTTTTTGTGGTGTATTTTAGCTGCTTTGTATCCAGTTTCAAGGCATCCTGAGAGAATAACTTATTATAAACAATATGAACAGAATTTTGATGAGGCAATGGAGGGTTTAGAATATCCAATGTCTGTTCAGAATATTGATAAATTTGAAAAAAAGGCCAGGAATATCAATGGCAAACAATTATCTATTAATGTATTTATTTGTTCCACTGGCCGTGGCAATTGCTTGATAGAACCTCTCAGAATCAGTACATTTGATGATGATTCTGCTGTTCCGATTGATTTGCTCTTAATTGAAGGGGATGGCACATATCATTACACTCTGATACATAATCTTGAAGCTTTAGTGAGAACACAACTAGACAAATCTAATAGAATATTTAAGTTGTGCAGAAGATGTTTAACTGTATTTGATGGTCAAAAAATGGTGAATGGGGTTCGGGAAGTGAATGCAGAAATTGCTAAAAACAAGTTAATTGAGCATCTGAAATACTGTGGCAATTATAAACCTGTTCATATGGTGATGCCAATGCCAAGTGAAAATGCAGGATTCAAAAAGTTTGAAGCCTTGTCGGAACACCCAGCATATATAGTTTGTGATTTTGAATCAAATCTCAAACCTCTTGCATTTTGTAGCCCAGATCCTGAAGAATCTTCAATTACACCATACCAGCTACATGAACCTTCCAGCTTTTGTTATGTGATTGTACAAAATGGTGTTGTTAGTAAAAAAGATTCATACATGGGACCAGATGCCATCAAAAAATTTGCACATAGAATAGAAAATGAGTGCCATGACATAGCATCTAATATCTTATTAAAATCAAAACCCATGTTGCCTTTAACAGAGAAACAGATTGAAGATTTCAACAATGCAGAAAAATGCCCGGTATGTGATTCTGAATTTTCAGATACAAAAATCAAGGTGAAACACCATTCTCATACAGATGGTAAATTCAAAATGGCCCTGTGTAATAGCTGTAATATTAAGATCAAGAGACCAAAATTTGTCCCCATATTTTGCCATGGAGCATCCAATTACGATTTCCATCATCTGATCAGATATGAGGGGTTTGACAAGCAGAATTTAAATATTTTAGCTGAAAATGATGAAAAATATATTGCTATTAGCAAAATAATTAAAGTTAATGGTGTTCCTATTCACTTAAGATTTCTTGATTCCTACAGAATTTTATCTGCTAGCCTGGCTACACTGGCCACTCAATTATCTGATGATCAATTCAAAATCACATGTGCCTTGTTTCCAAATCAGGAGCTGAAATTAATTAGGCGGAAGGGTGTATATCCATATGATTATGTTACAGATTTTTCTAAATTTGATGAGTGTTCTCTGCCACCCCAACATGAATTTTACAGCAAAATCAGAGGATCTGGAATCACTGATGAAGATTATCACCATGCCCAATTGATGTGGAACAATTTAAAATGCCAGACATTTGGTGATTATCACATGGCATATTTAAAACTTGATGTGACCCTCTTAGCTGATATACTGCAGGCATTCAGAAAATCATCAATGCAAAATTATGAACTGGACCCAATATATTTTTACAGTGCCCCGGGCCTAGCATGGGCTGCAATGTTTTTAAACACTAAAAAGCATTTGGATCTGATCCAAGATCAAGATATGTATCTGTTTATGGAGCAATGTATAAGAGGGGGGATGGTGCAATGTTCTCAGAGATATGCCAGAGCAAATAACAAATATATTCCTGGTTATGATCCAGCACGGCCATCAAATTATATATTGTATGTGGATGCAAACAGCCTCTATGGCTATGCTATGATGGATAAATTGCCATATTCAGGGCATGAATGGGTTGAAGATTTCAATATTGAAGATCTTCAGGACTTTGATGACAGTGACTATGGCCTCTTCTTAGAGGTTGATCTGACAATTCCTGATGATTTACATAACAAATTTTCTGATCTGCCCCCAATTCCTGAGGTTCAGTGCTCACCTGGCTCTAAACAGAAGAAATTGATGATGACACTGGAGCCAAAACAGGGTTATGTCATATATTACAAAAACCTCCAGTTCCTGATGCATCATGGTGTTCAAGTGACCAAACTTGGCAAAGTTTTGAGGTTCAGGCACTCAGAATGGTTGAAATCATATATTAATACAAACACAGAGCTTCGAACATCTGCAAAGAGCCAATTTGATAAGGCCTTGTTTAAATTGATGGTCAATTCTGTGTATGGCAAAACTATTGAAAATGTCAGAAAACATACCGATGTTAAAATAATTACTGACCCAGCCTGAGCAAAAAATTGGTTGCAAAGCCTAATTTCAATTATAGAAGAATTTATGATGAAAATATGGCACTTTTCAACATGAAAAAACAAAGATTAAGTTTGATAAACCTATTTATGTAGGGGCTGTGATATTGGAATTGGCCAAATTACATATGTTAAAATTGTATTATGATGTGTTGAAGCCTTTTTATAAGGATCATGTAAAATTGATGTACATGGACACTGATAGTTTTGTTCTTGATATTCAAACAGAAGATGTTTATAAAGATATGTCCCAGCCTGCATTGCTTGAATATTTTGATACCAGTGAACATACAAAGATTCAACCCCACAACAAAAAGGTGCCTGGCAAGTTAAAAGATGAGACACTTGGTGATGTTATTGTGGCATTTGCTGGGTTAAGGGCCAAGATGTACAGTTTTGAGACATGTAGTGGTGCTGTTGCCAAAAAAGCCAAGGGCATTGGCAGAGTTACTGTTGAAAAAGAGCTTGAATTTGAGGATTACAAAAATTGCCTCAAATCCCAGAGTTTAATCAAGACATCAGAATCCAGAATTCAGAGTGTGGATCACTTATTGACTAGCAATATTGTAAGAAAAGTGGCTCTGGACCCACATGATGATAAGAGATGCATTTTATCATGTGGCATACATACTCTACCATGGGGTCATTGTGATTTGAAAAATGGCAATCAATGCCCAATTACAGAGCATGATTTGAAATAAATAAACATGCCTATGAACTTATTTGGGTTCAAAAAACAGGGTATTATGGACCTGCCAACACCATAAGCCTCTCCTGATATAATATCTAAACTGAGTGGCTTGTTAATTATTCATCTGAACAGCATACTTACAGATATTGATGATAAAACAGGCAAAACATTGTACATATTTAACAATAATTTAAATCATTACCAATTACCTGTAGGTGGGCAATTGCAATTTATTACAACCCCTGAGGGTGATGTCAAGATTTCAGTAGGGAGAAATATTTACAGAATTAAGCACTCAAACATGGTTTCTGGCACTGTTTATACTGTTTCTGCTGGTGACTGCTTATATATTGAGGTCCCTGGATCATATGACAAACATATACCCTTTTTTATAGAATTAAGAATCAGATATTCAATAATAAATAACCACTAAACAAAATGCCTAATGATATTTTTGGCCATACAAGACATGAAGATCACAGTGATGAGATTCTGATGCTTGATGTCAGAGTCAAGAAATTAAGAAGTGATTTACAAGCTTTACAAACTACACTGAATGCCAGTCTTCAATTAGAAATTACAAATTTACAATCACAATGCATGGACCCTCTTCTTAAAATTGATTCTGAACTCAAATTGCTGCTTCAGAAATATACTGATTTGGCCACATTGGATAATTTTCAAAGTTTAGAAGAAGCTGTAGCAGCTCTTCAAGCCCAGGCCACCAACTCTGAGCAATTGAAACAACAATTGGAAGAGCAGATAAATAATGTCCAAGCACAGCTCCAAACAATTATCAAAAGCATAAAATCACAAGAAGATTTTGATCTAGTGATTTCCACTCTAAAGGAACAGATTCAGTCACTCCAAATACCTAATCTGGATCTTCTGAACAATGCCATAGCCGAGGTTAAAGAAAAAATTGAGACACTTGAAAATTTTATGAACAATTTGCCATCTTCTGATGCTTTGAATGCAATAACTCGGAGTGTTGCAAATATTAAGCTGCAACTTGAAACATATGAAGATTTTGGAAAAATTCAAAGTTCCATAACCCATCTTGAAGGTACAATAGCAGCAGTGCAAAGTGATTTGGCAAATGTACTAGAATCCCGATTGCCTGGGATTGTAGATACCCTTGTCAGTGTCCAGCAACAAATCACAAAGCTTGAAAACCTCAACACTGAATCTGAGCTATCTCATTTTCATCACTTGATAGATGATATCCAAACAAAACTTGAAATTTTACAACACTCAACACCCTCTCAGGCAGATATAGCCCTGCTCCAAGATGCTATGCAAAATGTGGCTGATGCTTCTGAATTAAACAATGTGAAATTGGCACTTGAATTTTTGCAAAATACAGTATCAAATTTGCCTACATCACAGGAACTTAAAAATATTAAGAGGGCAGTGAATCGCATATTGAAATCAGAAGATATCAAGAATATCCAGGCAGAGATCAAACATCTCACTCAGACAGTGGCCACTCTTCCAACCAATCAACATATTAATGAACTGCATGCCCTGTTTGAGGATATCAGAAGACAGGTCCATGACCTTACAGCTCAAAATTCAAAATTGGCAGTTGTTGAAAATTTGCAACAAATTGTAGCCAATATCTAGCAACAGCTAGGGACCATGGAATCCAATCAAGCAAATGCTCTGTCTGTTTTTGCCACCCAGCTTCAAGAAATTGTGCAACAATACAAGAAACTTGTTGTGGACATAAAAATTAAGCCAGGCCATGATGATGTTGTTAGGACTATCAATGAGCACCTTGAATCTGTAACAAGCAGATTGCTTACAGCAGAAAAAGAAATAAGAGGCATAATCGAGAATCCAAAACATACAGTAATTCTTGAATTGTACAGCATCCCCAACAAAGAATATGATTCTCCATTTACACCAGGTGGCAAAATATATATGCTGTCCCCTGCACAATTTTATTACAAATTTTTTGTTGGGGGCACATTGAGACCAATCAAGATCAAATATTGGCTACAGCCACAGGCACACCACTACCCTACTTTATCAATAACAAATGCTGATAACAAAGTAAAAATCACCAGTGTAGAATTGGAGGATTTTACAGATCCCAATACATTAGAAACAGCCTATGTTGAAGATGATGGCTCTTTGGAATTTAAAATATATATTGGAGACAAATTATATTTAGAAAATCCTGCAGTCTCAGCTGCTGAACACCCCATAGTTGCAATATTCTTGTTTACATATTATGTCTAGACAAATTATTGTTGATGAATTACACAGACAAGCCCGACATAATTTTAAGAGACTCCCAGTAGTCACAAAGGGCATAGATGATTTTTGGCAAAGCGACTTGATTGAAATGGCAAGTGGACAGCTGAAAAACTTAGACAAAATCAACAAGGGCTACAAGTATCTACTCACTGTAATAGACACATTTTCAAAATTTGCCTGGGCTGTGCCACTCAAATCCAAGACTGGAAAATGTGTTACAGAAGCCATCAGGACAATCATCAATCAGAGTGGAAGATCCCCGCGCTATTTGCAAACACATAATGGCAAAGAATTTTATAATTCAGTGTTTCAACAATTTATTAAAAGCCAGGCAATAAAACATTATTCGAGTTACAGTGACCTCAAGGCCTCAATTGTAGAGAGATTCAACAGAACCTTAAAAAATCTTATGTATAAACAATTTACTCTCCAAGGTAATTATAAATGGATTAATATTCTTCCAGAACTTCTACATAAATATAACAACTCGGTCCATTCCACAATCAACATGAAACCCTCTGAAGTAACTTCATCTGATGAGCAAAAATTGATCAGCACTGTTTATTATCCTAAATATCAGCCAACAACAAGAAAGGCCAAATACAAGATTGGTGATCAAGTAAGAATCAGCACATATAAGCACTTATTCAAAAGAGGCTTTACAAGAAACTGGAGCACTGAATTATTTACAGTGGTTCAAGTTAAACCTGGGACCCTTAACACATATATAATAAAAGATCACCGAGGAGAAATTCTCAAAGGCAGGTTCTATGAAGAAGAGCTCAGCAAAACTAAACAGCCTGACACATATCTCATAGAAAAAATTATCCGCAGAAAAAGCAACAAGTTACTTGTCAAATGGCTAGGACTCCCAGAACACAGCTGGATCGATGCAAACAAAATAATAATATGAACACCTGGGATGTTATAAAAAGGCTGCCAGAACCTGAACAGCAGAATAAGAGAAATGGCAAATTGATACCTGATAATATTAGGTGTCTTATTGTTGGGCCATCTGCTTGTGGTAAAACTACACTAATGGTTGATAATTTTTTATTGGCACCCAACTGGTTAGACTGGAAAAACAGGCACTTGTATATCTTCTCTAAGAGCTTGGAACAATTAAAATATCAGCAGCTGATGAAGCTATATGATGGATTGGATATTGCCACTTTTGAACCAGATGTTAAGCCACTTCATGACTGTCTCGATAATTCTGTTGTTGTGTTTGATGACATTATATTGGATAATCAAAACAAGGTTAGAAATTTCTTTACACAGGGCCGGCACAAAAACATTGATTGCTTCTACCTGGCACAGACTTTTTCAAAAATACCGAAGCAACTGATCCGAGACAACAGCAATTTTATATGTGTGTTTCATCAAGACCATACCAACCTCAAACACATACATGATGAATATGTAGGTGGGGACCTGAGCTACAATGATTTTTCTAAGATTTGCAGCAGGTGCTGGAATCAGGACAGCTATGGGTTTGTCACAATTGATATGACAAGAAAACCCAATAGTGCAAGTACAGAAATAAAATCAACAATTTTCTAGACATTGAAACATAAATAAATAACCATGAAAAGGCCAATCATTGATGATCTTAAATTAAGAGATTATCTTGTAAAAAGATTTAAGGGATGGAAATCAGAGAACCGAGGAATTTATGAAAAACACAAACAAACAGAACAGCCCATAATTGATGCTATTAGTGAATTAGGTAAAAATATCAAAACTGTTACAGAGCAAAATCAAAATTTGATCACAGAGCTTGTACCTGTAGCTGCAAGAAACATATTAGATTATCCATTCACCCCACTTTCCAGTATTCATACACCTAGTCCTATTGCTCCTAGAAGAATTGAAGCTACTCAGGATCCTATTGAATTGGGTCTTCTTGCTCAAAAATATTTAACCACACCTAAAGACAACAAAGATGAGGTGTTTGGCTTATATGCTGACACAGAGCGTGATGGTAGCATCATACATAGAATTGGCAATTTCAGAGTAACATTTATGGGAGATGATCTGATTGTATATTCAGAATCTCGTCTTGGAGAAAAAGGTGCTTTTGTTAAGTACCCCGGCACACCTGGATTGTGGGAACTGATGACTAGGAAAAGGCCTGGCAGCTATACAGATCAAGATTCTGAACATTACAAAGAAATATTAATAAAATCAGATGCTCTATACCAGAACAATGATCCCACACAAAAAAGAGCCAAGTCGAGCAGTGGAGCAAAATACAATAATTTAATCAAGCCCATATGGTCACAGATCAAGACTGGCAGTGGAATCAAACAATACAACACCCTGCCTAAAGAATTTGTGTGGGTTGATGATGTCAGGAAACTTGTAGATAGGTTATTGGTGATAGCTGGGGAGGAAAATGCTGGCAACCACAATTTTTACAATGAAAAAGTTGGAATTATGGACATGATAAGCACAAAATTGTCTAATTTTATAGTGAATGACACTAAGGGGATTGGATATCTTATAAAAATTATTAATACTCTACCACCTAAATTTTGGAATATTTCTGAGGGTCGGGGCTTGGTTAATGACATTATAAACACGCTGCCATTTGAACTACACATTCCAGGTTATCAGTATTGTGGTCCAGGCACAAAATTGGACCATAGATTAAACAGAGGGGACCCTGGTGTTAATCCCCTAGATGCTGCTTGTAGAGACCATGACATAGCATACAACACACATTCTGATCTTGACAAGAGACATGTTGCAGACAAGAAATTAGAAGAGGCTGCATTTGGTAGATTTGTAAGCAAAGATGCTTCTTTAAGTGAAAAAATAGCAGCATTGGGAACCACCATAGCTATGAACACCAAACAAAAATTGGGGTGGGGGTTGTGAATATGTATATAATAAACCTACAATGAAGGCCAAGGGTGTTATGTATCAAATACCTTATGCAGGTCTCAAATCTCTTAAAACTATTGACAGTCTTTTGACCAAAAAGCAGCGCAAGAAAAAAAATTCTTGTATTGCAAAAGGCCATGGTATGAAATTGTTGCTTAGTACCCCCCAATTAAAAAAATTACAGCAATCAAGAAAAAAATCACATGTGGGGGGATTTATATTTACCATCCCTGCCATCTTAGCTGCCCTCGGGGCTGTGGGGAGCTTGGCCGGGGGATCAGCCGCCATAGCAAAAACAGTAATAGATGCCAAGAAGAATAGGGCAGAATTAGATGAGCAGAGGCGCCATAACCTGGCCATTGAGAAACAAGGCAAAGGTGTTAAGAGAGCCATGAATAAGTTTAAAAAAACAAGAGCCGCTTACAAACCAAGATATTGAAGCTTTAATCAAGCCACTGGGCATCAAACATTTTAGAGGTGTGTACATGTCTGATTCTTTACCAGAACAACCACTCAACAAAGAGTGTGGCATTGTTAATTTGGATAAGTACAAAAATCAGGGCACTCACTGGATCTGCTATCTTAAATATTTAAAAAATGAGGCATTTGTGTTTGATTCATTTGGAGGTGTTCCACCTGAAAATTTAATAAAATATCTAAATTCAGCTAATCTTTATTACAATAATGCCCGTGTTCAAAACTTCAAAGATGTTAATTGTGGACATTTGTGTTTATCTGTTCTTAGATATATGTCTCAAATAAATAAACCATCAATTGAAAATTTTCAAAAAGCCCTGTGGTATCTGAAACATCATGGGGGTATTCCATCTCACCAGCCAAAATTCAATATTGAAACTCAAATTACATGATGATATAGTGTATCCCAAAACAATAGCTCTCAGAGCATTTTATGGCATGTACTTGATCCCTAATATTACACACCACAACAACACAATTGCAGTAGGGGATCAAAAAATTGTCATCACTCCAGGGCAATATAATCTGTCCACTCTAAATGCTCAATTACCCAGAGGTATAGTATTAACTCAAAATTCTGTTACTCACAGAGTAGAGATTGTATCTGCTACAGAAACAGTGGATCTGGGTACTATAGGAGAGCTGTTAGGCTTTGAGAACAACACAAAACTTGAACCAGGCATCAAACACACTGCTATGAATATACCTAAATTCTTAGCCATAGAGACTCTGAATATTCACTGTAATGTGGCTGAGGGTATGATCACCAAATCAAATGGCATAGGCACTCACAAACAAACTGGGATCATTGCAACATTCAAACCTAATTCTGAATTTATGGAGCCCATCATCTACAATCCATCCCCAACATTATATTTTCCTGTGTGTCATAATAGAATAGATAATATTGAATTGATGGTCACTAATGAAAAAGAAGAATTAGTTGATTTTGCTGGAGCCACAACAACTGCAATCATAGAGATTAACATTTAAATAAAAATACATACAAGAAAAAAATGGAAAATATTGAGAGTTATGAGCTACAATCATTCCCTGCAAACAGGAGGACATTTGCAAATTTAAATCAACCCAACACAGAGATTGAGGTTGATCTTGATGTAGGGGATGGCTTTATACACCCCCACAGAGCAGATCTATACATCAAATTTGATGTTGTAAAGCTCGATGGTACAGATTATCCGGCAAATTCAAACATAAGATTGGTGGACAATTTTGTGCCACATCTATTCTCTGAAATTGAGATCAGAAAGCATGGTGTTGTTATAAACAGAGTAGATTATCCCGGCATTACCTCCACAGCTTTGGCCACATTAAAATTATCCAAAACCGAGGCTTCTTACTACAAAATAGGTGGATTTGAGGCTGGTGAGAAGATATTATCTATAAACCACACAGTGCTGTTCCCCATGCGCCTGTTGCCAGGATTCTTCTCAGATTACAAAGATATTATGTGGAAGGGTGGTTTAAGAATCACATTTAGAAGAGCTGCAAATGATAATAATGCTTTGATGAGGTACAGTACATTAAACTCTACAGGGGAAGCTCTGCCTAATACCCTACCTGATGCAGGCAAGTGCATTATTCAGACTATGGAGTTAAGAATCCCAGTTGTTGAATATGAGGCCAGTTATGCTCTTAAATACAAAGATGATATAATAAAAAATCCACAGGTTTTTTTACAATTTTATACATATCAATGCGTACAGAAGCCCGCAACTGGTGCATATTATGAGTTTGATGCTACAAATTCATTCTCCAGCATACAATATGACATGCCTGATTTTGTGGTGGTATTGTTTCAGACTGGAAGACACAACAATCAGGAAAAAAATTCAAGTAAATTTGATAACTGCAACATCAAGAACATATATCTTAAAAATGGCAGAAATGAGGTATTTCCTAGAGAAAATTACAATTTAGACATGTCCAAGGATGATTTCCTCAAATTATATGAGGCATTTTCTTCCTTCAAAAGGGTCACTACTGGCAATACTCACATGTATTACACACCAGATGAATTCAAAGCACAGAGACCCATGTTTGTAATCAACACTTCAAAAAGAAAACAAGTTGTGGTGAATGACAGGACAAACATTGAAATTATCTGTGAATTCCATGAGGCATTACCTGATGACACCATATGTAGTGTTATTCTCATAGGTGAAAAATCATATGTTTATGATGTAAGAAATGAGAGAGTCACGGAGCAATTCTAGAGGGCCGACTCAAACACAGAAGCCTCTTAATTACAAGGCAATAAAAGCCATGGAGCTATGCAGCACAAAATACATTTCAAAGTGGGACTTAGAAATGTGGAATAAATATTCAGTCTCTCTCTCGGGTTTATATTATCAGAAGAAGGCAGAACTAGAATTGGTTTTGCATGCAAGGGCAGTTCATTGCTACTGTGTCAGAAAATATGTATTTTTATCTCAATGATCTTTGGTACACTTTTTCCCCTGTCGCACAGAAAGATTAATGGCCCCTTCAGTGAATGGCACAGAAAAATCATTAATGCTCCCTTCTAGCGTGTAGATTATATCTCTTGCGTGCCGGCAAGACATGCAGGCAAAACATTAGTCTTTTGATAGATTAATATCAATTCATGCATTTCCGAGCTATAATTGCTTACCCCAAGCAATCGAATTGTAGAGCATAGAAATATGGCCAAAAACAATATTAAAAAAAACATATTTTTGACAAGTTTATAAACAACAATCACACAGATATAGCTTTTACACACATGGCCGAATCTGTCTGAGGGGGGGGATTCAAGATTCTTGGGATTTTGACAGAAAAAACACACTGTGAACAATAAGATGATATGGGAACTTGGCATAATTTTAAGTATAGGCAAATCTGTCTGAGAGGCTTCACCTTTTCTACACTTGAATTCAAAATTCTTAAAAAATCAGAGCATATCACACCTGAAGAATTGGGGTATAGGCCCCTCTTGGCATTATTTTAAGTGTAAGCAAATCTGTCTGAGAGGCTTCACCTTTTCTACACTTGAATTCAAAATTCTTAAAAAATCAGAGCATATCACACCTGAAGAATTGGGGTATAGGCCCCTCTTGGCATTGTTTTAAGTGTAAGCAAATCGGATTGTTCAATCAAATAGCCTCTCCTTTTCTACACTTGTAAGTGGTCCTCGTTATAGCATCAACCCCACTACTGGCTCTTCTTTTTTTAAAACTTTTTCAAAGCTTCGAGGTTGTTTTTTCGCTTTTTGGTCACACCTTTCCCCTTCTTCTCCATAGGTTGTGGCGTTTCTGCTCTTCCAGCTCGGCTTTATTCTTTTTTGCATCGATGGCGGTCTTGGCAATGGCGGCACTGTCTCCTGCCAAGCTGCCTACAGCACCCAATGCTGCCAAGATAGCCGGGATGCTGAATATGAAACCTTCCGTCTTCTGCTGCTTTCGCGAACCTTGAATCCTCTTCAACTGAGGAATGCTAAGCAGCAATTTCATTCCATGACCTTTTGCCAAGCAGGGATGTTTCTTCTCGCGCTGCTTTTTGATAAGCAATCCATCAAGAGCTCCGAGAGACTTGAGGTTTGCGTAGGGTATTTGGTAAACGACACCTTTGGGCTTCATGGTGATAGTATGTTATTTATATATATCGTGAAAAGGTAAGTCTTTGACCCCTAATAGGTTGGTTATACAAGTTGGTTTTTTCACAAGGGTTATTTATTTACAGCCCCCACCCCAATTTTCCTTTTGTGTTCATAGCGATGGTCGTACCCAATGCGGCAACCCGTTCACCTAGCGAGGCATCTCTGCTGACGAGTCTCCCGAAAGCTGCATGCTCCAACTTCCTGTTGGCATCATGACGTGCGTCGAGATCTGTGTGAGTAAAAAAGGTAAAAAAAAGGTAAAGTGTTCCCCTGTGCTTAGCACCACGCCATGAAGGCGTACAGGGGGTGTGGGGGTAACGCCCCACACTTTCTTGATCCGGACGTGAGTGGGGGTGATGTGATCAGCATCACGCCCCTGACCGCCTTTACACCCCAGGGTTTCCCCATGTTATTCGACGCTGGGTGGGCGCCGGGACCGCTTCCATCGTTAGAAAAGTTCACGGATTTGAACAAGCCGGGGATCGAACCCAGGACTTTTATCATGGTAGTCAGATCTGTGTGAGTATTGTAGGCAATGTCGTGATCCTTGCATGCTGCGTCCAGTGGGTTCACACCCTTGTCTCCTTTTTCCAGTCGTTGTTCGAGTTTCGTACCCGGACCGCAGTACTGGTAACCTGGCAGGTGCATTTCGAAGGGTAGCTTGTTGATAATATCGTTCACGAGACCTCGACCCTCGGCCACATTCCAGAATTTGAGAGGTAGGGTGTTGATGATTTTGATAAGATAACCTATACCTTTGCTGTCGTTGACAATGAAGTTGCTAAGCTTGGTGCTAATCATGTCCATGTCCATGTCCGTGACTTTCCATTTTCCAATTTTCCAAATTACACCCTGGTTATGTTCCATGGTCAGGTACAATCCGAATACCTCGTCTTTTTCAAATTTCCCGGTGCTTAGGTAATCCCTCGCCAACGGACCCAGCTCGACTAGCTTGTCCGAAGAGGTACTGCCTAGGGCCTGACGTCTCGGAGCCGGAGTAAGTTCGAACGGAGTAGTGTGAATGCTGGATATCGGTGTGGGTATGGTATAATTTAGAGCGGTGAGTGGCACAAGTTCGTTGATTAACTCTTTGTTTTGCTCGGTGACATCTTTGATTTCTTTACAAAGTCCACTGATGGCATCAATGATAGGTTGGTCCTGACGTTTTTTATCTTCGTAAATTCCGCGATTCTCGGATTTCCAACCCTTAAACCGTTTTACCAGGTAGCTACGCAGCTTCAGGTTGTCGTCTGCAAGTTTGCGTTTCATTTTTTTGTATGTAGTTATTTATAATAGATCAAGACGTTTCTTGTAACGTTGCAACGTTTAGAAAATTATTCATTTTGTTTCTGTATTTTCCGTTATTGGGTTTCCTAGTCATGTCTATTGTGACAAATCCGAAATCATCTTGGTTCCAGCATGAAGAGCAAAATTTGGAAAACTGATTGTAGTTTATGTCCCCACCCACATAATCATCGTAAGCGTGTTTTAAATTGGTGTAGTCTTGACGAAACAAACAAATGAAATTAGCATTGTCTCGGAGTAGCTGCTTGGGGATTTTGGAAAAAGTCTGAGCAGGGTAGAAGCAGTCCATGCCTCTGTGCCGACCCTGAGAAAAAAAATTGCGAATTTCGTTCTGGTTCTCCAGGATCACATCGTCAAAAACCACCTCCGAATTCTCGAGACAGCAGTCAAGTGGTATCACTTCAGAAGCAAATATAGCTATGCCTAGTCCCTCGTACAGTTTCGACAGCTGGCGATACTTAGATTGCTCCAAACTTTTGGATAAAACATACAGGTGCCTGTTCTTCGAGTTTAACCAGTTGGGTGCAAGAAGAAAATTATCAATAAGTAACGATGTTTTTCCACATCCAGAAGGTCCAACAATAAGACAGCGAATGTTGTCGGGTAGAAGCTCGCCATTTTTCCTATCCTGACGTTCCGATGGAAAATCTGGCAGTCGCCGTACCACATCCCAAGCACCCGTTACACACTCACCTCGTTTGCGTCTATCCAACTTTTTTCCTCGAGTCCCAGCCATTTCACCAACAGTTTGTCACCTTTCCTACGTAATACTTTTTCAATAAGATACGTGTCGGGGTATTTTGTTTTAGAAAGTTCCTCTTCGTAAAATCTTCCTTTCAGAATTTCGTCGCGATTATCTTTTATTATATACGTGTGACGGTTTCCGGTTAAGACTCGAACTACAGTGAAACGTTTCGTGCTCCAATTTTTTGTGAAGCCTTTTTCGAACGCACGCTTAACTTTACTGATTCTCACCTGATCTCCAATTTTGTATTTCGGTTTCTTGCTTGTAAATTTGTACTTTGGACAATAAACCGTAGAAATTAAACGTCGCTCGTCAGATTTGTTGACGTCAGCTGGTTTCATGTGTTTCGTGCGATGCAGACTGTGATTATAGCTATTAACAAGTTCCGGAAGCATGTCGAGCCACTTGTAATTCCCCTGAAGCGTGAATTGTTTCCACATCCGTGTTTTGAGAGTTCGGTTGAAACGTTCCACTATGCTGGCTTTGATGTGACTAAAGGTGGAGTAATGTTGAATATTTTGGTTTTGAATAAATTGTCGAAAGACAGAGTTGTAGAATTCTTTTCCGTTGTCCGTTTGAAGAAATCGAGGTCGCCTGCCACTTTCATCGAAAATAGTTTTAAATGCTTCCACTACACAGGTTCCTGTTTTTGCCTTGAGGGGTAAAGCCCACGCAAATTTTGAAAATGTGTCTATAACAGTGAGAAGATACTTGTACCCTTGTTGATTTTATGTAAATTTTTTAAGTTGCCACTACTTATTTCCACAAGGTCAGTCGTTTGTAGTTTCGCCGGGCAGGTTTGTGTAGCTCGTTCACAATAGCCTGCCTAGACATTGCGTGAAAATAAGAATATAGCTTGGATGGGATTTCTGGCTGCAGACAATGCCGGGTTTTCTATGTACAGCTTATCACCTATTTCTATGTCGATAATTTGAGTAGCATCTTCGGCATAGGCAGTCTCGCGAGTTTCGGATTGGGTAAAATCGGCCAACTCCACTACTCTTATTTTAGGCTCGTCACTGATGTTCGTTACGGTCATGGTTGGGTAGTGGGTTGCGTGAGGCAAAGACCAGTATGAAACCTTAACGAACTGAAGTGTGCCAGTGATGAAAAACTGGTGCTGGGCTTTGGCAGGAGTCAGCATGTAGAGTTTGGCACCCGGATGGAAGAGCGAGGAAAATGCTGTACAGTTCGATGACAACAGTGGACTTCAGGGTGTTTACATTGGTTCGAACCTCGCTCTCCACATCCTCCAATCTACCGTTCACCGATTCCAGGTGTTCCTCGATAGCACGGACAACAGTGTCGTAATCGGGCTTGATCTTCACATCGACAATTAGCCTCTTGAATTTTTCGTGTAACTCATGTAGTTGGGTATTAAAATTGGCTATGGCCGATTCCTGGCTCGCCTCGATGCTGCCAATTTGCTCTTTCACATTGGCGATAATCTGCTGTAGACTTTCCACGAGTGTCAACTTGGAGCTCTGTGTTGCGAGTTCGTGGACCTGGGTTCTAATTTCCGCAAACAAGCCATGTAGCTCGCTGATGTTCTGGTTGGTAGGCAAGGTTGCAACAGACTCCCGAAGCAATTCAATTTCGGTTTGGATGTTTTTGATGTCGTTGGATTTGAGTATTCTGTTGAGAGCCCTCTTCACGCTTTTCAGTTCCTGCGAGGTAGGTAGGGTGGCCACCGTGTTTTGGAGCGACTCCAAAGCTTTTTTCATCGCGTCCAACTCGGAGGCAGCAGCAGCAGCAGCAGCGCGTATGCCTTCTTGTAATTGTGTTATGTCGTCCTGGGTGGGGGTGGATTGTTGCAAAGTTTCCAACTTAGCCTGTCTGTCGTCCATCAAGTGATGAAAATGCGACAAATCTGATTCGGTGTTTAGATTTTCCAACTTGGTGATCTGCTGTTGGACGCTGGCCAGAGTATCCCTGATGCCAGGCAGTTTGGATTCCAGTGCTTCGTGTATGTTTGCCAGATCATTTTTGATGACGGCGAGAGCATCCTCAATATGGGCTATGGTGCCTTGCAGCTTCCCGAAATCTTCGTAGGTCTCAATTTGGAGTTTTATGTTGGCCACGCTACGGGCAATGGCATTCAGCTCGCTAGAGGAAGGTAGATTGTCGATGAAGTCCTGTAGCGTTTGCAGTTTAGTTTTGACTTCTTTGATGGCTGCATGCAAAGCGTCCGTTTGAAGCTCAGCCTTGATGCTTTCCAACGTAGGAATTTCGAACGATTGAAACTGTTCGTGCAATTTGGAAATACTGGCATTCACGCGATCGTATTCATCTTGAGTTTTTTTACTCTGGATTATATTTTGCAGTTCAGTCTGGATGGTGCTCGTTTGGTCCTGCAAGTGTCGCTTCAGCTGTTCCACATCGGAAGTCTGCGCTTGCTTTAGCTTCACAAGTTCGTTTTGGAGCTTGCCTACGCTCAGTGCCAAGTTGTCAAAGTTGACGCGAGGTCGGTGTACTTTTGCAACAGCGATTTAAGCTCGGCGTCGATCTTGAGTACGGGGTCCAGGCACTGAGACTGTAGGCTAGCTATCTCTAACTGGAGGCTGGAGTTGAGCGTGGACTGCAGGGCCTGCAGGTCGCTTCACAGCTTCTTGACCCTGACGTCGAGCATGAGTAGCTCGTCGGCGTGGTCGTCGTGCTTGGTGTGACCAAAAATATCGTTAGGCATTGTTGCTATGTTTATTTATTATAGGGTAGGTGATTCGCACCTCCACAAAAAGAGGGATGAGTTTATCGTAGTCGTCCAGGCACATCGTACGTAGTGGTACTGTCCATTCTATCATGCTTGATACGATAGATGTTCTTGCCTGAGGAAACCTTGGCCTCCCCTTTGTTCTCGGGATTCATGTTGAACTTAAGTTTGCCGGAGATGGGGAACCGGTAATAATTCAAGTTGTTGTTGAATACATAGAAAGTTTTGCCCACATCTTCGTCGTACTGGGTCAGGATGCTATTCAAGTGTATAATTAACAGACCGTTAAGTTTAGATAGCATGGAAGGCAGACGTTCGTTGAAGCTCGTAGGCTGGACGGACACTTCCATAGCTTGCTTCCTGAAGCTAAACAGATTCATAGGCATGGTTATTTTATAGAAACATTTCTAGCTGTAAGTTCAAAATTGGCCCCCCTTCCCCCACAAATCGCATTACATACATACATACGTAGCGTTACAAGAGCCCCCTGCCTCCCAAGAGGTTTCGTTAGCATGCAATAGATCAATATCCTACAAAAAAATAGAGGGGGTGGGGGTGGGGGTAGAATCGATTTTATTTGCCAGTCGAATAGTTCTCGTCGAATCCTATCCAACAAACCTAAAATCATCATCCTAGCTCAATTAGGAGCCAAGAAAATCAATGTCTTGGAAAAACATCTTAAGATTTTTGTCTTAAGAAAATTTTCTTGACAGACCGGAATTGACATAACGGAAGTCGACTTTCTTAAAGATTAAGATATTTGTCTTAAGACGTTTTCCAAGACGCTGAGAAGCAACCAGTCAGTGTTGCCAACTCCTATTTGTAGGTTAGCTTCGCCTGTAAAATATCACATGGTGAAATTTTCTTGGAGAGGGTTGGCAACACTGAGACCCACTTAATGGCGCAGAACCGGGTTGATTATACTACTCTATGCACTGGAACTACATAAGGCAAGCCTAAAGCAAGGTTGCCAGCTCCTTGCTTTAGGTTAAGTTACACTAAGAAAAGTACACGAGCGCACCACTTCCGCGTTTGCCTTACGATATTTTCCGTTAAGGTTGCAAAAAAAGCACCATTTTCTGGCGTAGAAATCTCTTTTTCTCCCTACTGATATATGATTGTTTTTTTACAAGAATTACATGTAATATTCCCGGATCTCCTGCGTGGATGATCTAAGGTCTGAATTCTTTCCTGCGTTGTTCCGCATAAAGCGGCTCTGGGGTTCGCCCAGTCAAACATTAATGGGTGCCTGGGGGCAACTTTGTGAGGTAAAGGCAGCCAGAGAGTGGTGCTGATAACATCACCTCCAAAATGGCCGAAAACTAGAATGTGTGTGGCTCTACCCCCACATCCCCTAAATGTGCCTTCATGACTTGGTGCTGTATGCACAGGAAACTTTACCTCTGCATGTAATATTCTTTTTCGTTTAATGTTATCTTGCATAAAATGGAAACAAGCGTGTTTCAGACATGATTGACCGAAGATATAATTTATATTAGCCTAAATTACCAAAAGAAAAAAACTTTGTGCGCCACTTGCCACGGTTACCGACAAAGTAAATAAATTCGATGTTCTACACTCACATTAGGTGCAAAATCATGACCCTTTATCATTTTAAGGTTTCCTTTGGTATAATTGTTTTATTATAGCCGAAACCACTTTTAGTTCATCTTTTAATTCAGTAGCTTTCATGTGTTAACATTCCGGCAAGTTTTCTACACTTTTGAGACAAAAGATCAGATGGAATGTCTCAGGCACGTATCCAGGGAGGGGCTTAGAAGGCTAGGTGCAAGAGCCCCCCCACCCAAAGTTTTCGGTTGACACTAGATAAAATTAGGTTTTTGTTTTTTTGTGGTGTGAATAAGATAATGTGACGATAATTTAAGGAGAGAAATAATTATCGAGGCACGACGGAGAATGTTCTATAACCCTGTTATTAATAATAGCAATCCAGGTGGGGTATGTTGTGTATTTGGAACACATGCAGATCTTACACAAGGTGCCGAATAGATTATAAATGATATGCACGCATAATTCAACACTATTTAATTGATCAGAAAATTACCATTCAACAAACTATAATGAACTCCATTTATACAAGACAAAACACAATCAGTTTTTAACAACATCTTCACAACTTCAAAGGTCTTATAAACCGTACAGACTATTTACGCAATAAGCGTCACACATACGACAGGGTACAAGTAGGGATAAAAAGACAGTTCTACAACAGAAAGTGGTGCGTTTTTTGCAACCTTAACGGAAAATATCGTAAGGCAAAGGCGAAAGTCGTGCGCTCGTGTACTTTTCTTAGTCTAACTTAACCTAAAGCAAGGAGCTTGAGTAGTAGTTGTATTCAACCCGGTTCTGCAACATCAAGTGGGTCTCAGTATTGCCAGCCCACCCCAAGAAAATTTCACCATGTGATCTTTTAGAGGCGAAGCTAATCTACAAATAGGAGTTGGCAACACTGACTAGTTGCTTCTCAGCGTCTTGGAAAACGTCTTAAGACAAATATCTTAATATTTAAGAAAGTCGAATTCCGGTATCTCAATTCCGGCCTGTCAAGAAAATTTTCTTAAGACAAAAATCTTAAGACGTTTTCCAAGACATTGATTTTCTTGGCTCCTAATTGATCTAGGATGACGATTTTAGGTTTGTTGGATAGGATTCGACGAGAACTATTCGACTGGCAAATAAAATCGATTCTACCCCCACCCCCTCTATATTTTCTACCATATTGATCTATTGCGTGCTAACCAAACCTCTTGGGAGGCAGGCGGGCTCTTGTAACGCCACGGGTCCTCCACATGTATGTTTGTATGTAATGCGATTTGTGGGAGGAAGAGGGGGCCAAATTTTGAACTTACGGCTTAATTAATCTGCATGCATGCTTAATTTTTGAATTTTTTATTTCTAGTTCGACATGAGATACACACAATTTTACTTTTTGAAGTACAGTTAACATTTCTGATTAATTTTACTGTCTAAAAGTGTGATCTATCGTAAATTAAACTAACCTCACTCGCTCACACACATATAGCCTTACAGGTGACTCACAGGTAGAAAGGCAGCTATATCACTTGTAAGGGCCAACACACAAGATCTATTGCAAACTAAATTAACCTACGACATAAGCCATTGACACACACACCAAGCCTTCCAGATAGGGTATAAGCAACTCACCTCTTGCAATTGTATAACGGGAGAAATTAACCTACAGCTAGCAACACTGTTTGAGCTGCTTTCGACGAGTAGTGTTAACAAACTTACACTTTGCAAAAATAGGCTCTACAGCTAGAGGCTTGAAACATATACCTCTAGCAGAGTATGCCAACTTACCTCATGTAAAAATATTACCTAGTACGGGTTAAGCTGTGACATACAACTAGCGAACGACACGACCACCTGACACACAGACAGAGAGAGTGAGACAGCTTATACGCAGTTTTTCCTACACATGTACTGGGTTTAAAAGGTAACTTGCAACAACTATTTCACTCACCTCCTATTATATAATAAAAATAACCACAGGTTTTTGATACTTGGTGCCAGAACATGGTGGTTTCAGACTGTAAATTCAGCCAGATTATTCTATTTGTGCATGATGCCTGCATTTGGAATATATAATTCTTCTTACGGTATTTTGAGTGCCCCCAGTAACCTTGCGTTCAATTCACGGAAGCTATGACGTGTATTTCCTGTTTCGCGAACATGCGAGAACCTTTCACAATGTCGCATCAGATAATATATTGCAAGAGCGAGTTGGTTGTGTTTATAAATCTAGTTTTGGGGAATGGACATGAATATATTGTCAAAATTATTGCATAACTTAAAACATTGACATTTATTGCACTAGCAAAGGTTAATGTGGAATGCCCTGGACCCTCAGCTGTTAGGTTAAAACAGCATAAAAATGTTATTACTGACAGCAAGCATTGTCATATGGACAAAAACAGATCTAGTAATGAGTTTTAACCTGAGCTGTCTTGCAAGTCTCTCGAGTTTGATATCTGGTGAAGGAATATGATGTACACAAAAATATGCAATCCTTGGCATGAGATGGATGAGGACCTATACAGTTGTACAATCTGGCAATAAATGGATGTTTCTTTTTTAAGCATAGCGCTTATTTCCATGTCAGCGCAACATGCATGCAAAGAAGAACTGGAGACCATAACGGATAATTATTTTTTTCGATTTCAATACTTTTGCTAGTTACTCTATCTAGAAGGACACTGGACGATGGCTAAAAGCGAGGGAAGGAGAGAAATGTTACCTTTTACCCCTTTGCCTGTGTGTCATGAAATAGTTTTACATGCATACGGCTGTCTGAAAGACAGCTTTATTGAGAATCCATAAACATATATATTGACATATTTTGGCCTTTATTACAAGGCAAAGAAATCGCTAAAGCGTACCCTCTATATTACATATGGAAAAAAGTATAGTCACAACAATGTTTGTTACTCGTAATATTTTTTTACGCATATTGTAGGTTGAAAATTTCAATGTAATAACTAGGCCTATAATGTCCTTATTTTGTTGCACTTTTCTTTTATATCAAGAATGAAATGGATGTTAAACTACAGAAATACATTTGTACATAAGAATAGGCTACTAAGAAGTCAGCAATATTTTACAGTTGCAATGGTTGTGTTACCTTAGTCCCATTCCAGGCATTCAGTACAAACATTTTTTTTACGTCCACACACAAAACTTCGTGCCTGTCTGCATCCATACCTAGACTGAGAGATTCGAACTATGCCTCAGTACCTTGTGACTTACTTAATTCTTTACACTCATCAAAATATGTGCTTAATAAAATACCTCAATCGCACGAGCTATGGCATCCTTGGGTACCTTGTCATCCTATGTAAGCAGCCAAGCAACCACATGTATAAATTATAGTCTCCCACATATCATGCTCTTTCATGTCCAACTTGGCAAGGATAAATAGATTCGCTTCCTCCACCATCAGGGGGGATGGGCACTGGGAGCTCGTATACCATGAGGGGTCGAATGGACCTAAAAGCAAAAATCGGTTAGATTAGAAAAATAGTAAATAGATAGATGTTTCTCAGATCAGGATGTGCTTGTATTATTTGTCCTCATCGGGTTTAAGAAGCTTAGAGAGTTAGTTACTTGGTTGTTCCTCACTGCACTATTTGAATTTTTGAATAATCACACGTTAGTTATGAACGCATCGTTGATATCTTGTCTGATCATATATGTGTTTGAGTTGAGGCTCCGTATCTGCCTCGCAACATTTCTTCGTTATATGATTTCTATATTGAACATCAGAAACAACACATTTCCATTAACAGTATTTCATGTTATGCAAACATTTAAGTCTATACGCCATCGGGGGTGGGATTGCAACCTACGTCATCCGACAAAGGTCAGGAACGGTATTGTTACATTTTATTGGTCAGGTATTTTTTTTCTTCTATATGTACAGCTATAGGTAAACATTGTCACCCAGCCCCCTTTGTTTTAGTTATCGCCAAGCAATGTGTAGGAGGGGCTTCAGTACTTTTCGCCTACATTACCGACTAATGTGCGTTTGCATGTTGTAGTGAGGACTAGCCCGTGTTATTGCGCTTGAAAGTCAGTTGGGTGACACTTGTCCCCCGCGCGATTAACGGCGTTATGAATGCACCGAAGCGTCCACGACTCTGTAATAACTCTCTTATTTTGGACGTATTGCTTGGTGAGAGTTCCGATGAGGACGATGTTGTGGAGAATGATAGTGACGATGGTGGATATGACCATTTAGATGTCCAGGACGATCTCTTTTACACCGAAGAAGCAGATGAGCCACATAAGGACCAAGTGAAAATGCCGAAAATGACCTGGGGCCAAATCCAGTAACGAAAAGAACATCCCCTTTGCAAATTTATGTATTGTAAGAGACCAGTTTAAAAATGTAATAAAGTGGAAAAGCTATCCCCTCAGCCCAGAAATATACGAACCAGAGCTGACAACATTATTTTGAGGCTCCCAGGACCAACTGGACAGGGAAGGGAAGCACGCAGATTACTTGATTGCTTTGTACTTTGAACTATAGTTACATGAACCAACATTTCATTTTAGCCAAGACAGGGACACCAAACACACGAATGTTGTTCAAATTCGTGCTTTCATAGGCATTTTGCTACTAACCGGCTGTTTGGGCAGTAACAGAAAAAAAACTAAGCAGGTGCAGGACAACTCTGCAGGGACTTGTGTGGAAGTCTGTTATAGATATAGAGAATAGATTTTATTTTCTCATGTGATGTCTTCGTTTTGACGACACCAGAGATCGTCAGCAGCGAAGAGAAATTGATCGGCTTGCACCAATCAAAGAAGTCCTAGAACTTGTGGAGCAAAACTTGTGGTCAACGCCTCAATCATTTACAAGTTCAACAATGCTGCAGCTAAACCACCTGCAAGACAACATTCCTGAAAAGTTTGGTGTTGGAACTCATAAAACCTCTGATTAAGAGTCTAATCCAGCTTTCTTTCATCCCTGTACATCTGAAGAGAAGAGGGAAGGCCCTTCTTGTAATCGAAGAAACTCTTCAGGCTGAGCGCAGACAACAAGATAACAGTAGAGGTCGCTGCTATCTGAATGGGAGGGCGAGAGACAATACAACCAGAAAACATTGTGAAAAATGTGGACGTCATATCTGTAGTGATCCTTCGTCAATTGTTTGTACTGAATGCGTGGAATGGGACTAAGGTAACACAACCATTGCAACTGTAAAATATTGCTGACTTCTTAGTAGCCTATTCTTATGTACAAATGTATTTCTGTAGTTTAACATCCATTTCATTCTTGATATAAAAGAAAAGTGCAACAAAATAAGGACATTATAGGCCTAGTTATTACATTGAAATTTTCAACCTACAATATGCGTAAAAAAATATTACGAGTAACAAACATTGTTGTGACTATACTTTTTTCCGTATGTAATATACAGGGTACGCTTTAGCGATTTCTTTGCCTTGTAATAAAGGCCAAAATATGTCAATATATATGTTTATGGATTCTCAATAAAGCTGTCTTTCAGACAACCGTATGCATGTAAAACTATTTCATGACACACAGGCAAAGGGGTAAAAGGTAACATTTCTCTCCTTCCCTCGCTTTTAGCCATCGTCCAGTGTCCTTCTAGATAGAGTAACTAGCAAAAGTATTGAAATCGAAAAAAATTATTATCCGTTATGGTCTTGTGACAGTCAGATTTACCGACGTCATTATTATTATTATTATTATTATTGTCCATAGCGGTAAAAAATGTGTTGATTCAAAGCGTTGAGAGTTTTAATTTGTAAGAATACATATTTGATTTTTGCCAAGCCGACGAGAGGAACGAGACGTTCGCGTATCTTAAGGGTGAGGACCTGAAGGGTCACGTTATGCGTCTAAAGTTTAGGAAATTCGACCGTAGTGACAAACATTTAAATATCTCGGTTTCCAGCGGTCAGATTCATGTGAAACTTATACCAGCGCAGCAGCATGTGTGCAAGGACGGATGTGTGGAGTTTCGTCGCGATCAAGCAACAATTACGGATGCCAGATCAAATCGGTTGTAATTGATCAGTTTGTGGACACCGGTTGCAATTGAGCTATGGGCGACAGCGAGGCTGAGGCTTAATCCGCAGAAACTCAACTTCGAGCACGGCTCGTCCCAGTTGGGAGACAATAGAGCAAAGTGGAATGACCTCTTCGGAAGCGTCACTTCAACGAACGCCTAGCGTCTTTTTTCAAAATCTAAATAAAACGAAGGACATGGTTTTTCGATACACAGTCTTACCGCGATCCTTGTAGCGAGAGCAGCTCCGTGCTACCTCTCCGTACACAGTCTTACCGCGATCCTTGTAGCGAGAGCAGCTCCGTGCTACCTCTCCGTATACAGTTTTGCCGCGATTCTTGTAACGAGAGCGCCTTCGTGCTACCTCTTTGTGTACAGTGGACTTTGTTGTGTTTTGCGAACACCAGTGTGTGATAGGCAGTAAGTCTACACGAGTGCGCCTACCTCAACCGCTGGGAGAAGTTGAAGCGAGACCGTGTTTTCGTGATTACCTTACGCCGTTTATAATTTTTGAGAAACGAGGAACACCGGAAACTATGGCGGGCTAGAGGAAGAAGAGAGATGAGGGCGTTACCGTCGGTTCGCCCGATGTCAGAAGAGACTACGCCGATGATGCCTACCAGCCGCCACGGAGAGAGAGAGAAACGACAAGCCACGCCGTTGATGCCTATCCGCCGCCACGGAGAGAGAGGGAGAGACGACGAGCCACACCGATGATGCCTACCCGCCGCCACGGAGAGAGAGAGAGAGAGAGACGTCGAGCGCCGCCCTGTCGACATTCCGATGATGCCTACCAGCCGCCACGTTGACGTCCCGACGCCCAGACCACGGAGATGTTCACCGATCCAGAGGGGAAGAGAAACCGAGGAACCGGACGTATGAACACTTTTCGCATCTTCATCGTCGCGACCAAGGAAACCTTTCGTGTGAATACTATGTGTTTTCAATCACCCATAAAGACGCCAGGATGCACCTCGGAAGCTGAGAGATGGTAATGTATTCATCTGTGTGATTGTCAGCACGTGACGGCCCGATTGATTTAGAGAACGCCCTTGAAATTCGTCAACATTTTTGAAAACGCCCACTCAACTCGAAACTTCATATCAAACTCCCGTCGCGCTTGTCACTTGTAATCTATTCGTCTCAGGTCAATTTTTCTTATTCCTTGTGATATTTTTTTAATGATCTTAAATTCATTGTTGTTTCTGCTCCTTTGTATTTGTTTAAAGTGCGTACCATTAGAGTAAAGCGCCGCCCACTTAATTGTTTAATCTACTTGAGGTTTGTTCATTTTTATGTGTCAGTGCTGTGTCGCTGCTAGCTATGGCAGGTCGCATACGTGATTATTTGTTAAAAGTATTTGCCTGGTAATATGAATAGCTCGTCGCGGCGATGTGTTTAAGTCCCGCCTGCTAGAGAGTATATGTTTGCGTCACTCAACGGAGGTTATTTGTTATGTTTGAACCACGTGAGGTCTTGTAAAAGGAAAACGTCCGCCCACGTGAATGTAATTGCCGTTGAGACGCCTTTGTTTATGCTGATCAAATAATGTATTGTCACCGCGCCGACTAGTTTCTTTTTTAAAAAGGTGAACTTAAGTAAGGGCTGGCTAGGATTTGAGTAGCACTGGAGCAAAATCGCAAATGACCTGATTAGACAAAAAGTAAGGTAAAATTAATTGAGAATGCAATAATTAGGGCTTATCGTCATAACACCTGTACATGTCATGTATCATTCTTTGTGTCGATGACCCCGTGAGGATTGATTCTGTGAGTGAACGTGAGAGTGAAAGAGGGGGAGATGTAGTAAATTGATCTTTGTTGATTATGAATAGAATATACTTTTTATTTTCATGTTAATATTGGGCTATATCATTTCGTACGCATGTCGCTACCCGTGATTTTCAGGTATGCAGCTAGCCGCTTCCCGGCTACAGGTAAAGAGGTGGTTATTTGAAAGTACATATGTCTTTATTTTTATTCGATATGGCTTATCACTATGCACTGTCGGTCACCGGTTCCTACACACGAACTTAACCTGGACCGTAACGCTATTTCGCTTGTCCGAGGGAGATTTTGCCGCCTCTATCTAGGTAGTGGTAGCATTTGTTTTCCCGGGCAAGGGAGGGCGTTTCACAGTCTCCCTTTCTTCTTTGCATGCATGTTGCGCTGACATGGAAATAAGCGCTATGCTTAAAAAAGAAACATCCATTTATTGCCAGATTGTACAACTGTATAGGTCCTCATCCATCTCATGCCAAGGATTGCATATTTTTGTGTACATCATATTCCTTCACCAGATATCAAACTCGAGAGACTTGCAAGACAGCTCAGGTTAAAACTCATTACTAGATCTGTTTTTGTCCATATGACAATGCTTGCTGTCAGTAATAACATTTTTATGCTGTTTTAACCTAACAGCTGAGGGTCCAGGGCATTCCACATTAACCTTTGCTAGTGCAATAAATGTCAATGTTTTAAGTTATGCAATAATTTTGACATTATATTCATGTCCATTCCCCGAAACTAGATTTATAAACACAACCAACTCGCTCTTGCAATATATTATCTGATGCGACATTGTGAAAGGTTCTCGCATGTTCGCGAAACAGGAAATACACGTCATAGCTTCCGTGAATTGAACGCAAGGTTACTGGGGGCACTCAAAATACCGTAAGAAGAATTATATATTCCAAATGCAGGCATCATGCACAAATAGAATAATCTGGCTGAATTTACAGTCTGAAACCACCATGTTCTGGCACCAAGTATCAAAAACCTGTTCTGACATGCAAGCGCTCTAGCCTAAAACATGCGCTAAAGCGTCCAGTTACCTGGAGGCAAACCTGCGCGGAATATTAATTGGCGGCGGAAACCGGTTCTACAAGCAACGCATAGCTTCAAAAATTTGACCTAGATAGCTCCGTCCCTGACATCCTTTGTTGTCTGGATCAATCCCTTCCCATGCCCTACGGCGTTGCATACCTTTCACCTGTTCTTGCCTTCTAATTAACGTTGGGAAAACCGGTTCTGATTGGTCAATCGGGTTCTTTCTTTGTTCTGGCGTTCTGACGTCATTTGACCTAGATCGCACATCCCCCAAATTCCTTTCTCATCTACCTGCGCAGAGTTCACCGTCTCCTGTCTAAGGTGTCGAACAATCTTCATTCATAACTTAATAACATTATTCATAGTACACTGTAATTATTACCATTACATATCACGGGTTCGAGTACCGGGACCGACCTAAATCGCAATAGGACTTTTACCTACACTCATTACCACCCTTCATAGCGTTTCATAAACCATAAAAACTTATTTTCAATATTATAAACATTAATTATTATCGGTTCATACATTACATACTTTGCAGTAATGAATATAAAACCATATGCATAACATTTAGTACCTCTAATTACCTTCCATATACATATTTGACGCCTAAAACTAACAGTAAGTGTAAAGCTCAAAGGAACCTAAGAAAAGGGCCATCCGCTTTTCCCTTCCCACGAGAGAATATGGTTGCTCCGTCACTTGTGCTTGCAATGTTGTCTGATGTACAGAAACTGAACAAGATTTTTTCATATCCAAATTATCGATTTCTCATTGCATCAAAGTTTGCGGCACTAAAACCCGCGAGTACAGAGAAGGGGTGCTATATTGAGACGGCACTTCCTCTCGTCCATATCTGTCCTTCAACACACAAAACATGAATTAGTCAATAAAATGCAAGGAGAGAAGTACAACTCACCAGTTTATTGCTTCTATATTATGCGACTAACCTCTGTACGGTGATCTTCCGACGTGACTTTTCCTGTATTTTCGGCTATTCAAAATGCTGCTATTGTACTCGTAGTCTGGACAATAAGTGCGCTGGATTGTTGAAAGAACGTTTGCTTGGCTTTCCAATTTCAAACGTGTGAGTAAGGATTATGAGCATTCCGGTATAATGTGGTTGATTTTTTAACAATTTACGCAATTTGAGGCGAAAAAGGATCATTTGAAGTCCTTTCACTTATCTCTCAAGTATTTTCTGCCACTCTGTATATTTTTTATCGGCAAAATTACTGAAATGAGAATCGTGCCATTTATCAATATAAGCGACAAGGAAGTAAACGATGCAAAAGGGGCAAGTGGTGCCACCTGACCAAAGGGAAGGGGAGAAAGAAGGAACTGGAATTTCCAAGAATATGCTGTGTTGCGGGGTCTTTCTCACACGGCCAATGACCATTTTGACTGCCGGGTTTCCTAACGGGAGATTATTTCCACAAAGACCTAAGTAGCGGTCAGGATTTGCAAATGAATCTTGCTCCGAAATCGCTCTGTTCCTGATTAACTACGAACAGAACAGACTACTCGTTGGCAACTGTGCTGGCAAAGTGAATGCGGCTTCCTGACCTACGTACGTCGTTTCTTGCCTCAGCTTGCAATGTTGACTTATGTCAAGAAACTGAACACGATATTCACTTTTCATTGCTAAATGTTTCATAAGAAACTTCCCTCTGAAACCCTTGAGGATGAGCCGTGAGCGTCTTCCGCCGAGAGCCTTGCTTTATCTTTTTTATATTTTGTTTGCACACTTAAAAAGAAATGCCAACTTCCCTTAGCTGCGGTGGTCTTGTCGGTCTAGTCTGACCGCCACGTGAGAGACCCGGGTTCGATTCATTACCAGGGTGGGTATCTAAGGTCGGAATTTTCCCGGCTGCGGGGCTCAACCAGCATCAAATCAATGAGGCAATCCTACAGGGTAAAGGCGGCCGGAGCGTGGTGCTGATCACATCTCCTCCAAAAATTTCACATCCCCTAAATGTTCCCTAATGCTATATGCACGGGGAACGAGGTGAAACATTATAACCTTTTAAGACACATACGATAACGCATTAAAATATGAAAACATGACAGGCTAGTATTTTCAAAACTGAGAACAAAGAAAAAGCAAATACCTTCTATGCTTTACCATGAAAATTCACGGAGCGAGCCAAGTGGTGGTATTTGAAAATTCGTGATGTCATCGTAGGAATGTGGGAGGGGCTTCAGTAAAGGTATAAAATAGGGGATTACTGACACATTGTGTCGTAATATAGAGTTATTTTGTGTAAAAAATGAGCCACCGTGTTCGAATGAGCATCCGAAAAACGATATATTTAATGCTTAAAAATTTAACACATTTCCTCTGCATCTGAAAAATACCATGAACAAAATTGTCCCGTTTGTGGCTATACAAATGCATGACTTCCTTGTAAACACCTGTTACAAAAGAACCATAACAAAAATATGCAAATCAGATTTTTTTTGCAACAATATTGTGTCCTACAAAATTTGCCATCCGTCCAGTCTGTGTTTGCATAGAAGACGTATGCCTATATTCTATATCCTTAAAAATATATCTGTTCGGAATATCTTCTACAGCATTCGCTTTTGTGTAAAGTAGAAAATAGATTTACGTCCAATTTCACAAATATCTATAAAAATCTTCGGTGGAGTGGTTAGCACAGCACGTTACGAAGGCAGAGGTCCCTGGTTCGTATCCTTGGCTGAGCATTGGTGTTCTTTGTGAGTGCCCCTTCATAAATTTTATGCTCATCACTCATCCTCATCTTCGCGATTAGCCAAAGGTTGCAGAAACCCGAAGTAAAATCAACGAAATCAAATCAGAATCAAATCTAGACAGCCGCGAATTGAATCCAGGCGAAGTTTCTCCATTCTCTAGAATACGTTATTAATTTAGTTATTACTTTAGAATTTATAATACCACAGTTATTGATCCAGAAACGAAGAGCATTGACCAATATGGACGGGCTGAGATTTATATCCCGAAAACTGAAAATAAACATGCATTTAAACTTTAAAAATACCGAAATATTACAAGAATCTAAAAATATTGCTAAAAAAAAATACAAACGATTAATTTTATTAACAACATTACATTAACATTTTCCAAAATTATTTTCGCATTCCTCATGTCGTAGTGGTAACGTCGTCGCTTCGTAATCTAGGGCTCTCGGGTTCGATACTCGGTGGAGGAACATAGCCGTTCCGATTTCTCTGTAAAATCTAGGTCATGTCCCATTTAGCCTATCTGTGCACAATCTGGAATTAAAATAAAAATCTCAACACCCTGTACTGGTTTTAGGAGACCAACGAGGCTGTGGCGCTGGACTCACAGCCAGGATAATCCTCTCTGTAGGAATTGTGTTGTGGTGTTTGTGATTGTCCTTTCATCGATCTTATCGTACAGTCACGGACACTTCCTAGTGCAGTCAAAATAGGAGAAATAAAGGAACTAATTCATAACAAGATGAAATTTGGTATATATCTTCTTCATAGTATTAATAATAACATATCAAAAGTCCCCGACGATCACAACTCAGAAGTGTCCGTGACTGTACCACCATTCATTCACATTCATTCATTCATTGTAGCGATTAGCCAAAATGGGAAGAAATGCGATGTAAAATATCCTAATTCAATCAATTAATCAATCTTAAAAATCCCTTTAAGAAGCCGTCAATAAAAACTTAAAGTATCACTTAAATCACTAATCATGCACTCAATTAAAATTTTTCAATTGAACGATATGAAAAAGAAAACTACGTAAAAAACTCTTATTGCAAGTTAAAATAAATTAAATAATAACAATAACAACAACAATAATAATAATAATAACCCGCAGCGCAACAGCCTGTGAAGGCTACCTACAGACTACCAGCCTCACTTTCACATGCTTCAGCATATGTGGGCAGTCATCCAACCAGTTACGAGGTGACGTGTGGTCAGCACGACAAACCCACATTCTTGTAGTAGGTTTTTTCATAACCGAGTTAACGCCACTCAATTTCCTTACGATTGTGGGTAGCCACCGGTCCCATATATAGGTCGAAATCTCAGGAGAAAAGTTGTTATGCTCCCCCTCCCCTCACGGAGACTCGAAGAAGCGTACGTCCCGTAACCCGAGCCGAAAGCTGACACCTTAAACCTCACGGCCATGGTGAGGGACAATATATTATGATGAGCATGTATTATTTACAGATGCTTATTAGCTTTAAAACTATCACTGTGACAAATCCCTTTACCAGATAATGAATAACAAATTAAAGTGTCACTTAAATCACTAATGAGGAACTATTTTAAAATTTTCAATTAAAGAACTGAAAATTAACTACATGTTACATCTTGTGGAGGAACACCGGAGATGTTTTTAAATTTGGCCATTTTGGTTCATCAAAGGTTCTGGCAAGTCTTTCATGAACTTATGTCTTACTTTTTCCTCAGCACAAACTCGCCACACGGAGCAGCCGCATTTTGGAGGCAAAGCGAAGAGAAACAATCTTTCACGCACGTGCTTTGTTTTGCAATACATTCCTGGAAAATCCCTTTATTTGGGGTTCAGCGATAATGGAGCAACATGAATTGCCACTTTCAAATCAAGGCTCACCAGTTTTGATTTCCTGTGTTCCACAGTGCACAGTGTTTCGGATTCAACTACAGATCCTGCCCCGACTAGGCTACTTGAACGTAAACTGAAATTTTAGGATATTTTGCTTAGAATACCATTTTCGTTTTTTCCCTTCACATCATCTTAACATATTTCAGAATGAAGGTGGAGGCATGCAAAATTTGCATTAACAGCACACGCATGCTTTTTTAAACCACGTTTTGGCCATGGGAAAAACATTATATGGCCAATGAACCTAGCATCATCGTCTTCATAATAGCAAGAAATGAATTCAGGCATGAAAAACGCGGAAAGGTAAAGTATGATAATAAATACCAGAAGGAAACTGCATTGCGGCTGACAACAATATGCTAACCCAATAATGCTTTTATGTTTGTTAGCTGTTCCCATGGAACCTATCTTTAAAAGTATCTACTGCAATGAAAAGCATGTTGCATGAAAACTAATGAGAGGCGTTTGGCTTTCACGTTACTTTAAGTGAAAGTCAAATTTTAATCACCAAAAAAGGTAAATAGTACAATTGTATAATACTCATATTTTCCGGTCATTCAAATCTTAATAATTTACAATTCCACTGGCATCGCGTCATTTGTTATCAGTATAAGTATAGTATTAATGATAAATTTGTGTACTACAACATAAAACTCACATAAAAGAAGCAAATATTCACTATCCAAGATGGCACATGCGATTCCTTATCATTAGTGGAAATTAAAATATCCTGTACACTTCGTGTTTCAAAACTTTAGTTTGTTATTAAAATAAGGATCAATACAGTGACAGAAAGTTCAGAGATTGGTACAATACCTAATTGTACAGTGGAGTGCATAAGTACTACCAAGTAAATTGTTAATCACCACGTTCATGTTCTTCGTTTTATCCAATAAGAGATTCAAAATACCAAACAATATTGCAGCTTTTGCATCAACATACTTAAAATCGATTTTTTAAAGATACATACGATGCAAAAGAAAAAATATGAAAATAATCATGGACAATTTGCTGTGCAATACTTGAGCATTCCACTGTACTATACACAATATATGAGTGTTATTTTCTGTGAGTCTAAACAATAATTTGGAAGGGGTTGATGTTCATGATACCTTCTAAAGTATTTTTTTCTTATAATGTGAACTGCAAAGGTCACGCAAGATAAATTCACTTCAAACGGTCGTGTTTATTAACGTCATTGCATGAAACCTTCACCTGAAATACAATCACACTTCCACGGATTTTCATTTTAATGTCAAGCTTTGGTTAGAAACTATCTTGAATGTATCTAAATCTTTATGCATAATTCCGTAAGGAAGATTACACTGACATAATATTATTCTACACATAATTAGTTAAGAAAAGCAGCAAATTAAGAGTCATGTTTCAAAATTTCCAAATCGCGTGAAAGCATTAAAATTATACATTTTGTGTAATTTCTTCAGTGTTATTTAAGGAAAGTTGTGGTACGAATTGATGGTTCAAAATATACATTTTTATTTTTATAGAAAATGTCTCAACATACTTTGGGAAGTGGAAAGACGCCACTAAACCCACACTGCCTGAAGAAAGCAAGTTCAAGCACCAAATTAGACACCACAGACCACAGACCACCTGATGTTTTCTCAAGCCAATGGGATGGAAGATATTCAGCTAGAGGTCCATCCTCCAGGCACCAAACTCAAACTACCTGATGGAAGTAAAGTTCAACTTACAATTGGACACCACAGGCCACCTGATGTCTTCTCAAAAGTCAATTGGATGGAAGACAATAGCATCTACCAAGAGGAGTGCTGCAAAAGCAGTAGGTGAGAATTAATTTTCATTATTTAACAACCCTGCATATAATTTCGCTTATTATTCGATGTCGTTAAAGTATATTGTCGTTGTAGACGTTCAAACTCCCGAAAAAACATCAACGAAAAAGTATCTTATACTACTGGGTAACCTTTAGCTCCAGAAACCAAATGTGGCTTAGCAAGAGACAAAAGGGTTCATGTCGATATTCGCTCAGGAAAATATGGAAATGATACCAAAACGGAGACAACCTTCGAAATGTCGATTATCGGGCCTGAATGATTACCAGTTTTGGAGAGCAACAAACTGAAAGACAAAGACTCTCCAAATTGATGAAAGGTTTAGATGTGACTTATATGTTGCTTATCTTAGTAAAAATCTCTCAAGTGTGTTCAGAGGCATTTAAAGGAACTCTTTATCACAGCACTGTTGGGCCGTTCATCCACTTCTTTACAGTGGCGGTGCTGTAGGGTACGTGGGGGGAGCTGCCCCAAACACTTTTCGCCCCTGTGGTGTGTTTTCTTAATGCTAAACCTTATATACGATGGAAAGGTAAACTGTCCTTGTCCCCTCTTAGTTTTGGCACCCAATCGCCGCTACTGGTTAGTACTGATTCCTTCGTTCTTGACAGTCTGAATAATGAGGTTCTCTCATGATGAAGTTTTATCATGAATCCTCACATTGATGAAGTTTTCAGTTGCATTATCTTCAGTTGTTAAATATTTATATTACAGCAGAGGGTTTATTCGTGTTTTATCTTGTATCTTTCAGAGGCTACTCAGGACGACAGAAACAAAGAGCTGCCCTCCTGCACACGGAACGTTCAGAACGAATTGGTAAGTACCATTTACTCCCTATTTCTTATACTTTCTGATGAGTAATAATATAAATGTCATAAAAAAATTCCTCACAATAAAATTTCTGAAAACAGAGCCATTCAATTTTACTTTAAGTTGGCGAATACAACCAGAGCCGGCCCTAGGTGTGTGCGGGGCCTGGGGTATACAACATACGAATATATGGGAGGTTTATAACCAAAATTATCAGAGGTCTTGAGATTTTTGTTCCCAAGTCTGAAGTAAAGATTTCCTACATGATCACAATATAAGCATTATTTCAATTAATAAACAATTAATTTACACACAGTAGGAGTAATTGGGTGCCAAAACTGGGCGGGATAAAGGCAGTTTACTTTCTCTTGGTAGACAGAGCTTAGCATGAAGAGGTAGTGCGGGGCAAAAACTGCAACCCCTCCTAATCTCCGCCACTGTTTGCGTATATTTCTTGTTATTACTTAAGAGCTATAAGCACAACACGTTGAAGGTTAAGCCAAGGATTATGAGAAGCCAATAAAAGTTTTTAAATGAGTGTTTCTATTCATTTCTGATGTACGGCTAGTGTGATGGTCATTATATTCAGGGAATGTGATAATGTTCAACATGAAACCACACGCTGTAGTGAATTAACATTGTGTCATGTAAAATAATACAATCACTTCATGATTCAGGTTTAATTAAAATAATTCTAAATATTAAATATTTCAATTGAAATATTTGAACAAGATTCATATGCAGTACTTCATTTCACTTATTATTTCAGTAATAATGAACATTTTTAAAACAACAAAAAATCAGAGTAGTTGCTTATCTGGCACGGAGGCTCGAGCGAGTGCCTCAGTTGCCCCTCCTAGGGCCGGTTCTGATTGCATCTCATGAATTTTCGTGGAAGATAATTTCGTGTTGCTTTTGCATTCAAAGTTAGAAGGTTCAATTTTATGAGTACCAAACTTTGAGAATTAGAAGCACGTGTTGAGAATGTACAGAAAAATTATTTATCTTTTGCAAGTTGATATTTAAACTAATTTTCCTCGTGATATGTAATATTATTTTGTATACAAAGGTAGTTCGCTTTTTGGGGTCCTTTACGATATTTTAAATTTCTGGTAATTTAAAATGTAATTTATATTTTTGACACGTTTTCGTTGTTAGCGAGAAAAGAACATGCTTCACGAACCATTTCACATTATATTATTTTTTTTTCTCTGCGAGGTGCTCGTAACTACCTCCTGCTCGGTGTAATGATTCCTATAGGCAGAGTACACGGACCAAACATATTAGGCTATATAATTCTACTTTTTTCCAACTTTCCAAAAATGAAATGAATTATATACGGAAGAAATAGCAATGTTATGCAGTGATTACTAATTGAAGTAGTCCTAATCCCAAACTATCACGTATTCGTTATTAAGGACCTGCGTGTAACACTGACTGATATTGTGTAATGTTCCAGCTGATACGTGAGCATATGAAGGGTGCAAGGGAAATAATTATCAAAGACCATTCTTTATAGGATTGTAATTTCAAGTTTGGAAACTACAGAATGAAGAAGGTAAAGCATATAGGCGTTGTTTTTGTTTGGTTACATTCGCAAAGTGTTTGTCAATCAGATTTAACAGTATACACTGCGAAGTTCTATAAAATCATGTTAATGTAAAGAAGTGCACATTTTTTTTTTTTTTGGAAAAAGCTCTCTTTGTCCAGGGCTAGTCTACATTATAGAAAAAAAATGCTATTATGAGAGCATTCAGAATGTACCTTCCTAGGTTCCACAAATTGACGATAAAGCCACAAAATGTTGTTTCCTGTCATAGAAAAATCAAGTTGTGATGAGCGAACGAAGATAGCGGATAAAACCCCAATAACATTAATCACTGTTGACTGGCAACCTTGACAAGTGAAGCTGGGCAATTTTTCCTGTATTTCGGTGTTGAAAATAATCTAATCATGTAAACACTTTGTTTATTTTTAACACTAAGTAAAATGAAATCTCACATTAGGACATCGCGCAACTGTTTGGTAATTTTCTTGAAACACTGTTTCCTACACTTGCAGGCTGCACCTGGCACATGAATCATTGCCCTAATGCGTTTGCTGCCATCTGTAATTACACTACGTTAGACTTTTTCATGAAGTGTAACATTTTCGTCAGAGTAACTTATTTTTATTTTGAAACTCGCAACCATCTTTCCGATTTCCTTGTCCCAACAGCATGAACATTTGAAAGAATTGAATTACTAGAAATAAAAAGCAGATGCTCCGACTAAGGAAAAACCAGTAGCCTTCAAAACAGTTTCCTATTCAACTGATTTGAGAGGTTTCTGAGATTATGCTCGGACTTAGTTTTTTTTTTATTTTACGGTGGACTCTGGCTGTTTTTCTCCTGCATGTATTTGATTCGCTCATTTCTGCGGGACTTCGAGTGTTTTCCGAATTGATTGATTGATTTGGTGTTTTAAGTCCACTTTATGCGCAGTAAGGCTAATCGTGACTGGACCTACAGTTTTTAAAGTGGGATCCGAACCACTTGTGCCTACACCGGGTATCGAACCCGGGACCCCAAGAGTGTTTTCCGAAGAATTAGGCATATTGAAATGCCTTCCGTATAATGGCATAGTATCAAAATTCTGATTTCATTGCTTTCCCCAATACCCTTCATATACATAGGCCTATATCAAAGATTTTAATGAAGTACTAAAACATTGCAAATACCATCAGCATGCAGATGACATACAAATATATATACAAACACCATTTAGAAACAGGGGCGTGATGCTGATCACATCACCCCCACTCACGACCGGATCAAGAAAGTGTGGGGCGTTACCCCCACACCCCCTATACGCCTTCATGGCGTGGTGCTATGCACAGGGGAGCACTTTACTTTTTTACATTTAGAAACAGTGCAATGGACCTAGAAGCATTGCAACAAGACCTCAATTCAATATCTAAATGGTCTGAATGTAATGCACTCAAGTTGAATTTATTTTAACTCTAGGCACAACGAATTCACTTTTTCTACTCAAGCACAGTTTAAGCAAAGAAACAAAAACTCACTTAGTCAACACACTTGTAATGCCAAAAATTGATTATGCTTTCCCCGTATTTATAAACATCAACTAGCCTACATTACAAGCTACAGAAACTTCAAAACAGTTGCGTAAGATTTATAGTGAATGTCAAAAGAAGATAGCATATTTCGCCGTAATTACAGATACTTAATTGGTTAAACGTTAAAAATAGGAGAACATTTTTGACACTTTCTTTACGACTGTAAAGAATTATGAACAATAATGAACCTTAAATAATTATACAGGGTGTCATTTTAATGGCGCCCACGGACCACGGAAACGTATAGAGGACATCAAAACAAACAACTTTTCTCAGTAACATTTTTCTCGTTGGTGCATCGTTTCGGCGCTACAGTCGTTCAAAAAAGCCCGTTTTGCCGCCTGAATGCTGGCAACCACACACAACATTTGATTGCATTTGTGACGTCATATCCCGTCGTGAAGCAATGCGTTCCAGGGTTGCCAGGAACACACATAGTCTGTGAAAAATGACATAGCTACAATCAGCCACATTATGTACCGTAAAACAAAACGAGAAAACACGTTCTGTAACCTAACAGGAAGTAAACAAACGATACGAAAAATGGTAGAAAGAAAATAGAATTCAAGTGGAAGTAGTCATATCGAAGTTTCTGTTAGCTTACATATCAAATATTTGCAAATTTAGTTACCAAGTTGGTATCTACAATTTAATCTATCCACTTCGTCCTTCTGATACTAGTTGTCTGTGACACACTGAACAGATGACAAAATATAAATGAAAGAACTCAATTCCAAAGGTAAGCAACACATAACATAATGTATATTCAGGGCATTATGAGGCAAGTAGAAAAAATGGTTGAAAATACAGGGATATAAATAGTAGTAAAAAAAACTCTCCGACGACTGTGTTTATCTACGCACCGGATACACATGTAATAGTTTGCAACTCTGAACAGGGAAGTATATTCGCTACTGATTCATCATTAGATTGTTACTGTGGTTGTACGTGTTTTAGTCGTAATGTAACAACGTGAACCTCAGATACTCCGTTATCACCACAAAAGTACCACAAGGCATCTGGACACAAACCTGTAGATATCAACCTTTCAACGAGATAAGCAAATATAATTGACATATAGCTGGGCGTAAACAGTCAAATGTAAGTTGTAAGTAGAATAAAATTTATTGTTGTTGATATTTGACATGTAGGCTGAGTTAAAATCCGATAATGACACTTCATTTTGAATACGTTTTTTACCATTTCTCATATTGTCGGTTCACTTCCCCCTTCCCCCTTCCCCTGAGATGATTGCTGATCTTCTGGCTGTCATGTTCGGTTTACTGGACGCGTTTCTCTCTTCGTTTTACAGCTAATAATGTGGTTGGTAGTTTGTAATTTTTCAGAAAATTTGTGTGTTCCTTGCAACCCTACCGTGCGCTGTTTCGCCGCAGGAAATGACGTCACAGATACGATCAAATGTTGTGTTGGGTTGCCAGCATCCAGGCGGCAAAACGGTCTTTTTTGAACGGCTGTAGACTCGAATTGACGCACCAACGAGAAAAATGTTACTAGGAAAAGTTGTTTGTTTTGATGTCCTCTACACGAATCTGTGTTCCGTGGGCGCCATTAAAATGACACCCTGTATAATGATCAAATTGCGCCATACAGGAAGAACGGGAAACAAATTAACCTTCGTCAGAAAACACAATTTGTGATTCCTGTGCAAAGGACAACACTCTATGGAAATTCTTTCATAGTCACCGCAATAAAAGAATGGAATTAACTCCCCCCCTTCCCATCACTAACCTCAGGGGAACTCCACCCTGCAACACATAAATTAATCTAAAAGAAACATCTACTGTCCAAACAATAGTGCCTGCCTGTAGAGGAATGAGGTATTGGTCTCAGTTTTATTTATTTATTTATTTATTTATTTATTCAAAGTTTCAGATACAGCACTTTTAAGGCCTTTTTACACTGAAAACTCTAACAAATAACAAGAACAAGTCAAGGTGGTTTAAGGTAAAAACAAGAAAAGTTAAATATAAACATAAGGCATAAACAAGGAAACAAAGATTTACATATTCATTTTTAGGGAAGATCGGAAAATGCTTTCAGGGGCAAAAATGTCTATGTTTATGGATAAATTATTGTAGAACTGGGGCAGCCTGTGGAATAGAGCGCGCTGTATAAGAGAAAGCCTAGCTGTGGAGGTGTGGAACAATTCAGTGTTTCGGGTCGATCGAGAGGGAACTCTGAAGTTGAATTCTGTAAGAAGAGATTCAGATCTTAATTTCCCATTGATGATTTTATAGAAAAAATTCATATCGGCCATATCGCGTCGGGTCTGCAGTAACTGAATGTTCAAAGTAGTCAGGATGTCAGGTTTCTGAAGATGCCGCAAAGAAGGAATTCTATGACGAACAATGGCGGTAAAGAAGCTGAGGACGGAATCCATGCTAGAAAGATTTGTATTGGAAGCCATGGCCCAGACTGGAGAACAGTATTCGAGAATCGGAGAAATGAATGACTTGAAAAACAGGCTAAGAGAAGTTGGAGTATCAATTTCAGTGAATCTGTACAGGAGGCCTAAGAGGCGCATTGCACTTTTAGTTGTAGCTGCGATGTGTTCCTTAAAGTTCAGCTTTTCATCTATGATAACACCTAGATCTTTTTGGGCCGCAACTGTAGTAATATAATTGTTTTCAAGAACATAATGAGAATGTATTTTTTTCTTTTTTAAAGAGACTGTGAGGGAGGAACATTTCTGTGGGTTAAGTTGTAAGTTCTATCTTCAGTTTTTTAATTGTCTACATTATAAGTATAAATGTTTTATTTTTCTATTTTTTTCTACTGTAACAATAATTATCAGAAAGTGTCAACTGTAATATGTATTTGACTAGGGTTTGTTGTAAACCGAGGCCGAAACATGCCCTCTCAATAAAGCCGATTCTATTCTGTTCTATTTTACTCTATTCTATTCTGTTCTATTTTACTCTATTCTATTCTATACTCATGTTGCTATAACCCAATTTATGTATGGTAAACGATTCAAAAGTAGTTAAAAACGAATAAATGAAGTACTTCACAATAAAGGAAACAACTCACGATTTTATGGATGTGACATTACCAGGGATCGTGCAAATTGATCGCACAGTTAGAGGTATACTTTCAAACCGAACACACTTGCCTAAAATACAGGGTGCACATCAAGTCCTCTAACCATTTTAATAAATCATCGTGTTGCGATGAAAGGATACAGCAGAGATGTATTTCGTAAGCTTCTTTTCCCCTGACAGCATGCTTCGTTTGGATGAAGAGCACACTCCATGCTGATCGGTGCCTTGGACTACGACATTACTCACAGGAAAATAAATGCATAAAATCTATTTCCCAAGAATCAGCTTTACAGCTTGATGCATATTTGTATCTCATTTGTAAAGGTCACGCCAAAGTTCAACACATGAGCAAGTGAGAATTTCTTTCTACGTCGAGTTGTACCTTAAGCATTTTTATGCATCTTCCTGCTTCTCTCTCGATGATGCACTGAGCTACATACCTGATGCATTTTTATGTCTCAGCTGGTGCATTTACTTTTCTGTGTGAATAGAGAGATATTTTCTCCACAGGAAGACTGCAAGGGCCGACATGCAAATCGAGAACTGCTCTACTTCGAAAGTTCTACTAAAAAGTACATGTTATAAATATCTACGAGAAAATGCATTAAAGCTGCTAAGTCTACATTATATTTTAGATCATTCCCCATCAACGGGTTTAAAGTGAACATTGTTTTCTCTTTCAGGTTCCAAAGAGAAAAAAATCAAAATTTGTGGAAAAAAAAAGGCGAGATTACTGTCCTCAGTTATTGTTTTCCTCCTTCGCTAGAAAGCCTATTCAGGGCCAAGAGAAACACTGGAGTTTGTTTTCCAAGGGTTTCTTCAGCTTTAGGGAAAGGGGTTGGGCAGGGGAGGGTTACAAAGGGGGGAGAAACAGCACTGCGGAGGGGTGAATGGTCCTTGGGGGATGTAACCAAGGCCGGGAGGGACGTAGGCACCAGCGGGTTGCTGAAAAAGCAGTCGTTGGTGAAAACTCCATACTTCCACCTTTTGACGTGCCACGCGCCAATGGCTCACACGGAGCTCCTGTGTGGCATTGAGGTGGTAAACAGTTCTCCTCTGTTGGCGTTCGTGAGAGGCGGGGGAGGCAGCCCCCTCTCCCCTCTTAGTTGTGTTAGGTAACATTAAGTAGGGCAAGGGTTGCAGGGGATGTAGTGGTTGCATGGAAACTCGCTCGACTCTCTTCTCTACACTTTACGCTGCTTGGTCCTCTGTCGCCTGGAAGCAGTTCGATCTCCTTTTCCCTTTCTCCAGTCTCCCTCCAGTGACTCATGGTCCCACAATCAGAACAGCCAGTTGCAAGGAAAAAGCAGTCTCTGTCCACATTCTAGATTGGATGTCGTACGTCGATTGCTACCCCTGTAGGTTAATAGAAACGAGCACGAATGATAAAGCTTGAGTTCGAATTTTAAGTCCACTTATGCATAGATAGGCTAATTGAGACTGGGCTTACAGTTTAAAGTGAGTCCGAACCACTATGGGCCTCCACAAGGTACCGAAACCTTGATTACAAGGCGACGACGTTGGCCGGAACGACGAGACAAACACACTCAAACATTGATGCCCTAATAGGACTCGAATCTATCTTCGCATCGCGTTACTCTAACCACTCTGCCAATGCAGTCACGAATATGAATAGCAAATACAATAAATAAATGCATTTAGCATTTTATAACATAGCCTAGAAGAACATTTTCGGGGTAAGATTATTATGTTTTGGGGGGGGGGCGAGATGAGAAGGTGTTGCTTCAGTCACTGACACAATATGTTAGACAATATGGTGTCCATCTTTGTAAACATTGAAACAACAATTTGCATATGAATACATAAATCTTAATTCGTATACTTGTAGGATTCTGAACTCAGTTTAGTAATCAATGTCTTTTAGATAGCACGTACAAACACAAAATCTACTAGACAAGCAATATTCCTCTCTTAAACCTAAACCTCTTCGGGCAGTCAAATTTCTTTATTTTCTTGAAACACCTCTCCAAACAATGGATATTGTACCCCCAGCCGTTTGTCTTACTATGCCAACTTATATGAGCTTGTAGGGCTCCATACCACACCTGTTATATTTTTTTTTAGAAAAAATACACTTAAAATATTCTCAAAACTCAATTACTGACTGAGTGTTATCGAAACATTGCATAATAATTTGTTACAGTATCCGTTGCGACGTCGTTATTACGAAAGAAGGGAGGATATGGGCTTACAGCCAGGAAGAGAAACGATAGGCACTTTAAAAAACTCAGAATTGGTAGGCAAAAAGACATCGCAACATACAAAATACTGACTGACATTGATTGATCTTTCATAATTTTCTCGGATTAGCAACTCAAAACCACACTTCAAAATAGGCTCTTATGACTGAAATAGGTGAACAGAACAGCCACTAAGAAATTCATGTATTCCTGTCAGAAATGGCTGGAAACGGTTTTAAAATGTAAAAGATTACATTTTTTGTCCAAGGAACAAAACACGTATTTTAGGTCAAATCATCAGCCTAAGTTCTTGAATATTATTCCGTAAAATTATAAAACTAATCTCAGAGTTCAGCCTATGCAATGTTTTTCAAAAGTTGGAGAGATTCAATCTTACATAACGAAGATATTATACATTAACTTTACCTAAAACAGAAAGTTCCTTCACTAAAACTACTTTCATATACATTTCTTTCCCGGTATAATGATTAAGACTTGCGAAGTACACCTCCCAATTACTCATGGTCGTAACTTTCCAAATAAGGCGCAGTTAATATTCCAAAGGCTTGCTTGTACGTACAAAGTTTCTGAATCCATTTCAAGCTACGTACATCTACAGTATTGAACATCTATGTACGTTCATAAGGTATAAGTCAATGTGTTGAATGTTTCTTCTCAAGAACATTAATTACATATTATCATTTACATTTACAGCTAGAGATAGTTGGGAATTGTATGCTAGGAGTTCTTGCAATAAGGCAAATGGCGAATTTGTTTATTTTTCATCCTCCTGTTAATTCTGACGACGAGGATGAATGATGAGCTTATGAAATTGTTGAATATTGATTGGTCGATTCATTTAGGTCATTTTGCATAGCGTTTCTGGCACTTTTGTCTAATCACGACGATGATGATGAGTGATTATGTGATCAAAGAAAACTCACAAAGAGCAACCATGCCCAGATTCGAACCCGGGACTCCTGGAATCGTAGCATGTTATGCTATCCACTTCACTGCCGAAGTAACACTCGTGCCTAAGGCAGCACTATAGCAGTAAGATCGTTAGTCCCTCACTCAACATTCTCGACCACCGTGTTTTGTGATTTTTGGTTATTTCACGTCGTCTTTCTATCTCTCTTCGTTAATCACGACGATGGGAAGTTAATAAAATAGATGGGGCACAATCTCAACGTTCATGCCTTATTCAGGATTCGAACCTGGGACGTAGACATCTAAAAGCAACTGGCTACTGAATGTGACCCACCACGAGCCACTGGACCAATCATTTTCTCTTCTGTCACTTCTATTCATATTTTCTCCAATTGAACCGGTCCCACGAACAACGATGCGAAATGGTGTAATTGTAGTAAGCATGGTGAAAGCGATGGTGATATTAGTTCTAACTATGCTGCACAGATGACAGCACTTTCTGTGACACTCAAAGAATAACGTTGTAACAGAACGCAATATGGCTGTTACATCTTGACGTCTTCAGCGAAAACAAAAAGCAATAAGGGCAGATGGCATAAAATAAATGTAATAGCGTTCCATGAAAAACTGAAAAGTTTCTTGTTTTTTTTTTAAAACCATAGAGTATTTCACTGACAAAATCGGTCCTACGTTTATTCGCATCTCGCTTGGCACAACCAATCAGAACAGAGCAATACGTCACAAGTGCAGATATAATGGCGGGCGAGTGCGGTGTAAACAATTTATAGAAAAGCAATAACTATTCAAATGAAATGAAAGAACTTCTCTACGAAACGTTTTTACGTACAAATAAATGGAGCTGCTTAAATACATACTTATAGCGCGCAAAGTACACGTATGGAAGAATACATTAGTTACTTCAATTGTAAATGCTGGACAGAAATGCCTTATGAGGTTGGTGGTTACATAATGTTACAAAAGACACTTAATTTTCAGTTTGTTTGCACAATATCTCATTAATTAAAAAAATATTTCTTCTCTTAAATCACATCTCCTCCTCTTCAAATTTATTAGTAACAGCGTAACTAGTACATTCATTAATGTTCTCTGCATGCTTCGCATCGCAAATGTCAACCGAAATGTTACATGAAATGCTTTCATGTAAAGGACTGTCTGCTATAAGATGTTCGGAATCATTAATGCAGCAAAAGTTTTCAAGGAAATGCTTCCGTCTAATGCGCCCCTTTCCATGCAGGCATTCTAATACTCTCATTCCTTGTCTTTAAATTTTTCGTTGCTGTCGTGCCTTCTTTAACCGCAACAATGAGATGGAGTGATGAAATGAATATTAATAGGGCACACATAGTGGAACATCTATGCTAATCCAGGATTCGATGCTAGAACCTCTTGCATCTTGAGATATATGCTAACCGTCTCGTCACACAAACCTACTCTAAACAGATTTCAAGATCAGAGATTTGGTTGTGTGCAACGATGCACATAAATACGTATAAGTAAATGTATTTCATTTCTTAATTTGTCCATCGGAAGTTACCTTCATGTCATTTCTTACATCCGTTGTTTCTTTACTCATGATCTTACTCTCATTTCTCGCTTTTCCTATCCTCTCTCTATTCCACCATAGTTTCTTCATGTCACTTGAAACGTCCCTGAATGTTACTTTTCTTATTGAGCTGGAATTTCGTTATTTTACGTCTCTTTTCTACCTCGTTACATTAATCGTGACAATGTGGATGAATAGGAAACTAATGAATGGTCGATGTCCTATCCAGGATGCGAACCTGCGAATCACCTTTCTGTGGTTGCATTTTGTTCTGCGTCGCCTTTAGACGTCTCTATGATAATCGCGAACGACGAGGATGGATGATCAGTCCCTGCCTTGCCCAAATTTCAAACCTAGGACATCTAGCTTCCGGGCATTCTATGAAACCACTCTGCTACAGCGGGTGGCATTCCCTTCTCTTAACAAACCCCTTAGAAAAGGAGATCGGGCTGAATCTATGTTCCGTCTTTGCCTGGTGTTGCCATGCTTTCAGTCTTCCTCTAGATTACTCTCTTTGTGAATGTCCATGTTTCAAATCCAACAGTTCTTGACTTCGTACTGAAGCCATTCTTCATTATGGCGTCAGACCTTCTTCAATCAATTCCCAACATTATGCAACAATTAAACTCTTTCTTATACGATTAGCACTTTAATACACCTCAGTCCAAATGCGTCTAGGTTAAATTCCAATATTTATACGAGGTAGCTTTAAGGATTACTACGTATTGGGGAACAAAAGGAGGGAGTCGATATAATTTATTATTAGGAAGAAAATAAGAAAATCCCCCAAGATAGATCAAGCTGCAGTTAAGCTAGGAAATTTAGAAAATAGTTATTAACTAGAAAGGAACACTAGGAATTACATTACCAGGATTACTAGGATTTGGTAACAAGAGTGTATATGCGGATGGATATAATTTATTATTACGAAGAAAATAAGAAAATCCCCCAAGATAGATCAAGCTGCAGTTAAGTTAGGAAATCTAGAAAATAGTTATTAACTAGAAAGGAACACTAGGAATTACATTACCAGGATTACTAGGATTTGGTAACAAGAGTGTATATGCGGATGGATATAATTTATTATTAGGAAGAAAATAAGAATATCCCCCAAGATAGATCAAGCTGCAGTTAAGTTAGGAAATTTAGAAAATAGTTATTAACTAGAAAGGAACACTAGGAATTATATTACCAGGATTACTAGGATTTGGTAACAAGAGTGTATATGCGGATGGATATAATTTATTATTAGGAAGAAAATAAGAATATCCCCCAAGATAGATCAAGCTGCAGTTAAGTTAGGAAATTTAGAAAATAGTTATTAACTAGAAAGGAACACTAGGAATTACATTACCAGGATTACTAGGATTTGGTAACAAGAGTGTATGTGTGGATGGATATAATTTATTATTAGGAAGAAAATAAGAAAATCGTCCAAGATAGATCAAGCTGCAGTTAAGCTAGAAAATCTAGAAAATAGTTATAAAGTAGAAAGGAACACTAGGAATTACATTATGATAGGTACAGGTACGGACAGGTTTACGAGGATAGTAAGTGAATGGGGAAATTAGCTTGAAGAACGCAGCTGTGCAACAGGTAGGGTTAAGTGGATATATTTTAGAAAAGCAAGATAGGTACGGTTGGGTAGAGAGAATGAGGATGTTAAGGATGGTTTAACGAAACCATAAATATAGGTGATAAACGGGGTGCTGGACACTCCACAAATGCGCTGTGGTGCACTAGTTATATTAGGAAATGCGTAGCGTGTTAGAGTGAATATATGATACCTAAATGTCAATAAGGTATGAGATAAATATAAAATAAGGAGTGATGACTTCAATAAGAATTTGAGTGCATTCTTAGCTCATCACTAGATACAAGAGAAATACGTAAAATACTTTACCATTAAGTGTTACGTGTGTTTAGAGAGAAATTTGATGAGACTCGGAGGAAATGATAGGTTAGGTTAATATGAGTTACAAGTTAAGTTACGTGAAAATTTAGGATAGGTAAAAGATAGTTTAAGTAGATTTAGACATGGTGACACCCTACTCATTCTCCATAATCATGAGGCTCTGGCATGGGCGTCTGCAGTGTTTCCAACTTTTAAGTTAGGTGCGAAAAGTAAAAGGAAGGGAAGGATGGTGAAAGACCAATTGCAATAAAATGGTAAAAAAATGTTCGTAGTTGTTAATAAATATGCTATTTCAGGGCACAGTATAGGCAAACAGGTAGCGAGGGGTAGTCTAGGAGGATGAAGAGTAGGGCACAATGCACAGAGGGTGCCATTCAAAGAAGAAAGCAAATGAGAATATGTGACGGAGGTATATTTAGGGAACACACTGCAAGAACTTTCATATTTACAAAGAAGTAGTAATTGTATGTTTTTAAAGAAGTTCTTCAGGCACTAATACATAACCAAAATATTCTTTAAAATGCTCAACAATTTTAAACATAAATGCGAGCTACGAATCTTTAAGTATGACCTATATTATTTTGAATGAGTTTTTTCTTATTCCCTCAATTCAAAGTTTGTAGTATGTGATAAACTAATCATAAGACGAAAATATCGATGGACGTACATAAATTGTCGGTGCTTGGTAGTGCGGGTGGGGGGGGGGGTGAAGGGGGCCCAAATAACTATCTACGGGACAGAGTATATATTTACTACAGTAGAACAGGTATACTACTTGTGTCATTGATCGCAGTTCGCGGTCAATAAATTCACAAAGGTTGACCAGGTTCAATCTAACGCATTGTGTGTACATTGACTAAGAAATATGTACAGTTTTTTTTGGAAATAACATGTGAAGCTGATAGGCTTTACTGTGCTGTGGGCTGTTTATTGTTTCACAATCCTTAGGTGAACATGGTTGGTCGTAATGAATGGGTGATTCTGAAAATATGTCAGGTTCCATGCCTTGTCTCCCGGACTTTTTTGCTTTCAAGATTATGATAATATCAGTCAAAATGTGCATCGGTATTCCCTTCCTGCAGGCGTCCATGGCCTCCAGCCTTGATACTTTCCAGCATCTCTTCTTGGTTAGGGATAGCACTGGCATCAAGAGACAAGTGGGAACGGCGATGAGGCTGGGTCTAAACATGCTCTTACACTAAAACTACCTCCACACACCAGAGAGTTTCTGTGCTACCGCTATTTCTGAGGTAGAATATGGGTTTTTATGCTTACTTTAGTGAGTAAGGGGGTCTCCGGCCGCTTAGAGGTGGCTGGAGTTCCTAATAGTTAGTAAGGGTGGTCTCCGGCTGCTGTATGGTGGCTGGAGCAACCATATAGAGTATAAGGGGGTCTCCGGCTGCTTAGAGGCGGCTGGAGTCCCCATAGCTAGTAAGGGTGTTCTTCGGCTGCTGTATGGCAGCTGGAGTCACCGTTAAAGTAAGAGAACTGTAGTTAACCCTCCAATTCCCACTTTGTTCTTTGTAATTAGCTAATAACTTTTTTTTTGTATATGTTTGTGTGTGTGTCTGAGTGTGGGTGTGTGTGTGTGTGTGCGTGGGTGCCTGCGTGTATGTATGTGCCTCTCTTGTCCCTTTCGGCGTTCACTACGGAGTGTTGGGTATCTCACCGGGCGCCTCTCTTGCACGTCACTCGGGAACTCGGGGTGACTCATTCCCACGTGGAGGGGGGTTTAGGCGGGAAGGAGGGCGGAAGGCATGGAGGTACCCCACGTCCCCCTCCGACCTGGGTTCTCCCATTGTCCAGGATCTCCTCTGCGTGTTGGTTTTCCCCCTAGGGGAAACTGGAGGGCTCAAAGGGGTCTCAAGGGGCCCTCAAAGGGGCCTAGGGGAACCCTGGAAGGGCCCAAGAAGACTAAAGGGCCAATGTGGGTCTTAAAGGACCCAGGAGGCACTTGTGTCTTGGGAGGGGAGGCTCAAGGAGTCAGGGAGGGAACATCTAGGGCTGGGAAACCCAAAGAAGAGTGGAACTCCAGTTACGCGGGAGACGGCCCTTTGAAAGAAAAGAAAGAAAAGAAAAGAAAAGGAAAAAAAGGACAGTGATCTTCCGCAAATTATGGAGTTATCCTGGATCGAGGAGTGCAGCAGACACAAGTAAGTTTTTTTCAAAAAATAATGTTTGGTATAGTAAACATGCAAACTCGTATTTGTCTTGCACTCTTGTTTTACTTTTACGGTGCATATATTATTAATGGTCTCTTGAAAGAAAGAGAGGAAGCATGCAACACTAAAATATGCATACAGAAACATATCCTTCGTTTTTTGTGTGTATTTTGAATATTATCTTCAGTAAAATATATTTGGAGTCAAAACTAATTGCTTATATTGTTGATGCAATAAAAATTCCTCCCGGAAATTTTTGTTGGGGGATATTTAAGTGCACGATTTTGTGGGAAAATCCATCAGTCACCCTCACATTGATTTGAACGCAGAAATATATTGAATGTTGTTACCATTTCTGTAGAAGTAGTCACATTCAATGCTGATTAAGAATTCAATCAGAAACATGCCAACAAGCTTCAGTTATTTTCTAGGGTAAAATCAGTAATTACTTTACACAAGCATTTTGTAAGTGAAGCTTGATCACTGAAATAAAATTCCACCTTGCAGTATTTTAATCAACAAATTTCAGGTTCTGACAAAGTGTAACGAATTAGAAGAACATTGTTCTAGATAAAGAGATACCAAACGCGACGTAATTTGGATACAAATGACTAACGTTTCTGACTAGATACCAAGACAAGATAACTTTATACTAGAAGGCTAGGTACGTGATTAGAGTATATCATTCTTCTTGTATTTTTATTGAAAATAATTTAAAGTTTTTCTTTCAGATTGAAAAGAGAGTCCTACAAGATGAATGCATCACTGAACCAAACTCGCCTCATCTGATCCCAGGTGCAACTGTACGTTACAAGAGAAATAAATGTGTACCGTTAGCAAGCAACCTTCGATATTTATTACCTTAGTATTTTTGTAGGGTAAGAAGGAATATATAAAATCATTTATATCAGGCTGTGCAGACTGGAGTGTAGATGTAATACAGAATTTCTCTCGTAACATGAGATTTTAATAACAGGGAATATTTAAGGATGAGTTGCCTCGAAAATTTATAATCTTAAATTGTTAATGTTACGTGGAAAAAGTCTATTCAAATTATAATATAACTATGAACAAATGTAACTATTAAGTAAGGTTAATGAATATTAATAGTTATTTGGAGTTTGCAACATGGTGGTATACACAATGCATTACTCAATCACACCAGCTCAAGCAGCTGAGACAATTATCATGCAGTTAGTTGGACACTGTCCATTGCCTTAAACTATCCTTATTCTAACACTACGTTTCGCTTCTATGGGGGACAATTAGAGACTCACCGAGGTTTACACTCGCTGGAAACACTGCACAAGAGGCAGGTCGTTCGGAGTCCACAGCTGCCTGCCTCGTCCACTTAGCGGCAATATAATTTATGACTGTTGATTTGAGCGAGGGACACCCAAACAAGTCCTCGGTCAACTTTCTTGCAATATGAGAGTTTTAAAGCTGTGACGTCTGGATAGAAGCCACCAGATGGGAGAGAACTTCTGCCCCTGAGATATCTGGAACAAGTTCATGAAATTTAAATTTTGAGTTTGTATTGACATTTCTAGACTTTAGTTTTCGGGATCCAGAAAGTGCAGAAAACATTTACGGAAGTCGGAAACTGACATTGACAATACACGCGACGGTATTTTCAATTACTTTTTTTTTTCTACAGTATCTTTCGGCGCGTAAAATCATGCACCAGGGATACCATGAAGGAAAGCAGAGAAAGTGATCTCTATATGTTTTTATTTTCTCGATTATTTTATAATAATAGTGGACTCAAATATGAACTTGTCAACAATGCCAAAGTATTATCAATTCAATTACAATTTTATGATCTGTAAAATAATTAGGGCTGAGCCGATACCACTTTGAACCGATACCGATGCTGATACTCTCACCGATACCCACCGATATCGATACCGATACTTGAAAATTGCAATAAGTAAAATTTGTTCAAAATATTGATCAATATTTGTGTGTAAATATTCTTCTCCAATTATATGTATCGATTTACCAAGAAATTTGCTTTACAATATTCAAGAATTGGATGAGAATATTAAAATATATATTATGTCATAAAAAAATATAGTTTGTCTTGCAAAATTGGTGAAAAGAAAGTTTGAATTTTGCATAATTTCCAGGATAATTAGACTCCACGAAAGGGTTGCGCGGCATTTTTGCGGAGCTTGTGAAGGACCAAAATGCCGGAAAAGTATCGGCTGATATCGGTGGAAGAATTCCAAGAGATACTTTCTGATACTGATACCACTGGTATCGGCCGATACCGATACATCGGCATCGCTATCGGCTCAGCCCTAATAATAATAATAATAATAATAATAATAATAATAATAATAATAATAATATTAATATATATTTTCCTAATGACTGTAGATGAAGACATGCCTCTCCTTCCTGCGGACAAAAATTCTTCGGGCGCCCTAGGTCGTCAGAGGAATGAAATGAATTAACTTTACTCCCATTTGTATGTGATAAATCAAATAATAATGTATTTATGGTTTTGGGTATTTTTCAAACACCATAGCCTACATTATAGCTTACCAAAGTCTTCAACGGGGGGACATTACCGAACAGTAAGTCTCTGTCTCGTCTCGATTTTACAGAGTTTGTCTTGTTCTCGGCCCTGTCTCTATTTTCAAGAGTTTCATTAGAATTTTGAATATTGAGATGTAACAAACTTGTACCAATCCCTTCGAGTTCTGAGGTCTCGCGCGATTTTGGTTTAGGTTAATTTCTCGAAGGCCACACATTCTGATTGACCAGCTATCCAACGAGACGAGAGTGTCGAACAGTAGGTCTCGGTGTTTTCAGTTCTTAGAGATGCATGTCTCAACCTTGGTCTCGTCTTTTGGAAGTCAAGGCAAAGTTCCCCGTGCATGTAGGACCGTGCAGAGGAGGCACATTTAGTGGATGTGGTGTATAGGGCCCCACATATTCTCGATCTAGACCGCTTTGGAGCTGATGTTATCAGCACCACGCTCCGACCGCCTTCACCTCCCATGGTTTCCTCCAGGTAACCACTGATTTGAGGCTGGGCGAAAACCGGAGCCGCTTTAAGTGTGGACAAGGCCGGAAAAATTCCAACCTTAATCGAATCCGGGTATCTCGCGTAGCAGTCAGATACCATACCGTCTAGTCGCCAAAACCTGCCCTTCAGTCAACCGGTAAACTATCGTTTTCTACAGAATTATAAGTTTCCTGGCCTTCTCCCACAGTGCTGATTTGAAAATCGCAATCCAAAAATGTGACCCATAAAGATTTGGATTGGATTGATTTGGTGTTTTAAGTCCACTTTATGCACAGTAAGGCTAATCGGGACTGGACCTACAGTTTAAAGTGGGATCCGAACCACTATGTGCCTCCACCGGGTATCGAACCCGGGACCCCTTGATTACAAGGCTAGGACGCTACCACTGCGCCATCGGGGAGGCCCGACCCATAAAGAGCGTCCGAAAAGTAAAAAAAAAAGCCACCAAATGAGAAGTATGAGGTAATATAACAAACTTTCGAATTGCAATAATCGTATGACTAGTCCCAGTGTGTAAAGTTTATGAAATAATAATACTTTACAATTTTTTAATCAAAACATTCACAAAAAAGTTCATGGAGAATTGTAAATTAATCAACGACAACCAAATTCTATTGATTTGTTTGTTTGATTTGGTGTTCTAAGACCACTTTATGCACAGTAAGGCTAATCGGGACTGCACCTACAGTTTAAAGTGAGATCCGAACCACTATGTGCCTCCACTGGATATCGAACCCGGGACCTCTTCATTAAAAGGCGAAGCCACTACCACTGCGCCATCGTAAATGCCATTGAAATCGACAAACTATATATACTTATTTTCTGGTTAGATGGCAGGGTAGGAGCCAGTAGCCCCTTGACCCATAGGGCATAGTAATTGGTTCAAATTATGTTCCGAATTATTAGTGCTTTCAAAGCACTCGACTCACAAGACTAATAAATTACATATTGCGTTAATGGAGTAGAGCCAAGCCGATATTTAATTAGCAATATATTATTTAAAAAATAAATGTATACATATAATTCAATAAATTGCAACAAAATTCTTGATGAAGAAAAATATCTTGATTGAATTTCTAGCATATATATCGCAACGTCCTCCCCACTACACTAACAACACAGCGCAGGAGTAGTGCGTTCAACACACTAAACCGTGCAATTAGGTGGACGGCAAAAGTGTAGCCATATGCGCTAACCTTTTGCCAGCCGTAGAGCATGGACTCAGAATTATCTCAGGGCTTGCTGGGTGTAAGGAAAGATTATACCAGCTTTATATATACATATATTTTTTTTATAATCTTAACACAAGGGTGTCCGTTAGCACAGTTACACACGTGTCTTTACCTGAAACCGTTACCACGCGCTTGCATTTACTTGTACAGTGTCTCTCAAAAGTTTTAGGACAACGACATTTTAAACTAGGCAACCCAATTTACACAAGCCGTTGGTGGGTTGCGTGCAGAGTTAGGCTCAATTTCAGGGTTGCCACGTGCACAATAGATATTTATAAAATACGCGAAAGAAATATAAACAATTATTATTGTATAAAATTGTTAAAAACATCACTATTATATCGCAAATGACAAAATTATTTCTGAAAGAAAAAAAATAGGTTTCTAGTATTTCATCGCTGATGAGTCTACAGTAAGGAAAAGAGGTGAGAGGAAACGAAAGGTTACAAAGGAGAGGAGAAAGAGAAAGCGAAAGGAGAAGAGGAAAGGTAGAGGAGAGAAGAAAGATAGGATAGACGAGGAGAGGAGATGTAGTGAGGAGAGTGGAAAAAGATTCGAGGAGAGATGAGGAAAAATAACAAAGAAGAGAAAAGAGGAGGAAAACGATAAGAGGGAAGTGGAGAGTAGAGTAAAGGAGAGAAAAAGAGAAGAACGAAAAAAGAGAGTGCAGTGGAGTCAGAAATCTAAGACAGGAAAGGAGATAAGAGGAGTGGAGAAGAGTGGGATGGAGATAAGATGCGAGAAAAGTAGGGAAGGCGATATGAGATAAAAGCAGAACAGAAAGAGGGGAGAGAAGAAGGAGAAGGAACTGGAGAGAAGAGGTAGTTGCAGAAAATATCGTCTGAGCGTCAAGAATGGATGCATTGGTCAAATTATCGACATGAAACATTCAATAACATTTTGAAATGTATTGGAGATTATATTAGATCGGTGCGAAATGCCTTTTGGCTGAGTTCAGAGCAAATTAAAATCTTCCATCTTCCATGTAAGATCTTTGATTTTACCTGCGATTACACCACTAAAAAATGAACTTAAATTTTAATATTTATAAGAATTATTCAGTTTTTCTCTACTTCTCGGTTCGTTGAAATTGAGATTTTGCAATTCAATATTTCCCCTTCCCCCATCGTTAATTCCAAACTGAATCATTCCGTTTCACACGGCGTGGACAATGAACACAATGGGATATGTCTAAAACTTACGAAAATTTTCTGCCACCGGAAGGGTTTGAACCTACGACCATCAGATTGACAATCCTGAACGGTAGCCACTACCCTACAAGCTTTCGTTCCTTAAACCAGGTAGAAGAACCGCTACACCACGCCTTTACCTTCGAATGAAACAACATTTTTTTCTAAGTATTCTGTCCCTTTAATATTGTAAATGTCGTTTGGTATACGTGTAGTTGAACTTTTGCTTTAATTTTGATTTGCTTTCTTGTAGTATAACCGATATCTTCGAGAAATAATTTTCGAAGTAATTAAAAACGAGAATATTGGTAGTTGTGAAAATGCGAGTTATTTCTTCTAACTTATTATTGTGATTAGACATTACTAATGGAAAATATCTAGAGGATTGAACATTACAGGACGATGTTCTTTTCCTGTGATACTGTAACAGACAAAATGCTTGTTTACTGATGCAAGTATTGTGTCCAGAACAGTCTTATGAAATGTATTTGCTGTTGCGTAAGGTAACACGAAATAATTACACCGTGTGCGAACTACCAAATCTGTGCAACGTTATACGTAAACAGGCGGAAAATTTTATTCATAAAATCATGTCACATTTGACAGTATTAGTCAAGAGAGACTCGTGGGACACTGTGTTAAGGTGCTGGACTAAATCCTTCTAATGTTTCTTACCAGAAGAACAACAATTTCTAAGGAAGAGCAACAGTGATGATCTTTCTTATTTCTTTTAAATGCTTACACTTTCCTTTAATTGGGTTAAAAATAAATAAGAATATTGCTTGTATTTCTGTCATTGACGTAGACCAGAGAGAGAGACAGACAGACAGACAGATGTTACAAAATAGTTCAAATAGTGCGAGCGCTATTAAAAAGTCATGATAATTCTATGTTGCGTACTTAGAATTATTCATACAATAAAGAACATGTCTAATTGTGAGTTAACAAAAAAACAATAATAAAGAGACATTTTCGCATCACGATTGCAGTTCGAAAAAGTCGGAACAGGGATTGAAAGCAACGCACTGTCCTGATTAAATCGGTAAATCGGACGTCTGCTAGCCTTGCATCAATGATTATAAAACTAAAACCACCCAATATTGCAGCTTGAATACTTTTGCGCAAGAAACAGATTCATTTATGCAAGAGCAAAATTGAAATTTTTACACATTTCAAAAATCGACGATGTTATTTTCGTATTTATTTATTTATAGGTTCACATTTAAATATTTTAGGGTTCGAGGGGGGAGCATGGCCCACATGGACCCTCCCCTGGGTACTGACCTTACGTAGACAGTGGAAGAGAAATTTTGGAGAACCTTTCTATTAAATTTAGTATTTACATTCACCTTATGCTCAGATAGATTAAACCGTTTATTGACAAATCGTGAACTTTTCGTTTAATAGATAATATTTGGTTTTAGACGACGGGAGAACATTGGTCGAATTTCCTTTCTTGCTCTTTTGAGAGAATATATACTTCTACAATAGCAATCGCGTTCGGAAACCGTGAAAAAAATGACTTGGTTTTCAAAGGCAGGCAAGCTTGGTAGTCTAGCTTGCTTGCGATCAAAGTGACGCACTCACGCTATTCAAGGCCTCTTCTTATCGCAAAACACTGTGGTTCGATGCACAGTGTCTGCACCCAGCACGTTACAAGTGACCAGAGTCGAATTTTAAAGAGAATCTGAAGAATGGTAGATTTCATCAGAGGCGGCTAGGTAGGCACCAGCTCAACATGCAATAGTTTAAGTGATAATTCCTGACAAACAAAAAAACGTATTGAATAATTATTGGGATAGTAATACGTGTATCCGCTCCTTTTTAACAATGTAAGCTCGAAGACAATCTGTATTCCATTTATTTATATTGGCAACTTGGTCAACCAGAGATTATTTTATCGACTTCGATGATCGAATTGTCTGATCGATTTTTTTTTGTTTACCCAGGAAAATGCCCCATAGGAGATTTCCGAGACCGGGTTACGCTACTCACTCGTAGCTCCCCAATTTCTTCACGATGGTGGGTTTCTACCGGTCCCATACACAGGCCGAGAACCTAGAGAGTGAGCATAGGCGGACTCGAATCCATGCCGTCCTGCAGTCCGAGTCCAAAGCACAGCTCCTTTGACCGCACGGTCACGGAGGAGGACTTTTCTTATCTTACCTTTGGCTAATTGCGACGATGAGGATGAAGTATGAATAGAAAAATAAAGAAGGTCACGCACAAAGTAGAGGACGATCTTCAACCTCTTGGGATGACGAGTTCAAGCCCTTAATATGAGGATTTCAACCTTAGACGACCTCAATTTCAAAATTATAAACAAAATGCCTACTTACACTAAACTTCTCATCAAGGCCAAAATAGTTTGTAACTGTGAAACTACCCCTGAATACAAATTGACATTTTTTTTTCCATGTGAGTAAGAATTCAATGTGTGGCATACAGACATAGATGATACCTTTTGAGAAACAATTAAGTGTACCCTGTCCCAGGATCTCTGGAGCAAAGTCGCGCATAGCGGAAGAGAAGTGGGGAGAGGGGATCGAGTGGACAGAGCGAATCAGTGCACGATGCTGGGAAGGCTGGTAACTACAGTGGTTTTCCTCCCTCCACGCAATCCCATTCCTCTCTCACGTGTTCATCGCTGCTCAGATACTTTTTTTCGTTCACCTGCTCCAGAGATAAGTGGGACAGAGTGTAGTTCGCATACATGTAGCAAGTAACGTATCCCAGAATGAAAATTCCACGTAGTTTTAAAACGTTTGTTTAAGCAATGAATGACTGGAAACGGATCACACATAATTCCCTTGCCAAAATCTAGTGGTCGAAAATTAATTTCAAGACATTTCATATCTATTCACCATATTCCAAGTTAAGGAACTATTTCGTAGATGTTCATGAAACCGTTATAAAATTACAAATAAAATATATTCACAAGCTTAGATATACCAATACGAAGAAAGAAATTCAGAGTTAAATTTCAAATGCATGTGTATAAAGTAATTCTAGAAGTACAGAGCTATCTACGTGGGCCGTTCAAGTCAATCGGGGACTTTTTTTTCCAGGTTTAAATAGACGCCTAGGCTGGAGGTTTTGTATGCAGTAGGAACTGGCAACTGTGTGCTGTTACTGGTAGGCGGCGCTCATTTCCCGCGTTTCTGCATAGATCGTTATTCAAGATAGCGGACAACAGTGTGAATGTCTACATGGAACAGCGTGTTGTGATGAAATTTTTAGTGAACGAGGACAGAAAACCTGCTGAAATTTACAGAAGACTTCATGCTCAGTACGGTGATGAGACACTCTGTCGCAGTAAGACATTTGAATGGTGTAAGCGCTTCAAAGATGGCCGTATCTCTATTACTGACGATCCCGGTCGTGGTGGATCACAGCCCACGGCAATCATTCCTGGAAACATTCAGCGCGTGGAGCAGCTGATCCTGGACAATCGTCGCATAACTTGTCGTGAAATTGCAAGGGTGTGTAATCTGTCGTTAGGAACAGTGAACACAATAATTCATGATCATTTGTTGTTCCGAAAAGTGAGTGCACGGTGGGTCCCAAAGCAGCTGTCCGCTTTTGACCGACACAGAAGAGTTGAAGTCTGCAGAGAACTCAAGGACCGCTATGACATGGAAGGCCAGGATTTTCTGAATCGCATCATGACATGTGATGAAACATGCGTTCACCATTTCACTCCAGAATCCAAAAAAGCATCGATGCAGTGGAAGCATACGGAATCACCACCTCCCAAGAAATTTCGAACAGTTGCGTCTGCTGGTAAAGTGATGGCAAGTGTCTTTTGGGATAAACAGGGGATTATTCACGTTGATTTTTACCCCATGGTGTCACTATCAACAGTGAGTATTACTGCCGTGTTCTGCGTGATGTGCATAAAGTTTACGGAAGAAACGTCCGGGTTTCATCACAAAGGGTGTTCTCTTTTTGCAAGACAATGCACGACCGCATACCGCTCAACACACATTCCAAACATTCCAGGAAATCGGCTGGGAGATATTACCACCCCCCCCCCCTATAGTCCTGACTTAGCGCCAAGTGATTTTCACCTGTTTGGACCCCTGAAGGAATTCCTTGGAGGAAAACATTTCAACACTGATGATGAAGTGAAGAATGCTGTCCTACAATGGTTCCGCCGTAATGATAAATCCTTCTATGCGGAAGCATTCCAGGCGTTAGTTAAACGCTGGGATAAGTGTATAACTGTAGCAGGAGGTTATGTGGAAAAATAAATCCAGTTACCACACTTTGAAATTTGTTCTTCTATTTTTTTAAAAAAAAAGTCCCCGATTGACTTGAACGACCTAGTATATCTGAGTATTTAACTTCTTTTTTGCAGATAACGTTTACAATATTGAGGCGACAGAATAATTAGGAACTGTAGCTCCAAGAAAACAAAGGGCGTAGTGTATTGGTTAGAGTTCTTGAAAGGATTGCGGTCCCACGTTCGATCCTCCATACTAGATGTTCCTTAAAAAAGAATCCCTTCCATTAAACAAGAGTATGGTAACATTATTTGTAAGAGCAGTATATAGTGGCTGCATTGTTCTGCATATGAAATTTATAAAAAAAATAATAAACAAATAAATGAATTGACACACGTTCAACGGGATATTTTTATATATAAGATCGTGAATAATGATACTCTAACGATAATTGTGTACTGCTTCAAAGACATTGACAAATATTAATGAAATAACTATTTATATGTGTGGCAATTCAGGACATGCTAATTTTACCCCTTTTCCCACTTGAGTTCAATGCAAGGATAAATCCGCAAATATGGAATGAAAAGTTCTCACCATGTGCAAATCTCCATTAAATGTTTTCGCCGAGTCTTACTACTTTCGTTTTCTTTGTTACAAACAACACTTGTTTGCACGTTACATGCAGGAGAGTTGCATCTACATTTCAAATTGGTCAGCTCCTTCTACCTGGCTTAAGGAGCGAAACCTTGTAGGGTAGTGGCTACCGTTCAGGATTGTCAATCTGATGATCGTAGGTTCAAACCCTTCCGGTGGCAGAAAATTTTCGTAAGTTTTAGACATATCCCATTGTGTTCATTGTCCACGCCGTGTGAAACGGAATGATTCCGTTTGGAATTAACGATGGGGGGAGGGGAAATATTGGATTACAAAATCTCAATTTCAACGAACCGAGAAGTGGAGAAAAATTGAATAATTCTTATAAATATTAAAATTTAAGTTCATTTTTTTAGTAGTGTAATCGCAGGTAAAATCAAAGATCTTACATGGAAGATTTTAATTTACTCTGAACTCAGCCAAAAGGCATTTAGCACCGATCTAATATATTCTCCAATACATTTCAAAATGTTATTGAATGTTTCATGTCGATAATTTGACCAATGCATCCATTCTTGACGCTCAGACGATATTTTCTGCAACTACCTCTTCTCTCCAGTTCCTTCTCCTTCTTCTCTCCCCTCTTTCTGTTCTGCTTTTATCTCATGTCGCCTTCCCTACTTTTCTCGCATCTTATCTCCATCCCACTCTTCTCCACTCCTCTTATCTCCTTTCCTGTCTTAGATTTCTGACTCCACTGCACTCTCTTTTTTCGTTCTTCTCTTTTTCTCTCCTTTACTCTACTCTCCACTTCCCTCTTATCGTTTTCCTCCTCTTTTCTCTTCTTTGTTCTTTTTCCTCATCTCTCCTCGAATCTTTTTCCATTCTCCTCACTACATCTCCTCTCCTCGTCTATCCTATCTTTCTTCTCTCCTCTACCTTTCCTCTTCTCCTTTCGCTTTCTCTTTCTCCTCTCCTTTGTAACCTTTCGTTTCCTCTCACCTCTTTTCCTTACTGTAGACTCATCAGCGATGAAATACTAGAAACCTATTTTTTTTCTTTCAGAAATAATTTTGTCATTTGCGATATAATAGTGATGTTTTTAACAATTTTATACAATAATAATTGTTTATATTTCTTTCGCGTATTTTATAAATATCTATTGTGCACGTGGCAACCCTGAAATTGAGCCTAACTCTGCACGCAACCCACCAACGGCTTGTGTAAATTGGGTTGCCTAGTTTAAAATGTCGTTGTCCTAAAACTTTTGAGAGACACTGTACCACACACGTGCTTTTACCTGTACCACGCACGTTCTTTTATCTGTACCGCCTTTGGTCTCGAAGAGATAAGGGGGCAGGGAACATCCAATTTATTCCTCGCTGTGAGGCGCCAGGGGGAGTATGGGGACCTAACTTTATTTAGGGCTTTGGTCGCCGCTGACGTCACGGGTTCCCCTGTAAAAGAGAGTAGGTTGTGCGTAGTACCCCAACCACAGCCGGTAATTGGCCGAAACCAATCGGTACTCCCGAATAACGGGCGCAGGGTAAAAGGCTTAAAGGATACAGCGACACCCCCGGCGTTAGCTGGGAATTGGCAAGCCAACCGGTGTCTTTTATGCAGGGACGGCAGGTTAGAAAGGAAGGTCCGGGTGCTCCCAGACAAGCCGGGCAGGTAGACCTGGGCACCTATCAGCCGAAGCGAGCGGTCCAGGTAGGTAGGTTGCTGCTAGGCTCTTCTTCTTCTTTCTTCTTTCTCCGTCCTTCCTTCTGGGATGGCTTCTAGTCTTCAGGCTGGGAGGCCAGTTAACCCTAGATGTTTGCCTGTTGACATCAGGGAGCCAACTGAGCTCCGGGCCTGGCTGCGCTGGCTTTATACTCGAGGGGGCGGCGCATTGGTGGTGAAAATTTTAACTACAATTACGCGTTGCTAACTCATTTTTTTACATATTGCAACCTTCGTACTGAGAAACATCCAAGAAGTGACATTAAGAAAACACTAGTGGAAAAATCACTAGTTGCACGTGTCAATTTAAACTAAAACTGTGTGCATTCAGACAATACAATTGATATTGAGCCTCGCAGGACCCTTTAACGAATTGAACAGTATAAATGACAATAAATGATAACATTCACCGAATACAGCGACCACGCAGGGTCGAAGCTAATAAACGTAGAGGTGAATCCGTTAACGTTTTCAGAATAGAGCGACCACGCAGGGTCGAAGCTAGTAAACGTAGAGGTGGATCCGTCAACACATTTAAACTAGAAGTGTACGCTTCGCAGGGACTTTTAGCATGAACTCTTTATCCAAACCTTCTTAACAAAATATAATATGGCGACCACGCAGGGTCGTTAAATGTGGCGACCACGCAGAGTCGTTACATGCGCCCCTTCCTCGGGCAAAAATTTTGTAGAAATTTAAAACTTACAAATTGTGGAAAATTTTTCTGGAAATATTAAAAATCAAACTGGTAAGAGTCTCTGTCTCTGTCTCTTCTACGCTTCAGTCACTTGGTCCTCTTCTTCCCTTACTACTTCTCTTCTTCGCTCCGGAGAACATCTGTAGAGGCGAAGGTTGTCGAAGTTGACTCTGTAGACTGGGTTCTTGGTCGACGGGTTCAACAGCAGGGCAGTGTTGCTTCGAACATCCGTGGCGACATAGGGGCCAATAAACACCTCAAATAGCTTGGCTATTGTCTTATTCTTTCTGGAACTCAGCTTATGGTTCCTGACAAGAACCAAGTCACTCTCTTGCAACTGGAATGCGTTTCCTTTTACTTCAAACTATCTTTTCTCACTTTTGGAGCGTTCTCTAGTTCTTGCCATTATAACTTTTGATCCCAGTTGTCTATTTGGGAATCGGCTTCGTCGATGGGCCAGTTGAAGTGGTCCAGAACTTCATTAGGCACAGGCCTGTTAAAGAATAACTCTGAAGGTGCATATCCTGTAATGTCTGAAACAGAGTTGTTTAGGAGCCATGAAATTTCTGTTAGATACTTTGACCAAGACTGGTGCTCACGATGACAGAACAATCTGAGTAACCGCACTATTTCTTGGTTCATTTTTTCGATGGTATTACTGCTGGGGTGATAAGCGGTAGTGAAGTAATACTTAATCCCTTTCTTATCTAAATACTCCTTCCACAAGCCAGAAGTAAACTGTGTTCCTTTATCAGATAGAATTGCTCTCACCTTTGGAAAATGGGAGAAATATCCTCTTTCCATTACATTAAGGATTTCCCTGGCCGTTCCTCGTCTCAAAGGGTAAGTGGAGACAAATTTGGTCCCCACATCTACCATGGTCAAAATATACTGGTACCCATGAGACATAGGCAACTTTCCGATTAGGTCAACCGATAAAAGTTCATGAGGACTTTTCTGATTAATGTGTAGCTTATCCTTCAAAATACCTAATTTGTCCATTTTTGTTTTAGCACAGGTGAGATAATCCCTAATATGTTTGGTTATATCCATCTTCAATTTAGGCCAAAAATATCTACTCTTAATTGTCTTAAGGGTTTTAGCCATGCCGAAGTGACCTAGTTCGTCGTGGTTTTCCTTTAGGACCCTCTCTTTCAGATTCTCGGGGACACACAATTTCCAGAAGACTTCATCTCCAGATGTTTTCCTAAATAAGAGGTTTCCATACACTTGATACAATCTTTTCATCTTGGATTCAACTGGGGAGTCGTTAACTTCCTCTTGCCTCAGAACCTTTAAAACCGACTTGCAGAAATCATCCTTTTCTTGGGCCTAGATCCAATTCTCTACATCCTCCACTTCTCCCCTTTCTTGCCAAACTTAGTTAACATGGAAAAATTTTGTGTCCTTATCCTTCACGCTCTCTTCGGCTGGATAACGGCTGAGTATATCGGGAACCGTGTTTTCTTTTCCTTGTATATAAATAATTTCAAAAGAGTAAGATTGTAGTTTCAGGGACCATCTGGTAAGTCGACAGTTCCAGTTCCTGGAATTTTGGAGACCAAACTAACCCTCTGTGATCAGTGTAGATTTTAAAATGTCTCCCGCGAAGATAAATCTCAAACATACTTACTCCAAAAAGTATGGCCAGGCATTCCAGTTCATGAATAGAGTAGTGTACTACATTGTTCTTTACCTTCCTGCTAGCATACTGGATTACAGCTTTCTCACCGTTCTTCCCCTGAAATAAGACACATCTTAAACCTTTGGTCGAAGCGTCACATTGTATGCAGAACTCCTGGTCTAAATCAGGTTGAGCCAGGGCAGGAGCGGTTACCAATTCTTGTTTAAGCTGGTCGAAGGCGGATTGCTGCATTGAACCCCAATTCCATTTAGCGGTTTTAGAGAGTAACTTCAGCAATGGTTCTGTCTTAACCGAAAAATCTTTTACGAATTTCCGTCTCCAATTTGCGAGTCCCAAAAATTTCCTGACATCTTTCTTAGTTTTAGGTTGTGGAAACTTCAGGATGGCTTCGTTCTTTTTCGGGTCTATTTTAATCTTATCTCCCGAAATTAAATGGCCTAAATAAATCAATTCACATTTTGCAAAGTTACATTTTCGAAGTTTCACCTTAAGTCCAACCTCTTCTAATCTGTGGAGCACCTCTTCTATATGTTGGATATGGCTGTCGAAATCCGCATCGAAGATCAGAAGATCGTCTATGTACACAGTCAGATAACTTTCAGTTTCAGGTCCAAAAACTGTATGCATAACCGACACAAAGGTAGACACAGTATTAGATACGCCGTAAGGCATCTTCAAAAATTTGTACTGGCGACCTTTGTACGAAAAAGCAGTGTATTTTCGGCATTCTAGTTTCAAAGGAATCTGTAAATAACCTGAAGCTAGATCTAAACTTTAAAAATACTGGGCTTGTTTAAATCTCTGCAGTGACTCATCAATAGGTGGCACTGAGCTTTTAGGAACTATCATAATAGCGTTTAATTGTCGAAAATCCGGGCATGATCTTACGTTACCATCGGGCTTGTCTACTACTAGTAATGGATTTAGATAGGGTGATACCGATGGTTGAATAACGTTCCAGCTTTTCCACAAGCTAAGTTCTTTTTCTAGAGCGGCCCTTTTCGAAAGCGGCACTGGATATGGCGGGCGATGAACTGGTTCGGTACTTTTTAAAAGGATCTCATATTATGCACTTTCCATGGTACCGGGCTTCTCTGAGAACACAGGTATATATTGATTCAGCACTTGCAGCAACTCCTGTTTCTGGGAATCATTCAGAATGTCTATAGTTCCGACCTTCTCCTCGAGGTCTGCCGGTTTATGCATTCAGACTTCGTCTCTTTCTTGGACCTATTGGATGTACCGCACAATTTCAACATCCAGTGGATTCCCTACATCTTGATCCGGATTTCCAAAATACAATTTTACCTAGTCTCTTCTGAAATTTATCTCGGCCTCGTGCTGCTTCAAGAATGGCATGCCTAGAAGAAGATCTGTACCAAAACCTCTCAATATAAAAACTTCAGTACTGAACACCATACCTTCAATCTCCAGTTCCACGCGTCTGCTGCCAAAAACACGCTTCCTATGGCTTCCAGAAAAATCCACCAATCTTATCTCTGGAACCTTCTGTACTCGAATACCTGGTATTTATTCCTTTAATTTTGTCCAAATTTCGTAACTCAAAATAGAGCATTCGCTCCCAGTATCTATTACACAAGTCACTGGTATATCTATTAACTTTGCCGCCACTGCTGGTGATTTGTATCTAGTCCTTGATTCCCTTGCGGATTTCAGTTCAGTCTGTAATTTTACTTCTTCTGTTTCAGATAGTTGGAAGTTAACCTTCAGTTCTTGAATAGCTGTATCAGGTCGCTCCTCAGAGGGCCCTTGCCTAAATGGGAACGAAGCACCTAGACAAGGATCTAGTTTGTTTGCAGGATTCAGACCTTTGATTACGCAGGAAGTCCCGAGTTGTTTCAAGGGCTTCCTCCTGCTCAGAGGTCATAACTTCTCTGGAGGGTGACTGCCTTCCACTTGGTCCCGTGTCTCTAGGTGAAGGTCGCCTAGGTGAATTAGGATCACTGTGTTCTTGATTGTTTCTCCTCCTATCGGGAAATCTACGATCTGGCCGTTGATTTGGTCGATAAGGTTTCCATCAGCCATCCTGGTTACGGTTCTGTCCTCTGTTACCTCCACACCTATTAAAATTTCGAGTTCTCCAAGAGTTTTCTGGTCTGGTGTTATTCCTGGTCTCAATGCTTCGCACTTTGAAATTCTTATTGGGAAGTTCTTTACCTTTGAAGTCCTCTCTATTTCTCCAAAAGTCAGGATCATCGTATATTTCAAAGTCCTTGAGGAAGCTGGTCAATTCGTCAACTGATCTGGGAGCGTGCGCAAGGCAGAGATTTCGGGTTCTATAAGGTAACTGACCTATAATTAAATTCAGCACCTCACTCTCGCTGAAGTTGTCGCTTAAATTCCTATAGGCGGCGTAAGTGCTCTAAGCGAAGCTCTCCATATTTTCATGTACTGGACGGGAATATCTTATATTTCTTACTGCAATTAATTGTCTCTGCTTAGCCTTCTCGGAGGCAAACTCTTCTTTAAACTTTATGCAGAAATCAGCATAGCTAACAAAACTGTCTATGTTACCTGCCAGCCGATGTTCAGCTTTACCTGTGAATACTCTAGGTAGCAATTCGAGTCTGTAATTGTCAGGTACTTGCATGAGCTCGAAGCTTACATTGAGCTCACGAAGATATTTCTCTGCTGACTGAGCTTCGATATCACCCTTGGACTTGGGGATGTGTGCGATGTCAGCCATTCTAGGCATCTTAAATTCGGTTCTTCGCCGAGGAGGTGACCCGTCGAAACTATCTGGTTCTCTAGGCCGCTTACGCTTATCCGATTGAAGGGTTCGCAGATAGAAAGGATTCTGCACCACTCTAGGAGGTTCATAAGAGGTTGCTTCAGGATTCAAATTTCTATCTCGTTCAATGGAATCTGGAAGAACATCAGAATGGACTCCCGGTTGTATCTGTAACCGTTCAATCTTATCTTGCAGTTCGCCTACTCTTCTGACTATAGACCCAGTCTGCTCATGAATTTCTTGCCGAACAGATACTTCCAGTTTCTGTGTCTCTCCGCGAAGAGAGTTCACTTTTTCGCCGGTTGCTTTAGCCATCGTTTCTGCAGCTACTTTGTGTTCTTGTACCGCCTTCTTCATAACTACGGCCTGCTCACTCAGAGTCTTTACTGCTGAACTTATGCTTTCTACCGATGCCTCTATCTGCTTAACTCTCTCTGGATCTTCACTTCCACTTTCCGTCGTAGACTGCGCTACTAATTGTAGACAGACATCTAAATTTTTCTTAATTTCTTCCTGCTCTTGCTCCATTTCACCACGCCAGACAGCTAAAGGTTGTAATTGTTCCTCTACTATTCTCACTACTTCCTGATGACAAGACATTCTAATTTTATCTAATTCCTCCCTAAGACTTTCTAACTGGTCTGTCTTATGTTGGGAGAAAAGAGTTTGTCATTCTGCTCTGCTTCTTTCAGCTTCCTGACCTTGAACTAAGGCATGGAGAGTTTCTAATTCTGTTTCTCTCTTCTCTTCAGCTTCTCGTTTTTCCATTTCTCTTTTCTCTTCTGCTTCTCGTTTTTCCATTTCTCTTTGCTCTTCTGCTTCTCGTTTCCATTTCTCTTTTCTCTTCTGCTTCTCGTTTTTCCATTTCTCTTTTCTCTTCTGCTTCTCGTTTTTTCATTTCTCTTTTCTCTTCTGCTTCTCGTTTTTCCATTTCTCTTTTTTCTTCTAGAGACTCTATTAGCGACCTAAGTTCTTGTGTCTCTAGTTTTCTTTTAGCTTCTTCTTCTGCTTTTTCATGAAGCCTTTTCTCCTCCATGGACTCCACTACTTGTCTTAGCTCCATTACCTCTTTCTTTCTAACTCTCTCTAATTGGGCCATATTTTTCTTTCTCTGTTTCTCTTCCATACGTCTACGCTCTTCCACCTCTCTAGTTCACCTTTCGGCGTCTTCCGCTTTCTCTTTCTTCCTCTCCTCTTTATCTCTCATCAGCCATTCTAATAACCAATGGTCTGATGGGGTCGTACTAGGAGCACTTGGTTCTTGCCCGGAAGACATCAAGGGTACTGATGAGCAAGTCTTGCATCTGGACTCTGCAGTGGACACTGAGGTCTCTTCTTGCCCCTCACATCTACAATGGAACTTCTGGAGACATTGGCAACACTGGAAAGACTCCATCTCTCCTCCGGTATCCTCACAGCATCCGAACCCAGTCTCTTCATCTACGGTTTTCCTCCCTCTGCTTCTTAAGTTCATACTTGACACGTCCCTTTCCATTTTAGCACACCGTCTATGGTTTCTTCCACAACCTATATCTTCTCCTTCGTGAATTCTTTGGACGAACACTAACACTGACACTTATGAGACCTTTCTAGTCCTTGTAGCTAATAGGCTCCCCCTGGCTTGCTGGTTTTAGTCTTTACAATCGGGCCCCACGTTAAGGCGCCAAAAACTTTATGCAACGTCCTCCCCACTACACTAACAACACAGCGCAGGAGTACTGGCACGGGCTGCGTTCAACACACTAAACCGTGCAATTAGGTGGACGGCAAAAGTCTACCCATATGCTCTAACCTTTTGTCAGCCGTAGAGCATGGACTCAGAATTATCTCAGGGCTTGCTGGGTGTAAGGAAAGATTATACCAGCTTTATATATACAGGGTGTCGCAAAACTCTTTCAACAACGCTTGGGTGCTGGTAGATATCATTAAAACAAGTAACTTTTCCCTATAAAGATTACCTCGAAAGCGCTTAGTTTCTGCGCTATAAGCGCTTAAAATCTATCCTGTACGTATGCAACCCAACACAGCAAACGCTTGCTCCGACATAACTACCAGGGGCGCGTGGCAAGGTTGCCACTATCGTTCCTCGTTAAGAGAGTCGACTTGAAAACAACAACTTGGGAGTCTTGCCTGAGTAAAATCCAAAACATTAATGATACTTGCGATGTTGTAAGAAGCATTGACAGTATTTATAAACTGACCAAGACAAATAATGGGCAGACTGAAATTCAAGATTACGTACTCATTCTAAAATATCTCCATAATTGATCGATTGATTTGGTTTATTTTAATTTGCTTTTCTGCCACCTTTGCCACCAAATCCATGACGAATTACTTAATTATGCCTCTACTGCATTCTGCCCGTAATTTCCCAGGCTTGTTCAAGTACGTTACTGCATATTACAAGAAACTGTATATTATGTTTACTGCTTTTCTTCCTGAAATCTATTCCCAGCTGTCTTCTTCCCTCCCTACTTTCCACAGCTTCGAGGGTATTCTTGCCTAACATATCTTGGCTCGCGAATCCCATCCTGCAAGCTTGTTTACTCTGGAGGACACTCCAGAAATATTTTCCCTCTAAAACGAACATGTGTTTCCCGTTCGGTGGCCAGTAGACAGACCTCTTCTCGCCCATCCCCCACATCTTCAGTTGGTGTACAGTGACACGCACTGTCTGTGCGTAAGACATTGTAGCATTTGTTGCTTGTTGTGTGTGTGTGGGGGGGGGGGGATATTACGTAGTTGTCGCGTGTAAAAATACACGTTGTCGCAATCATCTGATATTGTGTTTTTCTTTCCCTCCTCCTGGTGGAGTAATGTGTCTCTCGTACGCCACATGACATGATTCGTTCATTCCTCGCGTGTAACTGGGGTATGCAACAGTGCTTAAGATTTCGGATTTTGTGTCCCGTGCTCATGTTTTGATGTTGGAGGTCGGGATGTGTTGTCTTTAACGCATTTCTCATTGTCACGGTCCTTCTTGCTGCGTTACATACCATTTCCATGCATTGTTCTTGCTGGAAATCCCCAATTCCTTTGAGGACTCCATTGCGCATGCGTGCAGTGAACTTTTCATAGTGACTTCCGGACTGAGCACATACTATTCCTTTATGATTCCCTTGGAACCGCCTCTCTATCTGTGATAGTATTCGTCCCAGTTAGGTGTGACGTTCACTTTGCCACCTTTTGCGAGGCTCCTATCTCGGAAACGAAGCCTCAGTCGTAAAAATGGAACTCATACTTTTTGTTTGTTTTCGTGTGAGGAATCACCTCCAAAGCGTTGTAAACGACCTTTAGAAACACCCTGTATAAATCCCAGCCTGCGTATGATGAAAAATCTCTAAATAAACAAACAAAAAACTCACCGTTGTTTCCTCCAGCAACACAATAAATTATTTCGACTTTTTAATTAGGCCTACATTGAAATTCCAGAAGTGTCTCTTTCTTTATTTCATTACAATTTTTATATTTATGTTTATATTTTACATACCTGTCATTTTCAAATATCTACTAATAAATACTGATAAAAAGCAATCACAATATCCACAATAATTTTGATGTAACAGTTATGTGGGTTTTGGCCCTGTTGCCGAGTGGTTAGCACATCGCGCTGCGACACCAAGGGTCCCGGGTTCGAATTCCGCTTGGGCTTGTTTGTTTGTGAATGCCCATTCATCAATTTCATCATTTCATCACTGATCCCCATCTACGCAAATTAACCAAGGGGCACAAAACGCGAAGTAAAATAAACTAAATCAATCATTCAATCAATTATGTAGGTTTGGAAAAAGCAACAGAAATATTGAATTGATGATGGGTGGCTAATACTATTTAGAAATCCTAGTTCTACACATAAATTTTGCCTATCAGTTACGTAATCATGCGATCTTTCTTGTGATTAACTTACGTAGAATTACTCGTAAAAGAAGAAGGGGATGGAAGGAAAGATTTGTTTTGAGGACGTCAGAGAACGAATCAATCACGATGAGAAGGGTTTAAACTTTAGAAGCATCAGAGGTTTGGCCGAAAAGGTCAACAGAATCTGTAGATGCAGATGAAGTAAAGAAGAGAAGGTATGTCACGAAGTATCCATAAGAAAATTTTGTTCATTTCTTTTCAAGTCGAATTTTATGCTCAGATAGCTAATCGGGACTAAACCTACAGTTTAAAGTGGAGTCCGGACCAGTGTGCCTTGGGCTTCCACCAGGGGAGGGGGCAGTAGAAACCAGAACCTCTTCATTATAAGGCGACAACGTTATGCCATTGGAGAAAAAAATACAGAAAGAACTCACTGGGAACGTGTTATATTATCACCATAAAAAATGAGTTCATTGAAGAGGGTGTATTGCCAGAGACAAATATTTGGGACTTTCGGAAAACAATGTTATTGTTTCACGGAGTTAGCTGCCTTGATCCAACAATGAAACACTGTGAAATTGAAACTACCACCTAAACTTTCGAAGTAGTATGAACTAATGAAACTCCACTTTTAGAAGAATATTTTAGCTGGTTCGACTGATTTGTTCTACGTGAATTCACTTTCCTGCTAATTTTGGCTAATGGCGACAATTAGGTTCAATGGTGATTAGATGAAAGTGACGAAGGAGGGAAAACAAATACACGCAGACATTAAAAATACAACCCCCCTCTCCCCCCCCCCCCCACACACAAATTATTATTTTGACTGTGGTTCGCCTGCAAAATTAAAGTTTCCAGGGTATACTGTGCAGGATAGAGGTTGACATTTGAGCACTTTCGAAATGGTCACGCCATACAACCCAAGTCGTCTGTGAAAAAGAGATGAATTCCCGGGTATGGTGATCAATTTCGATGAATTCCTTGTGTCCAAAATCACATTCCACAAAATGCAAACTATTTGTTACTTCAGTGCATGTGTTCATCTAACCATACGTGTATCACTTCTCCCGCATGAGTACCGAAGACTTACTTCAGGAAACGAATAACAACTTAGCTAACAGATTTTTCAATGTTACTTGATTATTACCTTTGGATGATATTTTGTCAAAACAGCCTTTCATAAACCTGGGGATACTTTATGCAGAATGAACAAATAATTGGTTTTTCCGTGTGTGTGTGTTTACATTCCCAATAAGACATTAATTTTTTATCCAAATATCCAGTGGCGGCAATTAGGAGGAGCGGGAAAAGTGTTCATTAACCACCAAGTTTCAGTCAAAAACTCATATGATGAAAATAATATGATCAGGAACATGCATTTAAATTACGAAAAAGTAATTTAATCCTTCACCATTGTCTACCATCACTATTTCTATCACTGTCGCCTAATATATACAGTAGAGTAGGTATATGTGCCTTGTAATTTTGCACTTGATGGACAAAATGTGATGCAACCAATTCACATTTATTTCACTACATTGACATGAAGGAAAGAATGTGATTAGAATGTATGGCTGCGCACACAAAAACACTTACCTTGAAATAATTGTGTTCATCGGAGACAAAAAAGTGGAACAAGATGCGAGAATAGATTAGAAAAGGAAGAGGAAAGACACCAAACACACACACACACACACACATACATGTGATGTGTGTGTACATGGCAGTCAAGAGAAACATTTGAAGAATGGAACGAGAGAAAGTGAAATGGAGAAAGAGGTAACAAGCTGAGAAAGAAAGATATAAGAAGGCATTAGGCAGTAAAACAGAAAAAATGAAAAGGGGAGGAAAAAAAAGTGAAGGTAAATCGGAAGTGTAAGAGAGAAGGGGAAAGATATGCATGTAGGTCGTACATATATGTGTCTTACATGCATATATATATATATATATATATATATATATATATATATATATATGGTCTTACATTTATACCTGCCCACCCTAATCTATCAATATACAGTTTCTGCCCACCCGGTCGAAAGTTTCTGGCGCAGCCCCTGCTTCTTGTTTATAATAGTGATATCCCTAATACTTTGTAGGCATCGAAAGATGTTTTGTGCTGGCTGATACACGATTTGAACTGAGAAGTTTTATGTACAATACACTTCCCAAACACAAATCTCATACCATGCCTTGCATTAATGCTCCTGAGTCTGGATCCCAGGGAAGCCAAAATGAACTTGGAACCTGAAAAAAATATATAGCTTGCACATAGTAGTGAACAAATAATCATAACAACAAACTCTAAATCCTTACATGTGTTTGTGTCAGTACAGTGTACTGTTTTGTTCTAGCAGATGATGCATGATCTATCTACAGTCTGCCATAAGTATACAATGTGTAAGTAAAAACTGCTGTAAGACAATTTTTATCCACATCTAATTTTTACATGACATATGTTTAAACAATTTGTATTAATGCATGATCAAGATAAACATTATTTCATAAAAAATGCATAATTATTGTGCTCTGAATTTTCTTTATAAATTAAGTAAATGCAAACTATATTTTACACAAATCTTGAGCACTGCACGAAGAAGAAAAATAGCTCTCATGAGACTTCATTGAAGCCCATGTTAACAATTGAGAAGGTGAATGGAATGGCATGGACAAATAATAATAATAATAAACAACATCAAAACGATTGTATACATAACTGGTAAAAATATATATGCTTCTATGATGAGTGATGCTTGTATTGTGAACATTTTGGATGCATGATTTTGTATGATTTAGCATTAGAGTTTTCATTTCTTTCCAGAAATGTACTATTTGTATTGTTCCGTTTTCTTTTGTCCCGTTACAGACATCGATAACATATGCACATGTTTTCTATCACTTAAGTTTGTGCTTCTGCTTTTCATCCGTCTGCCTGCAAGCACGTTTATACAAAACCGAACTGGGGACTGTTGGGGCTTCACTTCGATATCATTGACGATTTTCGCATGGCTTATGGGATGATAAGAAAAGGATGCATACCTAAGGTGAGAAATGAGTATTGTTATTATTTATGGTTCGTAGAAGATGGAATTGCTGTTTTTAAATCGCGGGAAGACCTAGGTAACAGATCCGAATGTTTCATGATTTTTCGCAAGTTTTATAGGAGTATTAGGAAGTGTTTACAAAACTGGAAATGATTGTCGGAGTAGGTTCGAAACTTGGAGAAACTAATTAGCACAGTTAAAAGTTGCACAAAGTATTAATTACAAGATAAATTATGTTTTGAAATGTATTATGCACGAGCAGGAATGCCATGCAAAGAGGTGCTAACAAACTATGCCTACTTAAATTAATCTAGAAGTGTATTTTCATATAAATCAGTGCAAGATATGGGTAATTATTAACTTGGTTTACAGGAGGTTCAGAGAAACAATACTTTTGTTGGGAAAATGAGGTTCCACAATTTTGATCAATCCTTGGCACCTCCTATCCAGTACCAAATTACTGTGAAGATATTTCCGAAGCAAAAAAAGGATTGCCGATATCTCTAAGATGTGTTTTAAGCACACGCAAATGCCCACTGTCTTTTCCTTCTGCTTCTCGAAGACGTCAAAACACAGATTATGGGCCATTTTTGCATCTCTATTTGCTTTTTGAAGTTAGATGTCATACACAAACACAGAATACAGAATATGGCGAATGTACACAGATGTAGTTCGCTGTAGCCCGCTCTAGGAGGGTAAAAGAGGGTCCTACAAGAACTATCCGCAACTGTGGCCCGATATGTAGTCCACTGTAGCCTGTAGACCGCTGTAGACAGTTTCAAGAATCGCAAATTGAGGAAATGACTACATATTTGACCACAAGCCTGTCGTGGCTACATATTAGACCACATATCGGACTACAAACAGTTCGTGAATCGCGTCCCTGATCTAGCCCAGGATAGGAATAGATGTAAGTTATATGTTGTAAAGCAATAAACCCTTGGGGCCGGCGTCTGTGGCGGAGTGGTTACCACAGCGTGCTACGACGCCAGGGGTCCCGGGTTCGAATCCTGGCCTGGGCATGGATGTTTGTGAGTGTCCATTCATCAATTTCATCATATCATCACTCATCCCCATCTTCGCAAATTAGCCAAAAGTGGCACAAAAGGCGAAGTAAAATTAATCAAATCAATCTTTGTGAATGTCCCTTTATCAATTTCATCATATCATCACTCATTTTCATCTTCGTTGTTATCCAAATGTAGCTGAAATGCGAAGTAAAATAAATCAAACCAATCGATCAATCAATGAACACTCGTCCGTACACGAATCAATTGTCATTACATTGAAACACGACATTTATGGCCCAACAAAATCGACGATGAAAAGGCGGTGAACAACGTTATTATTAAAAATCTTGAACGATAAGATATCGTACAGGGTGGCGCATATTGTATCTACCAATAGAAGTTGGCAACCCTGTCGGAACGCAGGTGCGCATGCGCAGAAGTTTCCCATGCTTAGGCAGCTGCAAGTCTCGCAATTAGTCTGCCATGAAACGTTGGCCGGTTCAGACACGAATCGTGACAGTAGAGGCGTTCATCCGAACGGGTCCCATTCAGGAGACGCAGTAGGTACTGCACTGGGAAGCATCATGGCGCCACAGAATCCGCCTCCTTCGACCTGAAGACTTCTGTTTCTGCACGCTGCCATTGGCTCTCTATTGTGTGGCCCATCGTATCATGTTGTGACGCTCTGGCACTGGTTGATGGACCCTCATTGGACCTTCGTCGCAGTGTTTCCTGCGTCTCCTGAATGGGACCCGTTCGGATGAACGCCTCTACTGCCACGATTCGTGTCTGAACCGGCCAAAGTTCCATGGCAGACTAATTGCGAGACTTGCAGCTGCCTATGCATGGGAAACTTCTGCGCATGTGCACCTGTGTTCCAACAGGGTTGCCAACTTATATTGGATGCAATATGCGCCACGAAAATGACAACGATTTCACATTTTACGGAAAAGCGGCAGTGTGTACGGCAAGAAAAACATAAATAGATTAGACGTAACAAAGACAATAAGTTTATTTCCAAAGGAAGATGTACCGTATATAAGACACTCGAAAGAAGTGTGATGCATTTTTTCAGTATTATAAGAAGTATGCTCGTATATTTAATCTCAGACCCCAGAAGAGAAACTGTGTAATCATAATGAGGCAAAATATTTTCACAAAATATAGCCTAAACCAAATATATTTCCTTTGTTTAACTAAAATACAATTTTAAATGATCAATACAAAAATATTATATTTTACGGTTGGTTTCTCGCAAGTCACAACCACGTGCTTACATTTTCCGCTTCACTATATGTAGACACAGAATATAAATAAATACCACTCTATGGCTCGATGCTTAATCGATAACATTTGTGCTCTGATTGGTCGACAGCCTGTTTGTTTCCTAAGTAAGAATTATTGAACCCTAACCATGAATTCAAGATGAAACATGGTCTGTGCTCTCACGCCACTTCTTTAAGCGTTGAATTCAAACTTTTTCGAGGATCATTTGATCATGTACGACAGCGTTATGAATGCCAGAGGGTTCATAACTGATATAAAGACCATCATGGCGACAGTATTTAAATAGTATTTAAAAGTACGTAATGAATTATTTGTTGTCCGAGAATTTCACCTCTGTAGTAACTGAATTTTCATTTTTAGTAAGAGCTACTACAACTGCATGCTTCAGGAATATATTATTTATTTTCTTGTTTACACACAAATTTAGATGTTTTGTATTAAAACAATATTTAAATAAACTTAACAATTTCTGGATCGTCGTACTTGAACAATTTATACTTAGAGAAATTTGTTAATAAAACCTGTATTCTTGAGTAAAGATATGAAGTAAGAATGTCAAAATGATGAAGCTTATTACTGATGGATTGATTGATTTTGATGTTGTGGGCACTTCAACACATTGGCTATATTTTCCCGTCACGCAATACGGGGATATGCCCCTTAACTAAATCAAAATTAAGGGCAGGCCTCTAAGAATAAAATAAAATATCTGTTAAAAACTTCCTTATTCAAATTTCAAAACGAATTAATTCATTCTAACACGAGCTGAAACAACACTGTCTACGAGCCTTACCTCTTAAAAGCTGAGGCTGGAAAGGGGTACTCAACACACACCATAATAAACAGGACAACACACAGCATTACAAAGGGTCATACTGGCGTAGGTCGCGACGCCAGAGCCTCGTTGTCATGCAACATTGCAGTAACCGGGGTGTACTACGTGGAAGTGAGGTTGACTTTCAGGTGCATTACCAGAAGGTCGCCCCTTACACCCCGCTTATTATTATTATTCTTTCTAGCCAATAACAAATAAGCATTCCATAAAATACGCTGGATATGTTATTGAGAAGGGGGGATGGGAGTCTTAACAGAATCTACATGAAAATTTTTATTACACCAAAAAGAAATTATCTGGAGAAGCCATAACACATCCAAAAAATAGCCTTCTAGTTTGGCAAATGTATAACTCGGACTGATCAGTCCTAAAAGTGGCTCGCATAAACTGTGACAATTCTAATTCTAATTCTAATTCGCTTCCTTTTCTGTGTAGAATGAGAGCCGTAAGAAATGATTGAGCGCCAAAATAAGTCAAATCTAATTTCCGAATTTTAATATCGTTCCATCTCCACCGCGTCGACATCTCTATGGATCGCAAATGAAATTAAACCTCGAATTCAACGGGAATTAATTGTGCACCGAGTAATTAGCGGAACACGCTTTTACTAAAACAGAATGTCGCATCTCATCAAAAATGTCTCTTCAGACATTTCACAGCTTTAAATTGTAATTCTCTTTCAAACGGTAAGATAAATTGAACCAAGAATTCCTTGTAGTCAATATATTACGCAAGTTGGTCCTTCTTTTATAGCTAAGAAGGTTTATCCTGCTACTAGGGAGAGGATTTTGCTCGAGCCCCAAATAGTTCGCACGGACGACGCTAGATAGGGTAAGGAATTAAGAGCTTCTTTGCTCGAGCGAATAACGCTCGCAAAGGCAAAATGGACGGTATACACTCGAAGCCTAGTAATACACGTATAACATGGCCGTATTTGTAGGGGGGTTAGTTCACCCCCCCCCCCCCGAAACATCTGACATGTTGGATTAATGGAAATTCAGAAACCAAAATTTGTAACACATTTTCAAATGTATGCTCAGTTTTACAAAAATACAACAGGGAGACAACGTGAAATGATCGAGCTAGAATTTTCAAACATTTTGAAATTCTGAAATTTGAGGGATACTAGTTTATTTCTTGCAGCTCACCTGCAACCCTTTCATTTTCACTTCTGCTGTCCTCTTTCCAGTGCTGTTCCTGGATCTGACTGAAAATTTCCTTTTGATTGTTCCAAAATTCCCAATGGTAGCACTGTTAAGCTTTGATTCCATGTTAATAAAACATTCAAATGCTGACCAAGGGAAATTTATTGTATAAAATAATATAAATTAAAAACGTAACGTTTCCATCTTCTAACAGGATCTTCTTCAGACAAAGATCTCTTTCAATTTATAGTGAATCTTTGTCTGAAGAACACCCTGTCATAGGGTGAAAACGTTACGTTTTTAGTGAATATTTTTTTATACAATAAATTTGTCTTGGTCAGCATTTGAATGTTTTATTTTTTACAAAATTCCCGTTCCAACTTTTTAATTCCCTGTTCGATATGAGTTTTAATCCCTCAGCGCGTTACATTCACTATCCTTCACCCAGCGGTCGATATACAAGGTGGTGCTAAATTCCGTTTACAACGCGGAGGAGGTGAATCGCCAAGTGAAATGAAGACGAAAATGTAAACGGAATTTTGTCGAATGACGCACCGTGTCAGAGCTAGACGATGCCGAAATCGTGTGAAAATGGACTCCACTCCTCCATATGCCCACAAATAGTACTCATAAAGAAGATGCGGCACGATATATATTAAAAAAAAAAACACCTTGCACAAATCGCGTGTCGAAAATGAATGCGGCAGGGATTCCCCACAAGAAGTGAGGGATTCCCGGGAATATGTCCGACATGGAACGCAGGTATCGAATGGGGGAACAAAGGGAAATGACGGAGGTCACAGCACATGAACAGCATTTCGCCAGGAAGTGTCCGAAAAGCAGGCTGCAGAATGGGATTCCCCAGAGAAGAGGGGACACAGACAACATGTGCAAGAGGTGTATGATGACACACACGTACACAAGTTGTATTCTTTATTGGTTGTGGAAATGACATACGATACATATCGCATACGTTGTTGAAAATGTCCGCCAGCCATATCCACACTCAGACGGCATCGGCGTAGCAGGGACGCTCTAGTATGCTCAAATACGTTGGGCATGACAGTGATCATCCCAGCAGCGACGGTAACCCGAGCAACGAGGTCCTCCACACTTTCCACCGGAGTTTCGTAGACCAGCCTCTTCATTTCGCCCCACAAGAAGAAATCTAGCACTGTGAGGTCGGGTGACTGAGGTGGCCAAAGAATAGGTCCACGCCTACCAATCCATCTATCACCGTATGTATTGTTGAGTAGCTACAGCTTTGGCTCGGCGGTCAAAATGTGCAGGGGCACCGTCATGTTGATACCATACAGCTTGTCTAATTGCAAGGGGTACATTTTATAACAGTTCAGGTAGAACTTCCCGTAGGAACACACAATAGTTCCCACCGGACAAAGTATTGGGCAACACGTACGGACCTATCAGGTTGTCCCCGACAATGCCACACCACACATTCACTGCGAACCGTCGCTGAAAATGACGCTCAATGATTGCATGCGGGTTTTGCACATCCCACACGTGACTATTATGGGTATTGAAGACGCCTTCTCTGGTGAATAGTGCCTCGTCGGTCCACAACACTGCATTTCTAAAATTGGGGTTTGCAAGGGTTTGTTTGTATGGGTGCATACCCTCATCGTGCAGCACGCGTAACACATTGGTATGGTGCGTGTGTCACACATGGCCAATGGCACGGGTGCTGGTGCCTGGCGTCTCCCGTATCCTGTCCAACACTTCCTCCTCAAATTGGACACTGCGCACACTGCGCGGTCTGCCACGATCCCACGCCCTAGGTCGTACAGATCCAGTTTCACGTAAACGAGCATCCACCTGTTGAAACAGGACATGTGATGGTAGGCGCCGATTTGGAAATCGTTCGCGATACACACACCTTGCCTGATGGCTGTTTTGGTGTGTCTCACCATAAATGAGATGCATATCGGCAAGCTCGTTGGTGGTGTATGTCGCCATTGTCAGGCTCACAAAGGAGCACACGAATACGTACGAAACTAACTTGTGATGTACCGTTCACGACTACAGCACTGAACACTCCACACAGGTGTCCACCCCGTACGATAACACAGATGGTACACACTACGTACTTCCTAACGGTCACTTTAGCAATGTGCTCAATTTCACCACACGCCTCAGGATGAACACTTTGCGACAACACACGTAACTGACAGGCAGATCGCTAGTCGCGTACACTGACGCGTTGTTTGTACATACGTATACCTGCGATAGCGGGCCGTGACAGATAGCATCCCGCTGAGCGCCTCAAGCGGAGCTTTATGTACTGCTACGTCTTCCGTCGTAGTATTTGGAGCCGATATCAGTACGTGCTGGTCGTTCTCTCACGTGTACGTACGTATTACATTTCTACGTACCGCCTTGGATACTACTTGTGTACGTGTGTGTCATCATAGTACACGTCTTGCACATGTTGTCTGTGTCCCCTCTTCTCTGGGGAATCCCCTTCTGCAGCCTGCTTTTCGGACACTTCCTGGCGAAATTTCTTCATGTCATTTCTCCGTCATTTCCCTTTGTATGTACCCCCATTCGATACCTGCGTTCCATGTCGGACATACGTATTCCCGGGAATCCCTCACTTCTTGTGGGGAATCCCTTCCGCATTCATTTTCGACACGCGATTTGTGCATCATTCGCTAGCCCAGATGTTTTTTTTTTTTTATATATATATCGTGCTGCATCTTCTTTATGAGTACTATTTGTGGGCATATGAAGGAGTGGAGTCCATTTTCACACTATTTCGGCATCGTTTAGCTCTGACACGGTGCGTCATTCGACAAAATTCCATTTACATTTTCGTCTTCATTTCACTTGTCGATTCACCTCCTCCGCGTTGTAAACGGAATTTTGCACCACCCTATATATTACATATATTTAATCTATATGCGGTCCTATAAAACACATACTTGTATAGTGCATAGTGGTTTTATATAATGCTGTTTGGTAAGCATATGAACAATATGAACCCCCCCCCCCCCCCGAATTGACATCGTTTATTGCAAGTAACAAAAAAGCAGAACCTTTTGTTAGTTTTATAACGGAAATAAAGTCCAGTTAGTTAGTATTCGAAGAGAATAACCAAAGAAAAACAGGGTTACAATACAGGCACCAGACTATATTTTAGTTTTCAGTTTTCAGTTTTCAAAATTCCAAAAATTAAGTTTTGTAAATGGTCAAGCATCATAAACATTATGACTAAAATTTATCTTACTTTTAAAGCTCTTTCCTGAAGGTATCTAAAATTAAATAACAAAATATAATAACTGTGCACACTGCATGAAACGTACAAAAAAATAATTAAAACAGTTGTGCTGTATATTCACACTTCTGAAAGTCTCCTCAAGGATATAGGGACAGCAATAATAATAATAATAATAATAATAATAATACATTTGGAAAAATAGTTTATTATTATGAAATTCTAATTATTATTATTTATATTATTCAAATTTCTTTGCAACGCACATGGGAACAATTATGAGTGAATCCCCTTAAGTTTTTTTCCTGCCTATGGCCATGACGTATAACCGTAAATTTTCCTTTGGTTGTGGACCCTCAAGTATGAATCGTGAAGTGGACGCAGTGAAATTGAAACTTATAGTCATCACCTCCATGTAAAAATGTATTCTAGTCGATCTTACCAATACGCAGTGATATATGAAAATGAAATAGATGCTTGTGGGCTGAAACTACCAAGGCGAATATTTTACATCTACGATTATTGTCACATTAAAGTCATATTCGACTGTATACGCTCGAGGGTAGTAGCCTCGAACGAGTACGGGCGAGCGAAGGTGGTCGGTCCCATGCAGTGTTGCCAATCTCCGAAGGCAGGATTTCCCTTTTACCAGTGTAAAATTTACCTTTTTGGACCTAAATTTCCCTCGATTTTCAAAACACATCTGAAGCTGTATCTTTGTATTACTATAACTGTTAATCAGGACCGTATATAAGGGGGTAAGTGGGTTCAAACCCACCATTGAATAAAATACTAGAAACTGATCATAGTTTCATAATATAATAATCCTAAAATAAACATTTGAATTTTTAAATAAAACACTAATGTATTGAAAAAATCCTCAAACCAAAAAAAAATTTCGTCTGCGGTCTGATTGTCGGACTTTGAAACCCACCCATTGTCAAAGCTTAGCTAGGGGCTGCTGTTAAAATTTTTGTTTTGACGCCTGTTGTGCCTGAGGAACAAACTTTATTATTATTATTAAATATTTATGAAAATCATAAAAGTGTGAAGTAATGGGCAACCACTCAAAACGAATTTTTTCCACATGTTTCCCAAGATATCTTTTCATCCGCAGATAAATCCCCACGACGTTTTCCAACCTTTTTGGGAGTTGCGGGTAGCTTCCTATCATCCACCTCTCCCATTCTCCTTGCAACGACACAGGACACACAAAGTCACACACGCAGCTACTAAGACACGTTCTGAAATGATGGATGGAACAAGGAAAGAAGTTGAAAATCGCGTCCCGAATTCTTTCCAGGTGCAGTGCGGCTCGTGCCTTGAGCCTTTTCTAGGAAACGCGACAAATATAAGACTGACCGGTCAAGGTCATCTATAACAGGGAGAAAGAAAGTTTACCGAAAAGTGTCACTGTTGCTAACTATTCATTTGGAAAAAGTACACGTTGAAAAATAATATTTTCGAACTGTTTAAAAGAATGTGAGTTTAAATTTCCCTGTTTTCTTTTTTTAGCTATTTTCATTAAATTTCCCTTTTCACCCTCAAATTTCCCTGTGCCGAGGGAAATTTCCCTGTTTTTGGCATCACTGGTCCCATGCAGTACTCTACCTGGTACAGTTTCCGCCGCTAGGTGGTTTGTCGTCTGTTAGAAGATCTTGGCAACTATGCTGTGAGTGTTTCCACCCAATAAGAATTCTGGAGACAGCACGTGGCTCGCCTTTCCCTTTATGGGGAGAATTTGAATACTCGGTTGCCACACTACAACGTACGGGAAGCGAAAGCAGCTGTTTCAGAGGGCGAAAATTAAAGAATTTGCTCTAAGTGATTGAATAACTCACTAATATTTGATTGCCCCTTGAAGGAATATGCGACTGCATGGCCAGTCACAATGCTTGTATCAAGTATACGTTTAGCAACAACGGTCCAAATATGACAGACTACTGAACTGTACCTTCTGCCCTTGAGGTAAGGGAATATTTGATTGAGCTATGGAAATACGTGTGGCGATGCTCCTATATTTAACAGTGAGACAGGTAAATTTCCAAGTTCGAACATTGGGTTTTAAAGTATCTCTGACCACGAAGGAAAATTTTCATACCTATCCACTACTCAAACACAAATTTTTGGATTAGAGTTTTAAATGTAAACTTGTTCATGGTACAGTCATGGATAGTTCAGGGAAGTAACGATGTCCTTGACTTTCAATAGGATTTTTACAACACAAAAGTGTCCGTCACTGTATAAGTATCCTCATCAGTGGCGGCGATTGGGTTCCAAAACCGGGGGGGGGGAGGTGCCAAAACTGGGGGACAAAGATAAGGTTTAGCATGGTGCGGGGGCAAAAGTGGCGAAAAGTGGGAGGGGGAACTGCCCTCCCCCTCCTAATCGTCGCCACTGATCCTCATGCGTTTAAATGACATCAAAGCAATCGATGTCGGCTCATGTGCCTATTGCGAAACTGAGAGTAGGTACAGTCAACAGCAATAAAAGTACGGCACCTAAATCCTGAAATATTCGCTTTCCCGTATGGTGTTGTGAGTGTTGTCGAACTCTACGCCGGCAAGAAAGTATTCACGATCTAGGTATCCATCTTTTATTGGTGGTGACTGTACCAGCGTCTTATCATGAAATACTTAACGCAATCTAACAATATTCAACGATGAGGATGAATGATGAATTGGTGAAACGAATGAAACAAGCCCAAATGCCTACCTAGGGTCGTAATCTGGGTCCTCTGACTTCGAATCGTGTTACGCTGGCCGCTCCACTACAGAGGTCGGCGATTGTTGTTGTTAATAGCAATAATACCGTATGTTTATTATCTTCTCCAAAGGGGAAACACCTTTGCAAAAGTATTGTAGATGTAGATGACCCCTTTGGAGAAAAAATATGTACGTAATTCACACACACTGATAAGTTACGATAACATTAGTATGAATATTTGAAGTAATTTTTTTTAAATATTTTCCCCATAATCGACTTTCTCGTGTATTTTGGGAATATGTATCATTTCTATGTCATTAATAAGGTAATATATCTAATAAACTGTATAATTTCTTCAGTTCCTTCTTATATGTTCTTCAGTTATGCTAGATATTGTATTGCTGCATTTACGTTTTTGTTGCAACAATAATGCGTGTATGTAAAATACAGTTTTCAAAGGTTGTTGTAAGTCCACATTATGCTCATTTAGGCTAATGGGGACCGGGCCTACAGTTTAAAGTTGGATCCGCACCACTGTACAATGCGCCTCCGCCGGGAATCAAACACGGAACCCGTTGATTTCAAGACAACAGTGTTATTACTACCATACTAAAGAGGCCAACATGCAGACAAGAAGGCGTATATACGGTGTCGCCGACAACCATTGACAACGTGTGGAGAGCACCAAGATGAAAATAATTTCTTATTTGGCCTTTTGTTCGTCGCTACAAGCCCTCGTATAAATATATAGTTTATTCTATGGGTATGTATGCAATAACACGGTAAAGATCCATGGTTGCCACTGACATTAATTTTCCTATGTGAAAGCGCATAAAAAATGACAGTACTTCTTGGAATTAATAATATCGTAACAATACAGAAGTCATCCATGTAAAGTTGCAGAGTGTGAGAGAGTCAGCGTAATAAAGGCACGAAATGAAATTCTATTGGTGAGAATACGATATATGCAGACGTGCCGGCCATTTCGCGAATTAAAATGGACAGTCATTTGTTTACTCTTTCTCGCAGTAACCGCAGACAAATAGGTTTCCCTTCGCTTGTTCCCCAATGCCACAGTGTGACATATTTATAACGTCCGTCTCTCTGTTCGCTGTCAAAAACACCAACAACGTTAAATATCGCGTCTCTACTATGTACGGTTTTCCCCTTCAGGATGATACAAGACAATTGGAACTGAATTAAGGTGACGACGATGTGTTAAAGAAAACAGCATATTTTAGCAATACAAGGGTAGGATTGCATCCCATTCTCCCTTCGCTCGCTCAGGGTTGAAAATTCGACGACAGCGCCAGAGGGTTTTTCTCTTCTCGGCAGATCAGCACTTGCTTTGTAGTTTAGAGATCCAAGTCCTGAGGGAGTGGTACTCGATCCTCGCTGAGTAACTTAAGCCTAAAATATTCCACATTACAAGTCCGCCCAAGCCTACAACGTAATCATAATAATGGCAAGGCGCAAGAGTAAATTATTTTCCAAGAACTGTAATTCAGGTGGGAGGTTCCAGTTACACCCAAAATCGCCAACAAAAGCAACAGACGAAGATGCTGGCCTGGGTTGAGAAAGGAAAACAGATTGCCTTATGGGTGTTGCCGCCATCTTGTTCATATACCGTGGGCAGAGAATCACTCTGCATTTCCAATTGTATGTGCTCGATATGGTTTGGAAATTGAGCCACGCTTGTTCTGTAATAGATTAGAACACCTGTATTTTATTTACTGTATGCTCCCTTTAAAGAGAGGACAAGTAAGGCAACCATTTCGACGTTCACAGATTGAAATCAATTTGCATACACTGCCTGGCTCGTAGCATATTTTCGACAGTCATTTGTTTGCCCTGCTGTATGCAATTTGTAACGTTGGTTGCAACGAGTATGGAAGTGGCAGAGTGGCTAAAAGACTGGCGCTGAAGTAAACTAGAAGTCTGGGTCTCAATGTTCGGATGGAACCCAGACACCTTTTTGGTCAAGCCCCGCCCTTCGTCTTCTGATGTCAGGCAAAAATTGAAGTGTTCTTATGGTAAGGGAACTAAACCCAACATGTCTAACCTAACAACGAAGGCATTTGACTCTGACGTGAGAACACGAAGGGCGGGGCTTGACCAAAAAGGTGATAGGGATCCTTGCGATGAGTTATACCAGCGAGGTCTTGCCTTGCTACTCTGCTACAGCAAGCGCATGACGCCGTTCAAAAGGAGAGAGAAGCAGATCACGTGACTTCTTCTTCCCCAGCAATTTCCGGTTCCTTCACAGAATTAGTTCACTTGACTGCGAATAGATTTTCTTGTTACGGTTGGTGAATACCCATTGAGCTTCACTGTGTCAGTAATGTGTTCTTCTTCCGAGTGATACGATATTCGAGCAGATGCTCCTGTCCTTGAGATTAGGCAGTGCATTGTGTCGTTCTTTGTAGTTTTGAGGTGGTTTGATTTGCAGAGCAAGTATCTCCCAGGTGTGCTGATATTTGATTTTCAGATCTGTTCACTAAGACATCTAAGAATGGATTACGATGGTTTTGGTTTCTATTTCAAATATTAAATGGAGGGGTGTTAGGTGCTCTCTCGCAACATAGTGTGAGAAAACGGCAAAACAAACAATGAAAAATGAGCAAATAAATAGAGATTTAGTTGCAAAATCATTTGTTTTCAAATCAGTCCCTAATATGAATATAATAGTTTTATTTTTTAGCTCTACTGGTTAGAAAAACTGCTGCAATTAATTAAATATAAAATGAACATTTATATGGCATATGATTGGTTTATTATATCGAAAAACTAATAACCAATATAGCGTAGGAAGGAAATATTGAAATTTTTAAGATATAATCGGAACCAGTTCTGAACATATCGCAAAGGTTTTTGTAGGGGACAAAATTTAAGTCACTTTGGAAAAAAAATTACGAAATGCAAACACTTGTTCTTAAAAAAAATATTTTATTTAAATGCATTTTAATGATGTCATGGTTTCATTTTGTAATACTGAGAATACGAAAGCAAGAACAAGTAATTTGAGACAAACACCACCCCCTTGCAACAAACAATGAGGTCGCTATACGATAAAACGTAAAAATCCAATATGATGACGTTTTACAAAATGGCGAATTTCTGCGAAGCGGAAAATGTTAGGATGAGTTCAGTCTCGGTTTATTATTAATTTTGTCTAAGTCTGGCCCGAAATATGTGTAAATGAACCATAATATGAACATTTCAGCAACCCAAGAGGATTCCTGTCTGTTACACTGTATCTTTTCGAGTGTGCAAAACTTTACATTTTTATCTATTATTTATAGGCTAAAGACGAGATCGAGAGTTTCCCTTCGAGAACGAGACTGGGGAGTAGATATCTAGACGAGAACGAGACCGACTTGAAAGATTAAACATTCGAGCTCTTGTTGATTCGCTGTTCTTGGATTGTATCGTCTCTAGTTGGAATTTTCTGTCTCAGTCGGGAAGCGCAATCTTTGTTTCGTCTCGGGTGTAGTAATAATGAAGAACAAATTTTCACAGCTGAAGAGGTCACTTAAGGTTAACAACTTTTAATGATATCTTTCTTTATTCTGATCCACCTCTCGTTTCGACTTTATGAACCTTCAAAATAAGAATTTTTTTCTGAATATATATGCAACCACGCAGCACAACTTTGCGATTGTCATAATACGTTTCATTGTAGTAGGGATTTATATACTTACTGTTAGTACATGCGGATATCACAGTAATGTTTTCATTATATTCATCTGTTGTCTGTTACACACATGCGCACATACACAACAATATACAGGGTGTATCAGAAGTCCCTTACCACACCTTGTAAAATCCGCAGTGATGTATTTTCATGGAATTTGATATAGGCGATACATAATAGGTCTAGGGGGACACATTTTGGAGTATGTCACGCGGACGGTGGCAACTTGGTTCCGCCATCTTGAATTCAACTTTTTTTATTTAAAATGATAGGTGGGTCATGCGATACATGACCATAGGCTAGAATTTTGTCAGGATGTCAAATCTGAAATCAGATTTCATGTAACTTTATTTGGTGAAAAGTTATTGCCAACTGTGGGTGATGTTTACCTGTTACAGAATGTGCTCCACATGTTGTCCGTGTTGGGCAATGCACGTGTGCAGACGCTTCTCCCAATGTATGTTGACACCGAGCAAGGTATCTGGTGAAATTTGCTCAAAGGCGGCCATGATACGTTGTTCCAGATGACGAAGAACACGAATTTTCACACCATACACCATAGCCTTAACGTGTCCCCAAAGGTAGAAGTCCATTGCAGTTAGGTCTGGTGATCGGGCAGGCCATTCAACTGGTCCACGCGACCAATCCATGCCCCAGAAAATTGTTCATCCAGGTACTGACGCACCTGGACACCATAATGAGGAGGTGCACCATCTTGTTGAAAAAAACTGTGAAATGTACCATCTTCCGACATCAGAGCTGGCAGTATTTGTTCCTGTAGCATCCCCAAGTATCGTTCCGCATTTTGAATGAAAAAAAGGACTGATTTTATCCGTGTTCCCCAATATGCCTGCCCATACCATAATCTTCCCTGCACCGGTCATTTTGGAGGGTTCTGTCCATGCGGGGAAAGGGGGGGGGGTGTCAGGCGACCAATAGCGCATGTTTTGCCTATTCACCTCCCCATTTACGTAGAAGTTCGCTTCATCGAAATGGAGCATCTGCATAGCGACGTTTGGACTTAGCCGTAATTGCGCGATAGCCCACTCGCAAAACTGCACGCGGCTATCTGGATCGTCCTCGGAGAGGTGTTGCTGCATTTGCGCCTTATACGGATGCCACTTGTGCCTCTGTAGCACTCGGTACATTGAACTGTGACTCATAGCACATTGCATTGCTATACGACGTGTGCTTCGCTGCGGTGACGTCGACAAGGAGGCCAGCACTGCCGTAGCTGTTGCTTCATCCGTCACTGTCCGCGGTCGTCCACTACGCGGTCTGTCCAAGACCGTGCCCGTCTTCTCGAATTTGGTTAATAACTGTGCCACTGCAACATGTGACACAGTGTGACGTTCTGGATGACGCAGGTTGAAATCGGCAGCCACTGCACGTGCACTTCTCACACCCCACAGTTTGACGATCTGGATGCGTTCCTCAGTTGTTAACGGCATGGTTCCGCACCTTCAACAAACAGGTAAACATCACTTTCAGTTGCCAATTTCTTTTCACCAAATGAAGTTACACGAAATCTGATTTCAGATTTGACATCCTGACGAAATTCTAGCCTATGGTCATGTATCACATGAACCACCTATCATTATAAATTAAAAAGAGTTGAATTCAAGATGGCGGAACCAAGATGGCGGCGGCATGCGATACACCCTGTACATATATCGATGGAGCGCATAATGATTCGTGTCACACTTTGAACTGTAGGTCCAGTATCGATTACCTTATCTGTGCACAAAGTTGACTAAACAAATTTCAACATATACACGCTATAAAAGAAGGTCTGCAGGACCGAGATTGCAGTGTTCGGAAAGTTACTTTTTAAAAGGTAACTAGTTACAGTCACAGTTACTTGCTTTAAAAAGTAACAGAGTTACAGTTACAGTTACTCATTTCAAAAAGTAACTCAGTTACAGTTACTTTTACAGTTAATTTCCACTGGAAATTTTCTTCCAAACAAATTACACAAATCGATTACTAATTCTAATAAAAAGGAAAAAGGTATAGAGCTGCTCACACAAGGGAAACAATTATGAGGCCACAGACGAACAAACTACAGAAACTAGACACACTTCACAGCACACAACTGACAATGGCAAACTGACAGCAGTAGGAAAGAATCCTTCTCCTAATGTCATCTTCCTGCTTCTGGGAAATCCACCTTCTTCCGAGGTATGCATATCGCTTTAGAATTCAGGACTACCTACGGAAGATGAAGCATGCGATAAACCTGTCACTGAAATACCTGGAATTCAGAGCCTACCGACTGGCCACGGAGAGGAGACAACTTTAGTTCGACAACTTTCTCTTTTGTTATTCTATTGTTGGCAGCAATTAATGTAACAAAGGATGGACATTTGTATCGCAGCAGAAATTGTAGTTTATCGATGGTTCTGGTTCACTGTAAGTCCTAAATCACCAATAATTTACGACACTTATACGGGCTGCCTCAAAATGATGTGAACGATTTCATCTCCTTATATTTTTTTCTATTTTTTGTCCAAATTGCTTTCAATTTTACATGTAATTACTAAAACTGTCCAAGTTTTTTTATATAAAATTTTGAACACAGTATGTGAGCCCCCTTTGTTACCCTGCATACATCAATTCGGTATTTCAATTCCGCCCAGACCCGTTTCAACATGTCTGCATCAACAGTTTGGACTGCAGCAGTAATGCGCTCTTTCAGTTCATTGACATCTGCGGTAGAGGAGGTTTGTACACAATGACTTTTAGATGTCCCCACAGAAAAAAATCATAGGGGGTTAAATCTGGGGATCTTGGTGGCCAGGGACGTCGTTAGGGGGGGCCTGGGGGGGCTTTGGCCCCGGCAGTTGTAACTCTGGCCCCCGCAAACAAAATTTTGATCGATTAAAAATTATCCTAAATTAATACTACATATTATATTCTGGTAAATTTGTAGCAGAGTTGGAAACACTGTTCCGAAGAAAATCTTCGGAAGCAAATGTAGGACAGCAAAATTTCACCCTTTCCTTGCTTACCAGATTATAACCAAGGTCATAAAATCTGCCTGCTTAGAGGTTATTACCCTTGCCCTAAGTTCCTGGAAACCAGAGATCCGACCCTTTTGTTGCAAATGACCCTTCCAGTACAGATGGAATCAAAGACTCCGCCGTGGCCGAGCGGTCAACAGTAGGTGGTCGAGCGACATAGGCTATGGAGAGAGTTCTCCAGTACTGACATTGTTCTGAGATTTAAAATTGCTCTATGCTTCAGCTTCAGAGCCACAGATTAGCTTTGTGTTCTTGCTTGCGAGGAAGGTCTGCTATCGGGTTCCTACGGTCACTGTGTATTTGTTCGTGTGTGGGAAGAGTTCTAGCGTTATTGTGCATTTCCATCTTGAATGGATAAATTTATCAAAACCGGATATTTTAAAACTATCTCAAAACATGTGGAAGATGACGGCAATGAAGAGGGTGTTGGTCCAAGTTCTGACGTCCCAAAGTTAGACAAAACAAGTGAATGTACTAATGTGAAAACAATTACTGATCTTGGGGTAGATAATCCTAGGCAACCACTTTTGCAAAACTATCCAAATACTACGTTCGGAAAGCGAAAGCGGTCATTTCAAAAACACTGGTTTGCATCTGCGCCGTGGCTAGAATATAGTGTGGAACTTGACGCATGCTTTTGTTTTCCATGCCGTAAATTTGGCACAGATTCAGGATATGCAGAACCAAATTTCAGGAAAATAGGGATGCGCAACTGGAAGAAAGCATGTGAAAAAATCAAGGAACACAAAGGAACGTCATACCATCTAAAATGCATGGAACTGTGGGCGAATTACAAAGTGAGTACCAATTACTTTTGTAAAACAATTATATATATATGTGTGTGTGTGTGTGTGTGTGTGTGTATGTTCGTAGATTAAATTTAAAAAAATGAAATATGTGTATGTCTGTATCCAGTGTTCAAATTGAAAAAATGCTGAGGGAAAAATTTCACAGCTTCCCTATTCTAATTTTGAGAATTGTACCTGATAGAAAGCCAACTGCGTTGGGCAGAAATTTCTCTAGGGGAGGGGTTTCATGAATCCCGTATCTAAAACATACGGACTGATTTATATAAATTTCTTGGGTTCAAAGTAAATAACACAAATTTTCCAATTAGTGTACAAGGTTTCAGTAATCACTGATCTCGTCTCAGTGGACTTTTATTTAATATCAGAATTATTTTTCTTAGAGGAAGGCAAATTAATCAGGAAATATTTTCTCATTAAATATATATTGTAATTTGCAAACCAACAACAGTATTAATTTTAATGTAAAATTTAGTTCAGAAACTGACAATATATATGTTGATATTAATGTAACATTTACTTGAAATTGAAAGAAATTATTGCGTCAAATTCTGAGCAATGGCAAAATATGATCTAGAATATACTTATGAGGGTAAATTCTTTACATGGTCAGGAGTTAAATTAAAAACTCCCCCCCCCCCCATTTTAATTCGAACACTGGATGTACTTTGATTTTCGTCAAACATATGCAACGGTGATACAAGAAATTAATGAATGGAAAGTAACAAAGAGATAGGCCTGCCTGTCCAGGGTAGGACTTCGCGTAGTGGTAATGTCGTCACCATATAATTCCATATATATCCTTGGTTCGATATCTAGTGGACGCACATCAAGGGCGCCGACTTTCCAAAATTTCTGTGGGTGCATATCAATGGCGGATAGATCTGTAATTATCAAGTATTGTATACTTTAAACAACTTTCATGCACAATGATTGCAAGAGGCAATGATATTATCAACACGTTACTAAAAGAAAATACCACATTCATACAAATCAAAATGAAAAAAATCTGCATAAATGCAAATAATTTTAATTGTATTGCAGAATGAACTATGCAAGGATTTTGTTGTGAACAGAAACTACAAAATGACTAACTTTATGTACCAAATAATAATAATAATAATAATCATGACATGTTAACTTTCAATATAAAACACATTCCTTCTTACGTCATTTGCACTTCTGAATTTGTTTGCAGTTTTGGTAATGTCAATATTTTTAGTCATTTCTTTATGAACATGCAAAATTGCCAAATCATTCAATGTTATTTGGGTCATTGTTGACCACAAAATCGTTTTCAATCGTCTAAGTGCTGAAAATGACCGCTCAGAGGTACAAGAAGTAACAGGTATAGTTAAAATCACCCGTACAAACTTCACAAATTCTGTGATCATTTCACGCATGGGACCACTGTTTTCTCTACTTGAAATATTTGTAATGTCTGACAAGTTGGCCACTTTTTCTTTGTTCGTTCTGTACACATCTAGAAACATGTCCCTGTGCAATGTTAGCTTGTCTTGATCAAAGTCTGTCCCATCTCAATGTTTTAATTGCTTATTATTTTTTGATAATGGCAAGTGAGAAATATTTATTTTATTTTGTTTTTATCAAACTAAAAATCTTGTGGGTGCGGCGCACCCACAAGATTATTTATGTGGGTGCTCGAGCCCCGGAGCACCCACGTAGTCGGCGCGCATGACGCACATAGTGGTTCTGATCAAACTTTAAACTGTACGTCCAGTCCCGATTGGCCTCCTATTTGTGCATGAAGAGGACATAGAACATTTGGGGACAAAATCGTAATTCGGGAGCTAACATGCTCAGCCACTGAGGCGGCTAAAATTCAATAGGTTTCCATTTTGGCTATTTTACCTTTTTTCCTACCTCGTAGGTTAATTTTTACGACAAGTCGATGTGGATTGATGAATGATGGACGGATGGAAAAGTGATGGGAGCATAGACAAACAGAATGAGTCACCAATGGCTGGTGGAGGTTTGAACATGGGATCTCTGATTTCGTAGCCCTTTACGCTTACCACTCCGCCACGAACACTGGAATAAATTAAATAAGTAATGCCATGGTTTAGAATGAATGTCGGAGAGAGTGGAAGCCGAGATAATAACATGTACACTAATGCAATGTTGGCATTGCTAGCAGATGTTAACGGTCTACCGATACCTCGCAGAACGGAGAAATAATTTTTACCTATATTTGCATTGTTTTAAAAAATATATACAGCACTGACGAACGAAGGAACAACGCTAATCTCCACTGTCTAGAGCAGGGGTTCCCAAACATTTTCGTTTCACGGCGCCCTTCGTGTTTCAAGATTTTTCCACAGCGCCTACGTCATGAATGTAGGCCTATCTAGTACTTGCTTTGATTGACTGAATTGATGTTTTAAGTCCATGCATAGTAAGGCTAATTGGGACTGGACCTACAGTTTAAAGTGGGATCCGAACCACTATGTGACTCCACCGGGTAACGAACCCGGGACCCCTTAATTACAAGGTGGCGAACTCTAACACTACGCCACCGGGGAGGTCCTATCTAACACTTGTAACGCTCTGTTAGTGTGCTTACGTTGCTTGCCTTAAGTTAAAAAATAAACATATTTAAAATTCAGAAACATTTTTTATGTAACAAGTACAAAATAAGAACATGTATTTGGAACAATCATATCGATGACTGAATTTAATTGAAAATATTGGAACATCACGCGGCGGCCCCGTAAGCCTACCAGGGCGCCGTGGCGCACACTTTGGGAACCACTGGTCTAGAGATTACAATTTCTGTAAAACTGAGTCCTAGGTTTGAATCCTGAAGGAGATATTATTTTCTTTCATTATTACAATAACTTGTCATCGTAATCAAAAATAGTTTAAAGTCCATTTTATGCTCAAATATATTAATTGGAACTGGATTTATAATGTCAATTGAACTCCGACCCATTGTGTAATGTGCCTCCACCGGGACTTGAACCTGGCACTCTTTGGTTATAAGGGAACGTGGTAAACCACACCTGGGAGGCCCGCCGTGGTGAACGTGTCGTTATAAGAAATATGCAATATAAAGCAAAAATGTGAATTTATTCTTGAGAATGTTAAAAAACAACAAGAAAAACCAGAATATTTGAGTCGCTAATAATATTCTGCATATTACATATAATTGTGATGGCCGTTTGCGAGTTTTCCTTCATTAATTGCCATTCATAATCGTCAACATTGCGATTAACTAAAAGTAACAAAAAAGCGGTACAAAATTTGAAAAATAAAATATACATAGAATAAAAGTAAATGGCAATTAATGAAGGAAAACTCACAAATGAACAGAAAAGAAAGGTAATAACAAGTTGATATTTACTACCTACTTTTGGGCTTTTTGAAGTTGTCATTTTTGGCGCCAATTTACCTGTCTATTTAGCATGGTTTGTGGCTATTATAAACGCGCTCCCTACTGATAACACGAACTGAGACAGAAATAAACAAAGTGTGAAAATACCTAAGTTAGTGTCTTCATGACACTTGTACAAACCACCAACGTCGTTTTGCGATAATGCAGGGTGCAAGTTTAGAGGCGCACAATTTTCGAAAGAAAAGTGGCACGCGTCCTATTTTTCCTATTACATCTCGAGGCATTGGTGTACACATGGGGGAGCTGATGAGGCTACAACTCTCCCGAAACTTTGAGAAAAACAAAATTTTGAAATGAAATCTGTAAAGAACTCGGGGAAAAAAACAAATTGGTAAGTGCAACCCCCACACCCCTTAAAATGACCCTAGATACCATTTCTCTCTTTGAACAACTTTAAAAAGGAATCCCAAAAGTGGTAATTACCAAATATTTTATATTGTCTCTCTCCACCTCCCCTCCGAAAGAAAATCCTGCGTACGTTTGTGTCTGGAGGAGAGTTACAAATCACTCGCGTCATGTAAAGTGCTGCTTGCGATGGAATACTGCTAGAATTTAAATTTGAAAATAATTTCAATGTTAAAGGCGTCATCATTATTACTATTATTAATATGATTTTGTAACGTCCTATTATTGTTATCATTACGCCCCTGCCTAAATTCGCAGCCAGAAATACGATTGATTGATTGATTGAGTTATTGTTTTAAGTCCACTTTATGCACAGTAAGGCTAATGGGGACTGGACCTACAGTTTAAAGTGGGGTCCGAACCACTATGTGCCTCCACCGGGTATCGAACCCGGGACCCCTTAATTACAAGGCAACGACGCTACCACTGCGCCATCGAGGAGGCCCAGAAATACGAATAAAACGCGATCTTCTATCTTCAGGAAAGCAACGTCTTGACAAGGCACAAGGCGGTCCTAAGACCAGCACAAAGCTTGAATGGAGACAATACAACAAGCTTGTTCAACAAATGTTGGCCCGAAGGTTGCGGACAACCAAAGGCGGCACTGCGTCCCAAATACTTTCTGAACTGCCTGTCATAAAATATTCCTGCGAGAGGACAGTCGTCACCTGTCGAACCTGACAAATTGCAAGGAGCGGTCTTTCTTGCTTTAAGGGAACAAGGGAAAGATGGAGAAGATAAAGGGAAGGAAATGACAATCAAATGGTAGAGAAGACTTATCCCTGGGTTGTACCCCTGCTGTTTGAGAGCACAGTCTCTGAAAGGCAATACGCAAATATGGTTAAATTTTCCCTTCCCCAGTAAATCTTTGTTTCCGATTCATTTTGTTCTTTCTGCTAGATTTTGCTTCTATCCAGGGTGCCAAGTACCAGAACGGTCCAATGACCTTGGTGCCCTCGAGCAAGGAATAACTTGAGTGAGGAGGCAGGAGGGCTTTGGGGGAGGGAGGCGGGGCAGATGCAAGAGGACGAAGAAAATGTATTTTTTTTTGTATTTGTATTTATATTTGTATTTATTTACATTTTCCTTGTGCGAGCTGTACGCTGTACGCACTACATTAATTTTACATTACACACACTTTCTCTTCCCTCAAAGTCATGTATTAATATTGTACCTTCTTTACGTTAGTATACTAATAACTCTTAGCACTTGATCAGATACAAAAGAAAAAATTAAACATAATTAGTATATTTTAACAATCGAAATATTGCACATGCAAATAAAGTTGTGTGTCCGGTTCATTCGGCCTCCTGTCTGGAGACTTACTTGAATTTGAATTTCTTTGTTGAATAATGTGAAAAACAAAACAGAACATAACAAAACAAAACACATATACATTGCACACTGCTAGACCCACAGTACGCGTATTACACGCTCGGTTCACTTTGTGCGGTTTCTTCGTTCTTATCGCTGTCCGCTAACGCCTTTCCTCGTCGCTCCCTCACTTCCCACAAATATCTCCCCACTCGTTGCACTATCTCACTTATGATTCCTCTTCTGTCTTCTACCACTTCCCTTATTTCCCTCTCTGTTACGTTCTCAACCCACTTGTCCCGTAAATCACGCGTAGAGGGGCAGGCAGAGAGCAGATGCTCGCCCGTCTCTCCCTCCCCGCACAAAGAGCATATAGTTTCCCCTGCTTCATTCTTAATTTTTCCTAGGCAACCACTTTTGCAAAACTATCCAAATACTACGTTCGGAAAGCGAAAGCGGTCATTTCAAAAACACTGGTTTGCATCTGCGCCGTGGCTAGAATATAGTGTGGAACTTGACGCATGCTTTTGTTTTCCATGCCGTAAATTTGGCACAGATTCAGGATATGCAGAACCAAATTTCAGGAAAATAGGGATGCGCAACTGGAAGAAAGCATGTGAAAAAATCAAGGAACACAAAGGAACGTCATACCATCTAAAATGCATGGAACTGTGGGCGAATTACAAAGTGAGTACCAATTACTTTTGTAAAACAATTATATATATATGTGTGTGTGTGTGTGTGTGTGTGTGTGTGTGTGTATGTTCGTAGATTAAATTTAAAAAATAAGAAAATGTAGCAGTTTACTTACATGATGACTCGGGAAAGTAAAATTGTTATTGCTTGCTTGAAAGAATGAAAGATATGAAATTAGTAATATTTTTCTAGTTTGCTTCGCTCTCAATATAAGCGTTTCTAATAAGTAACAAATTATAATTGTTATCCCAAAAAACTGTGTATGTGTGTGTGCGTGTATGTAATATGTTTTGTTAATGATGACATACTGGATACCAAATAATGTAAAAAGTAAAGTGCTCCCCTGTGCTTTTCACCACGCCATGTAGGCGTATAGAGAGTGTGGAGTTTGGGCTCCATATTTTCTTGATCACGGCCGAAGGTGGCCGCCTTTACCCGCCAGAGTTCCCTCCATGTACCCACTTTATACGACGCTGGGTGGGCGCCCGTGCCGCTTGAACAGATGGGAAAAAATCCCGGTTCACCTTCGCCGGGGATCGAACCCGGGTCTTTCTCATGGTAGTCAGACGCCCTAACGATCGAGTTCTAGGACACCAAATAATGACTAAAACTATATGCGGGAGTGCTCTGAAAATACTAAATAGTTAAAATCTGAAAATGTGTTGTGCTTATTGATACATAGAAATTATTCTCAGTTGTAATTAATAATGGTAATTATGAAAATATTTCGTTGTGGAATTGTATTACAATTAAAGAACAGGTATAACAGTTTTTTCAGTGATTTTATAGTAAAAACAGTATGCTATTTAGCGCAGCTTTGTGTGAATTCACTGAAAACCGCAAGCCTTCGCACAGAAGTTTGATATCAAATATAACCAACATGAGATTGAGGTACTACAAAACTATGTTCGTAATATAAAACAAACAACCACACTAAACAGCATTTCTGACCTGCATTCAGCTTTGCCGGAAACAATTTTTCCAATTACAGCAGAGCTGTTACAAGTAGCATTAACGTTACCAGTATCATCTTGTGCGTGTGAACGATCTTTTAGCGTGCACAAGAGATTAAAATCTTACCTCAGAAACAAATCAAACCAAGAGAGAACATCTGCTTTGGCAACCATAAACATAGAAAAAGAAATTTCAACGTCATTAATTGTTGATCGTGTCATAGACTCGTTTGCATTACAAACGAAACGACGTCATTCTTTGATAGTTCCAAGAATGTAACTTCCGGTAATGGCCTCGGTCTCAAGATTAGCAATTGCTACGTAAGTAAGCACGAACACAAATGTGTCAACAGTCCACAGCTGCGACTCCTGTATATAGTTTAAAACTGTGTTTACAAGCTTCGTTGTACTGATTTTTGCATGTCTCAGCAGAGAGGAATTTTCAAAAACATCTCTCCTCTGAAAGTTCTAAGCCTGTGGAGATAAAAGAGTGCACTTATTCAACAGTTTCTTTCACGAAAACTTCACCTCGCATGCTTCAACCAACCCACTCCCCGACGTGCAGTCGGTCTGTTCACACTCTCTATCAACTATCAAAACCTCTTCTCATGAAGTTAAATCTCTCCTTGCCTCATTACCCATACACCGCTCTTTAGGACCAGATGAAATTCCCACAATTTTCCTCCGTAACACTGCCGACTTCTTGGCTCATCCTCTCTCTCTCTCTTGCTAAATAGGTGCTTCTCTGAAGGCGTGTTCAAGAAAGCCAACGTTGTACCCATTCACAAATCTGGAGACAAAAATAGTGCTACATCATACAGACCAATATCACTCCTGTCACCTCTGTCTATAATCTGTGAAAAAATCATTAAGGACAGATTATTCAGATTTACATCTCCGCATATCGGTACTGCCCAACACGGGTTTCTTCCAGGTAGCTCTTGCTTGACTAATCTTTCAGTTCTCCTTTCACATGCCACTAGGGCTATTTCCAAAAATTCCCAGCTAGATGTGATATACTTGGATATTTCAAAAGCCTTTGACAAAATAAACCATGCTCTTCTTATTCACAAATTACGAACTAGATTTAACATACATGGCAAATTTCTCTCCTTAATCCAGGATTATTTACACTCACGGACACAGCGTGTCACCCTTTCAGGCGCCTCTTCTGATTTTCTTCCTGTCCTATCTGGGGTACCACAAGGGAGCGTCTTGGGCCCTCTCTTGTTCATCCTATACATGGACGATCTCCCTCAAAGACTTTCCTCATTTCCTGTCAATTTACTCATGTTTGCTGACGACTGTAAACTTTTCAAAGAAATCTCAACCACGCAAGATGCTGTGATTCTCCAGAATGCTCTTTCCGAACTTGTCACATGGTGTAACCAGTGGAATCTACAACTTAACCCTCAGAAATGTTCCTCCCTCACAGTCTCTTTAAAAAAGAAAAAAATACATTCTCATTATGTTCTTGAAAACAATTATATTACTACAGTTGCGGCCCAAAAAGATCTAGGTGTTATCATAGATGAAAAGCTGAACTTTAAGGAACACATCGCAGCTACAACTAAAAGTGCAATGCGCCTCTTAGGCCTCCCGTACAGATTCACTGAAATTGATACTCCAACTTCTCTTAGCCTGTTTTTCAAGTCATTCATTTCTCCGATTCTCGAATACTGTTCTCCAGTCTGGGCCATGGCTTCCAATACAAATCTTTCTAGCATGGATTCCGTCCTCAGCTTCTTTACCGCCATTGTTCGTCATAGAATTCCTTCTTTGCGGCATCTTCAGAAACCTGACATCCTGACTACTTTGAACATTCAGTTACTGCAGACCCGACGCGATATGAATTTTTTCTATAAAATCATCAATGGGAAATTAAGATCTGAATCTCTTCTTACAGAATTCAACTTCAGAGTTCCCTCTCGATCGACCCGAAACACTGAATTGTTCCACACCTCCACAGCTAGGCTTTCTCTTATACAGCGCGCTCTATTCCACAGGCTGCCCCAGTTCTACAATAATTTACCCATAAACATAGACATTTTTGCCCCTGAAAGCATTTTCCGATCTTCCCTAAAAATGAATATGTAAATCTTTGTTTCCTTGTTTATGCCTTATGTTTATATTTAACTTTTCTTGTTTTTACCTTAAACCACCTTGACTTGTTCTTGTTATTTGTTAGAGTTTTCAGTGTAAAATGGCCTTAAAAGTGCTGTATCTGAAACTTTGAATAAATAAATAAATAAATAAATAAATAAATAAGCAGATTTCGTAAATTCTGAAAAATGAATATGTGTAAGATTTCATCTGTAGGTTAGTTTGTTTGATTTGTTGTCTTCACTTTATGCACAGAAAGGCTAATCAGGACTGGACCTACAGTTTAAAGTGGGATCCGAACCAATGTGTCATTATCTCCACCTGATATCGAACCCGGGACCCCTTGATCACAAGGCGACGACCTTACCACTACACCATCGGCGAGGCCCTTTCACCTGTAGGTTTGGAAGAATCCTCATGATGGTTGCATTTGTAGCTGTGTTGAAAATAAATGTAGTAGTTTTGTCTTTCCGGAAACTTAATATCAAATATCTTGACAGACAATAATGCAATCCACAGGAGGATTCTCCAGAATAGCTAAATAGGAAAAATCCTGCACAGAATAATTTATCAGATGTCAAGAAATCAGCTTAGCACTTCCACAGTTTCGATAAAAAAGAAGAAGTTGTCATTGAGACAGGCAGAAAGTAAAATACATTAAGAAAACTGTAAAGTAATAGTTCAATAGTAGTACTTTCATAAATTGATTTGCTTCCTGAAAATTCTTGAACTCTAATGTTTATTTGGCCTCCAGTATTCACATATATATTATATACACTTCGTAGTAGTTTTATATACCAATGCACTATATATGTAGCAATATTATAATGTAATATAATGTACATATAAAACATATATATATATATGTGTGTGTGTGTGTGTGTGTGTGTGTTTGTGTGTGCATCACACAGAGTTGTTTAACTTTACTGTCTGGTAATATTTGCATAGGAACAAATTTTAGATTTGGCCCCCCCGAACTGATCAACCTAGCTACGTCCCTGTTGGTGGCTAACGTAGTAACTGTTGATCATTTTGAGTAGATCGCCCAATCCAGCGGTCTGGCAGTCTGTTATTAAGGTAATTTGTAGTTAGCATGTGTAGGAACGTTTGTCCAGTCACAGTTTCTTCGTGAAAGAATTACGGACCGTACACTTTGGTAGATGAAATGGCGCAAAACACATTAGTCTTCGGTGAATCACGCACGACTTCAACGATTTGACGAGGATTCTCAGTTCCACAAATGAGAGCATTTTGCTTGTTCACTCTTCCTGTCACATGAAACGTAGCCTCATCACTGAAACAAAGTTTGTCAATGAAATCATCACCACCACTGCATAACTAGAAATGACTCACAAAAATTTTTGAGGGACGTGTGATCATTAGGTGTTAATCGTTGTAAAAACTGCACTCGATAGGGATGCATCCTTAAACACCTACACACTACGCGCCAAACAGTTGCTCGAGGCATTGTTAGCTCTTGAGTCAAAAAGCTTTCTCTGCACCACAGGCAGCCATCTTGGAACTTATCACCCTGCCACCTAGTGGAGAAATTTGGAACTACTACAACCATTGCAAACAAAACTCGAGGATATGGTTGAAAGTATTTACATAGAACTTTAATTGTTGATATCAACTTAAGTGTCATGAAGTAACTGTAAATGTAACTGTAAAAGTAACTGTTCAAACGTTACTTCTATTGAAAAAAGTAACTCTGTTACAGTTACAGCTACTTGGTTTTAAAAGTAGCTAGTTAGAGTTACATTTCTTCAAAAAAGTAACTTTTACTTGTAACTAGTTACTTCCAAACACTGGATTATAGCCAGATTTGCGACATTGTAACCTTTATTCTATTAAGGTTTATGGTTAAAGACAGACAGCAACTGCTGTTAAATATATTGTCCATCAGAATCTTCCTAACTTGTGGAAAGTAGAATGAAGTAAGATATTTGAGTAGGGATCCTTTATAGAAAACCTTTCAGAGCTTCAGAGTTACGTTTTCTTCCCGTACCATCAGAAGATCATTTGTGGTGGCAGGTAGACTAGTTGAACATTATGAACTTAGATGGAAGCACTTAACGTCTCTCCAGAAGCTTGTTCGGAAGAGATTCTATATAAAACTATGGAGACAATTTAGGTGAAAGAAAATAACTATTGAGGGTGTGATGGGAAATAACTATTGATTCTACAGCATGATGGTTTTTGGCAAAAGTAGTTGTACCCAGCGGCGCAGGGACTTTTTTTAATTTGAGGAGGGCAATGTTCCTACACACACATACACACACACACACACACACACACACACACACACACACACACACGTATATATATGTGTAACTATATACATATACAACCGTTGCCAGCGATGTAGAAATCGTAGTACATCCTCCTTTTTTCTTCTTTATTTTCAATTTTTATACATAAATACAAATACAACAAGAAAATTAAATGGAAGGAGATTTAATAAATAAATAATTACATACATACATAAAATGATTTTGATTTTATTGTATTGACAGGTTTTACAATTGTTTATTTATGTACTGAGTATTAGTTTGATTGGCAATTTATCAAACGTATTAGTAGTATAGATTGACTTGAGTTAGTTTTTAGTTAGTTTAGAGGTTTGATTTAGTTATCTTGTTCTTAGTAAGGTATGTTACGTACGAGAGGGTCCACCATTCTGGAATCCCGAATGTCTGTCACTGCTGTAGGATGGCAACACTTCAACAGTGTGTGTAACCAGAATACTGTTATACCCTGTAGGCTATATTGAAAACCTTGCAAACTCTATACTTTTTCGGGAGTCTGTGGAGCAAACGAGCGAAATCAAGTCCTCTGCGAAAGTGGTGACCCGAGAGGACTCGTCCAATACGGGTGAGAGGGGAAATAAGTGCATGGAGGGGATAACACGACTGCAGCAGCTGCCAGTCTCTCCTTTGCACACGCTACGGCCTTCTGTAATTCATGCGTGGAACTTCTTGAATTCCGTTTCTTGTTAAGACCTGCTTCGTCCTTGCTTCGGGCTGCTATCATCTGCAAATAAGAGAACTACCAAGCGATGGTACTGGTAGATGTTAGTTCAGAAGCCCCACAACGGCGTCAACGTCTCTACCATCTGTGGGGGCCTCTGTCTTTCTGTTGGAGAGGGACGCAAGGCCGCTTGTACCGTACGACCTTGCGCCGGAGAACTAACGAACGACGCGTCATCAACAAGTTCTCGGAATGGCTGTCACTGTTGCAGGATGGCAACACTGCTACAGTGAGCGTATACGTAAGATAGTGTGTTGGTTCCTCACATAGTGAGGATCCAACAAAGGAACAAAACCTTTGCACGTGATTTAGGAAGAAAACTGATTAGACAGGGTATATTGTAGACCATTGGTACTCTATACTCTCCCCAGGAGTCTGTGGAGCAAGCGTGCAACAATATGTCCTCTGCGCAATTGGTGACTCGAAAGGGCTTGAGTGGGGAAATGCATGCAAGGAAGTAAATACGCGCCTGCAGCTACCAGCCGTTTGCAGCAGCGCTCACTGCTTTGCTCCGCCCACACGCTTTCTCCTCTTCTCTAGCGTTATGTGCTGCGTTGCTCCACATATCCCGAGACAGAGTGCACACTGTGCTCCTTTCCAAAACAATAAAATGACTGAATTGTAAGCTATGACACGGTGGGTTACGAAATCTGCCAAAGGAATATTGAACAAATTATACGTAGAAGTGTAATGGCTACAATTTAAACAAGGTTATCGAACATATTCCAAATTTGACTTGACTCGAAACTAATCATACCGATATGTACAGCTGCCGGCAATAAAATTGGGACACCTATATCCTGAAATACTCGTTTCCCTGCAAGGCGTTACGTGTGTTGCCTAAATCTACGGCGGTAGTAGAAGTTGCCATTGAAAATTTGCTATTAAAATCCACTTATGGACGTAGAATTAGACAGCAGACATGATAACGCCTTGCAGGGAAGCGAGTATCTCAGGATCTAGTTGTCACATTTTTATTGCCGGTGACTGTACAATATGGCTAGAAGCGCACGAGATTAATCTAATTTATTTACAAACGACTGAGATGACCAGAGCACTAGACGAGAAAGGTCTCTTTTCTGAGAATGGCTGTGAGACATCTTTGTATATTGTAAACAGTTGTTCTTACGTACAGGGTGATAGGAAAGTTCCTTTACACTGTACTTTACCCGCTTGTACAGTCAACGGCAAAGATAGGCAAATTGTCCACCGCTATTTTCATTACCGTTTTATTCTACATCTTATGTTGTTTTAAGGAATGAAACTATTTTGGTTCGAAGCCAGCATTTGTATCATCCGCCCTGGATCGTACTTGGTTCGATGGGTCTATTGAGCCTCGGCTTCACACTCAGTATCTCTTCGGGGCTTGAGTCTCCTCGGCTCAAGGTTCGGGTTATTCCGGCTTCTTCAATCCACGATGTAAGGTCCCTCGTAATTCTAGGTCAAAGGTTCTCAATGTACTTATAGATCTTGACCAAGATTCTATAAGCAATCAACAATCCTTTTTCCCACTAGGTACTGTCGATATTCAGTTAAGTATCCAACTTCCTTTTCTCTTTTCAGCCTCTGACCAGAGAACTGAAAATTAATCCGTGACCACAGAATAAGAAAAGGTGTTCCCTGACCAGGGACACAAACGTTGACTACTAACAGTCTATCGACCGATCCCGAATTCTGGTATATCCTACGACAATCACAATCCTCTCAATTATATCTCCTGACCAGGAGCATAGAACTGAGAGAACATAAGCCTTCTGACCAGAAGAGCTAAGTAATTGTCCTAAAGATAATCCAGAATAAACTAATTCCTAGTAGCGACGTGGAAGTAAGCGCAGAAATACGGGTGAGAAAAGAAAAGACGATAATACGTGTTCCGTATTTATCTGGAGTTCGAATACAAAAGGCCACGGGCCACCGAGCTTTGTTGCTTATATAGGATTTCTCGGTGCCGTGAAGGATTTAACAACTTTTATCTTTACCTCAATTTTACATTACAATAAAATACATATTAATAAAATATCAAAGAGGAACATAATTAGCTACATACAGAAATTACTATTTTTACCCTTTTGTGAATATTACATATGCAATATAATTTTAATTGTTACTCTCAGCATTTAATTTGACTAGGGAGTATGGCTTCTTCCAACTCAAAAATTATTTAAATACAGGTTTTGTCTTGCGCGGGCATAACTTTCGTTTACCTTAACGTAACTAAATTCTGATTACACCGTCTTGCAGTAAAAGAAACAGGGATTAATATGATATTAGTTAAATTATTGTCCGCCAAGGAACACGACAGATATAGCGTGGGGAAGACAGCCTAATCTTTCGTCTTTTCCCCGGTTTCAACGTTTACATAAAGTTGAGTCTGCCTGGCTTCTACACAATAGCGATTGTTTTCTCGCATTGTTGTCACCGATAAAGAAATTCCAGTTCAGCTTGCTGGCAGAAAGAAACAAACTCTTTGAACTTACATTTAACATCAGGATGTATAGTCTATATACGAGGTGTGTTTCACTTTTCTTGGTAATTAACCATTATCACACAAACATTTTAAGTACCAAACAAAGAAAAATATTAAGTTTATATACACATTTGTAACGTGGAACTGCTACACGTTACACATTGTTCTATGGTTATTGACGTCTTTATTTCAATTCATTGTCATCACATTGTGTAATTCAGACCGAATGAAAATGGTGGTGGACAATTCGATTCCTGTTTCTTTCGCCGTTGGGTGTATGCATGCCTTTGTCACGAACATTGAACGTGTCTCTTCTAGGTTTGACTAGCACGACTGACTACCGTGCTGCCCCTGGTGGCAGAAAAAATGCACAAACATTCCAGGTGAGTCGTGATGGTGGGCACAAGTTCTTTCACTGTGGAGGAGCGTTTGGTGGCTTGTGTGTGGATTCACGTACGTTGAATCATTGGAAAAACAATGAAGGCTATCATGAACGACGGGTGTGTAATTTGTTGCAGCTCACGCAATCGGAATGTATTTTCCTGACCGATAGATTTTTTTTTTTTTTTTTTTTTTTTTTTTTTTTTTTTTTTTTTTTTTTTTTTAAAGAATCGAGCACAATCCACCTCATGTTATGATTCAGGCACGTGTAACCCCGGAACACATGATTTGGTCCTTCTATCTTTGATGTCTCTGTTAATCACCACAGTTATCTGAGAATGATCAACGAGTGGTTGCTTCCACAGTTGACGGCAAATGGTATCGCCGATACCGTTTGGTTTAAACACGACAGCTCACATTTCGCTTTGTTCGTCCGCTCCTGAACCAAATTTTTACAAATGACTCGATCGGACGTGGGTCAGCAGAATGTCCGGCTCCATTGCCTTGGCCTGTAAGAAGCCCTGATATCAGCACACCTGACAATGCGCTCTGGGAGACCTTGTGAAAGAAGATGTACACAAACGCTGAGATTCCGCAAGGAGCAGCTGAAAGACGCAGTTTCTGCAGGGTTTCAAGATGTCAACCCTGATATGCTGTTGCGGACGAGCAATCAGGCATGGAGGTGCATAAAGCTCAGTTATATCATGGACGGATGTTTTGGATCCATAGGAGGCAAGCTGTGTACATAACCACATAATTCAAATTCAGTGTAGAGAGAGGTGTTGAAATCAAGCTCCTTGAGTTTTCGGTGAACTCTTGTTCTCGTTCCACACAATCATGCCTGTGAGAGATGTGATGTGGGACAAGAGGATTCTAACAAAACTAGGAAGACTTCACATATTGAAGTATGAGAATACATAAGAATAGTCTTGTGTACGTAAATGTGGATTAATAATGTGTATCTTAAATAGGCTATGTATGTGTGCGTACAGGAAGTGTAGTGTTTGAAAAAATGTCAGCGACGCCATCTCATTGAGGAGGATTTCCCTCAATAATCAAGCATTAGTAAAGCTAAAGCCATGAAAATAGCCCAGTCAAGGTCACGCCGCCTACCTACAGTGTTGTCAATAAGTAACAATTTTAACCGACAAAATCAACCGCATAAGTAAGTACAACGCGCGAAGTGTCGAAGAAGTGTGGCAAGACTGGAAGGTCTGGAGGGATGTGGAGGACGCAAGGGGAAGCTCCGACATTCACTGGACTGTTTTCGTAGAACGTACGTTCCGTTGACCAATTAAAAAACACAAAATGTAATGGAACAAAACACTTTATTGTACACTGAAGCACAGGCCTTGGACTATGTTTCAGCATAATTGCCATCCCCGTTGAGACACTTATCATAACGAGACACCATAATTTGTATACCCACGTCGAAGAACTATGCCGCCTTTGTTGATAAACAAGTGGCGACAGCTTGTTTAACTGCATCGTCATCCTCGAAGCTCTGGCCAGCAAGGAAAGCTTTCAGGTGCAAAAAACAGATGAAAATGAGATGGAGCGAGGCCTGGAATATACAGGGGATGAGGAAATGTTTCCCAGCCAAAGTCTGTAAGGAGTTGTTGCGTTGCAGCTGCCGTATCGGGACGAACAGTTCCGCATCGTGAGTTGTTCCGTCCTTCTTTGAAGTGTCGCGCCTTTCTCTGTAGCATTGAGGCACTCACGATCTGTTCACAATACACTTCACCAATTTGACGGAGAATTTCAGATACTGACACATTCCGTGCATTCAAAAACCGTATGACGAGCGCACTTCACACGCGGCGGGTGTTTCGATTTTCTTGAACATCGCAACCCACTACGAAGCATCTGCACTTCTGTCTTCTCTAACACTGACGTCTCTGCCTTGCCCAGTGTTTCCAACAGCTTGTACGTAAAATTCGCTAAATCTCCTTAGAAAATCCGCTAGAAAGTCGCTAAATGAAATGTAAATGCTCTAAAAAAAAGTCGCTAAATCAAATGTACTTCTAAAAAATAGCAAAAAGGTGAAAAATTCGAGTACTTGCCTATAAAAACAACATTTCCTCGTCACTTTTCTCTTCCTCTGAACACTGCACTTCACACTGATTACCGATGTCAGATACTAAATCGTCGAGAAAATGCACTGCCAGAACGTTGTTTATTATTTCTGTGCACTTAGTTCTATGCAGACGAATGCCTGCTGCACTGCAGCTGTCACCAAACCTTTTCATACATAATTCGGAAAAGTGAATCATGGTTAGCAAAGTGTTCGGCAATGAAAAAAGCTAAACCAGCTTCAGCACTAGAAGTATTTAAATTTTCCGGTTTGAGCTGTATTTTCTGTTGTTTTGCAGAACAGATGTTACCAGATCTGACTTTATGTTTTTGTGTTTTCCGAATGTTTTATTCAGATCAGTAACTTTGGCATACAGTTCTACTTTGCAGTACTTACAATACGCTTTCGCAGCGTCACTATCGACAGGGGTCAACCATTTGTACAGTTTTCCCACTACGTGGAAGGTACCCCTTACACCCCCCTGTGCTTAGCACCACGCCATGAGACCCCCAGGGTTTCACCCAGGTACCCATGTTCGACGCTGGGTGGGCGCCGGGGCCGCTTCCAACGTTAGAAAAGTTCCCGGATTTGAACTGGCCGGGGATCGAACCCGGGACCTTGAGCATGGTAATCAGACACGTTATCCACTGAGCCACCGCGGCCCCGGACAACCAACGGACAATAAAATATAAAAGTAAATACATGTTTAAGTAGCTATTCTTACCAGTCTTATGCAGATCTCCACGCTCCCCTGGTGGCCCGCGTGGGAGGGAGGCCAGCAGTCGGTAGGTAAGCCAGTGCCCAATATTGGGCTGTAGCGCTATAGGGAGGGCCTACTACCAATAAAAAAAACAATATTCACAAAATGATCTAGAATTTTTTTCTTAACGATTTTTATGATTATTTTTAGACAGTTTTAGCATTTATTTTTAAATTTACAATTCCGAAAAATATAAAGTTCTAGGCCTTGTAATGCAAAAACACTATTTACAATGAGTAAAACATGTTTTAATGAGGTATTTCTGTATCTTTTGTTGTAAAGATAACATCATTGGGCAACCCAGCACTGTCGGAAGTTGCAGTAAATTTCACAATATTCTACCGTTAAATTTAACAGCCCGCCTGATAATTACAAAAAACAGACACAATCATTTTTTATTTAACTTTGAATATTACATCATTAGGGACCTTGATTTTTCGGTAGAGGAAAGTGACCGAAGTCGAACCCCACTCCCTAAATCGGATCCCCAGCTTATATTTTCAAGAATGCGCCGCAACTAGTGACGTGTAGAATAACTATTCTGAATGACGTCACGAGCCAGAGGCCTCGTCATTTTTCATTTCTTATTGAGTAGCAGCGTGTGTTGCAATGACTTTTCTTTACCTGCTGATGAAAATGATTCTGCTGTCAGTTATTTCATCATATTTTGACTTCTACATTTGTAAGAGTTTGTGTTTTATTGCAAAATATAATATACAGGGTTTGTCCGGAAAGAAACGAGCCCCATTTGTCTGTGAAGCGACTATATAGCGCCGAGCGGTGTACCGGTGAAAACGAGTGAAGCTTTCCAACGGTACCGGGGTTAGTCGCCTCAGTGCTCTCGGTGAGTCAGGGCGTGCTGTGGTGTGAACCTCTGTGCAGTGACCTCGTCGTACTTACGATGGAGAAAACGTTAGAGCAACGTTACTCTCAGAAATTTTGTGTCAGGCTGAACAAGACGCCGAAGGAATCGTACGACATGCTGAAGGAAGCCTTTGGGGATGACTGCATGTCCTATTCGCAGGCAAAGAAGTGGCACAAAGCGTTCCGAGAAGGTTGGGAAGACGTCAACGACGAGGCCCGTTCCGGACGCCCCTCAACATCGCTAACGGAGGAAATTGCGAATTGCTCAATACAGATCGTCGAATGAGTGTTCATATGATGGCTGAACAGTTAAACCTGCCGAAAACCGTTGTCCATGAGATTGTATCGGAAAAATTGGGCATGCGGAAAATTTGTGCTAACCTTGTGCCGAAAGTGTTGACCGACGCGCAAAAAGTGAATTGCGGGGAAACGTGTCAGGAACTGAAACAACTTTGTGAGGATGATCTCAGTTTCCTGGTCAACGTTATCACCGGTGATGAATCATGGATTTTTTAATACGATCCGGAATCCAAGAGGCAGAGCTCCGAGTGGCACACAACATCGTCGCCGCGCCAGAAGAAAGCTCGCATCTGCAAATCCCGGGTCAAATCCATGGTCATTGTTTTCTTTGATGCAAAAGGAATCGTCCACCACGAGTTCGTCCCCGCTGGCCAGACTGTCAATGCTCAGTATTACCAGCGAGTGCTTCAAAGACTGAACGCCAGGGTCACCCGAGTCCGAAAGGAGTTCCAAGGGTCATGGAAACTGCATCATGACAATGCGCCCTCTCACACCGCCTTTGTTGTGACGTCCTACCTGACCCGGATCGGCATACCAACGGTTCCCCAACCACCCTACAGTCCCGACCTAGCCCCAGCTAACTTCTTTTTGTTCCCTCGATTGAAACGGGTGCTTAAAGGACATCATCTGGGCACTGTGGAGAACGTCCAAGCAACCACGACGGCTCTTCTCAAGGACATCCCCCCCCCCGAGGAGTTTCAAAAGGCCTATAGAGCATGGACATCGCGCTGGCAAAAGTGTATTGATGCACAAGGAATGTACTTTGAGGAATATTAAGTTTCTGTATGTGTACGATCAATAAATTGTGTTCAAAAAAATGAGGCTCGTTACTTTCCGGACAAACCCTGTATGATAGTGGAGTAGGTCTAACAACATATGTGGTTATATAATAGTTTCGTACAGGTAATAAGTGGCGATGGTGATGTTTCGAAAGAATGTCCTTTTCCTAAGTCGGGCCACTATTTTTCACGGAATATTTTGAGGAAGGCTGATTATCTTCGTTCACTTACAGGTTACAATTAATGGCAGGAAAAGGCAGAAGCAAGAAGAAAAGGTCCTGGCCCCATTAGTCGATGCTCAGAGCGATAGAGAAATGAGAACAAAGAAAATGGTCGAGAAGAAAGCTGCTACTATGTTTGTTGTTTCTGAAGCAACGTTTTATCCAGTGAGAGACACTAGAATCCTGAAGAAGCATCGCAGACAAAAATGGGTAGTCCGACTGTACTGACACGAGAGCTAAAGGAAAAAATTGTTAAGTAATTGGTCTAACCCGTTCAGATTTAAGACGCATGTCATATCAACGAAACGGAACAATATTGACCATTCTTTTAAGAGAGACAGTTTGGCCGGACGACAATGACTCACCTTGTTCCTGAAGAAACACAGGAAACGTATGACTGTCCGTCGGCCGACTGCTAGAGCAGAACATCTATAAAACATTGTTTTGAAGGTTATTCACTCAACTATGAAATTACGTGTAAGTACTCAAATATGTATAGCTGTGTTTGAAAAGATCATGACAATATTACATAACCTCAGTTTGTTTTATATTCTCTACTTTAAATTATCATTGAATTGCCATTTATAATATTGGTGTTACAAATATTAGTAGGGGGTCCGAATTTTGATTACTTTTTCAAAACGCTCATTTTTGCACTTTTTTGCTAGAATTGAAAATGCTCTTGGCATTTTTTTCTAAAGTGGATTCTGACACAGGGAGCTCTTTGGCAACTGATAGAGAGTATTCTAACAATGAAAAATCAATTTTAACTTTAATATTAAGAAATATATCATTGATAAAGCAATTGTGGGGTCCGACTTTGGTCACTTTCCTCTAATATATATTTATTTATCTGTGTTCTTTTTTCCAAAATTCGAGTTTTTGTTTTTGCACATACCTCACATTATACCTCCATTGTAGTTTTTAACTAATAGGCCTACATTTAAATGTAGGTCACTTGGACTAACCTGTTGTGTTCGTGACAGTTTCATACATTTGCAACGATTTTTGAGGAACTCATTTCCCACTATTTTGTTTCGTGGCAAGTACCGAAGTTATGGCTTCCGTGTGGCAGTAGCACGCGACAAATACCACTGCCATGTGACGTTGTGCACTCGATCTCCCGCCAGAGCCCGCCACTTTCGCCGGTGATGCAAAACGTTCCGATAAAAAGTGAAAAATCGCGGAAAACATCGATTTATACGTGGTTTCAAGTAGCTGTCTTAACTATTTCATGTATAACACGCACCATACTTTTCTTTTGGATAGAATTTTGATATTTTGTTTCCTACCGGTAAGTCTAAAACACAAGAATAATGGCTATTCGCGGTACTTATCGTTTATAAGCACAAGATGTGTTGAAATTCGCGATTTCAAATGGATGAAAAATGTGTTCAGAACATGTCACTGCACATACATAAACACTATTTTGTAATAATTGAAATTTTTCAGTGTTATCCCATTTGCGAGAAATCAAGGTCCCTATTTATCATTACGATTATCATAATGATTATAAATTGCAGTTGAGTGCACCATAAATATTTTCTTAATCATTACGCGAGAAAACTTTTTACAGTTTGCGATATGTACTGTATTGTTGCATCCGGGCAGTTCAGATACAATTCTCATTGTAAACATCGATTTTTCCCACTGGCATTTGACAACCCAACACAATATCTCACGCAGCGTTTGGTTTACTTCTTCACAAAAGAAGAAAAAACCCGTTGAAACGAGAAAAGTGAGAGAGTATTGGCTAAGCCATCACGTGCCGGCCGTCTCCTGCATTGCCAGTTTCCAAGTGGTTCACGGATATATACACGCACCGGACGATTTCGATTTCTCCAGCGAAAGGTCAAAGGTCGTCATAGCGTCGAGTCAGGGTGAAACGTGTCCGTCGAAAACCAGATAGGGAGAGGGTTCGATTTAAATGGCCAATGAGCGGATGAGTTCATTTAATCGACTCTTGCAGTAATCCGTAATTGTTCCTCTTCCAGAGGAACCAAAGTCGTAGCTGGAGTTTTTGCGCACTGCTTCATGCTGTATCAAATTACACTTATCTACAAAAAAAAAAAAAAAAAAAAAAAAAAAAAGTTTTGTCCTTTTTCTGGAGGAAAAAGTTCTGATTCCTATTGCAAATTTTGCGCTGATTTCAAATCTGTATTTAGATTTTCTCTGTCAGGGATAGTTTACGAGTAATCGTGATTTTAATTTTATCTAAAATTCTTGCAATTTTAAGGTGAATACTGAGTGAACTCATGGAATAATTTAATCATCCCTTCTCGAAACCTAGTATATTATGTTTAAAAGTTATAAATGTGACATGTGACACAATATTCGCACACAGAATTTTTACATAATTCTTATTTTCAAAAAATGTAATATCATTATATCCATGCTCTTTTTCCTTTGTCTGTTAGACATGCTTCAAACTCTGGATTTGCTGAAGTTCTCTAATTTGAGGTCCCACAACGTACCTTTCTTTCGATTTGCTGGTGAAAGACGAGGCAATTTGTTTGAAATACACTTAAATCTTCTTCTGGTTGTGTCCATATTCTTTACAAATTGTTTGGTATGAAGAGGGGGAAGAGTAACATCACACGCTGTATAATTTTTCTCCTACTTGTCAATTTCGTTGAGACCAATTCTTTTTTGTGTAGTGGTTCTTCTGTCACGGGTATTACAGGAACGGCGACAGTGGTGGGCACGGGTGGGCAAGCGCCCACCCAAAACTTCCTGTGCCCACCTGATTGCCCACCCAATGAAATCAAATAAATATATATAGTTAGGGAAATGAAAATGGTTCTGTAAGTATAGGCTGGTCCTCACTCCATGTATATTTTACTTGTGAATATTGTAGAAAGTTCACAAGTTTCATCCCATAACGAGCTTTGCTGTCATTTGACGAATTGTCTAATTAGTAAGTTTACAATACAAAGATTAGAGAAAATATCTTGTTGGATGAAATTAATTTAACTTTCTTTCTACTTCCTTAATTTTGTAATTGGAAAGCTAAAGGAACTCTCATAACTCTTTTCTAAAATGTAATGTAATGAACACTGCTATGGTTAGAAGCAATCAACAGGCTTAGTAAGTTTTATTGGATATTCACTATTATGAGGTATCTATGTGATCAAGAGTTTATCAGGATTTAGAAGGATTTGGAGGGTTGCAGCTCCAGCGTTCAATGGGGAAAAATTGCTTTGAAATCAGCCATATATTGAAGAAAATAAGATACTAGGAATGTGGAAGTATAAAAAGTATAAGTAACCTTCTGTCATGACTTGGGCTAAAAGTTATAGACTAACTCAAACTGTGCATACATGGGAGTGAGTTCTTGATATTGTCAGCGCCGGACCTCCACATAAATCAAGGCCTGGGTATGATCAAACAAATAAAAACATCTTCTTTGCCTTAATCGCAATGATGCGTATGAATGATGATGATGAAAGTGATGAAGGGACACTCACAAAAACACTCGTGCTCTGACCGGGATTCAAACCCGGGACCCCTGGCGTCATAACGCACTGCGATAACCACTCCGCGGGGAATTTGATGTGTCACTTTCTTTATTCTATCAAAGGTTTTTTTACATAACTGTCATCTTCAAATAATGCAATGTTTCTAAAATTACAATTTTTAATTTGTTGTAATTAATTAAGAGTAATCACAATTACTACCATACTGAGGTGACCAAATTTTAATGTAACAGTTTTGTAGCTTTGGAAAAAAATCTATAGAATTACTGAACTGATATTATTAGTGGCTAGCACTATTTACAAGTTCTCCTCGAACATACGAGGGAGAATCAAATGAAAACCGCAATTAATTTTTTTCCACTATGTTAATGCAGGGATAATGTTTGATTGTACATTATTTTTCTATAGAGTCCCCTCCCAGTTCAATGCACTTACGCCATCGGATAGGTAGTGCTTCGATACCGCGTGAAAAAAAAATCTTTCGGTTGACTGTGTAGCCATTCGTGCACCACCGATTGGACGTCTTCATCAGACTTGAACCTCTGCTCTCCAAGGTGCTCCTTTAATGGACCAATTGTTCTATATTAGATTTATTTGATTATTCTGAGTTTATATTAAATTTTATATTTGTTTAGGTATTGAGGAACCCTTTCTTAGAATTCTCGGTAGTATGGCCGCTCTCACTATCCACAAATTGCCCATAAGTTTATTAAATGAACAAGTAGGGGATGGAATTGTATAAAGAATAGGTTTATAAGGAACAGGTTTTTTACGAAATTGAGTACAGAAAAATAGTTAATTGTTGGTTGTTAATTTCAATAAAGTTCAATTTTGCTGTTAAATCCAAAAATATAGATGAAAATTCTAGATTTTGTATTTAAAATTAATTTCCTAGGATAACGGACTCTGACCATAGCATGATTTCACTGTCACTCTGTATGGTAGATCCTGCCTCAAGCAGTCGAGATAGAACGTGTTACAACTCTGAGATATGGGCTATTTTTACAGCAAAGTTGCAGACTGAACTTCCTTGACGTAACTAGATACCCTCCTTCTGTCTCATTCTACTTCCGCCTCATGTCTAACTTTTCCAACCTCGAAGAACTTTTCTGGACCCTATCAAGAAGTTTACCCATATCCCTTCCCGGTATGAAACTATATTTTGCTGGCTCCCAGGAAATCCTTTTTTATAGTATTTCTTTCTTTCTCGTCTACGCCCACTATCATTAATCATTATACTCGTCTCACTCAATACTAAACTAATTATTATAACATACTATAATACTAATTCACCTCTTGTTATTCTTATATTACCAATAACCGAACATAATAACTACAAAAATGTAATTTTCGAATATCATAAAATACTACTACCACTATAATATTGATATATCCTTATCTTCTTTCACCTTCTGTATCCTCATATCATCTAACACCCAATCCATTACTATAATTATTTATAGTTTAACATTATTCATACTAACACTAATTAACATTATAATATAATACAAAAGACGTACTGGCAACAATAATGTAAACCATGGTTGTACTTGAAATCCAGAATAGGCATGGCAAACACAAACACAGCAAATAAACTTATCGTTACTAACTACTACAGTAATTTGCTCTAATTCAAAATATTGTAAAATAGCAAAACAATTTAATAAAGTAACATACGAAAACGTGGGAAACCAAACAGTACATATAGCGCTTAATCCTGAGTGTAAGAAGGTAGAAGAAGGAGGACTTTTTTCAGAGATTCTACATTCTAGATGGAAGTAAGTATGTTTAGCCTTTTAGGTGAAAGTACAGTTGACAAGGGAAAGCCACCTACTAGAATGTTCCAGAACAACTTTCTAATAGTCTGGAGGGGAGTAATGTTTGTGTATATATATCGTCCTGTTTTTGTACCTTGTTACATTTGTACTTTGTGCAGAGTCTGAAGAAGACCTTGCTAGAAGGTTGAAACGTTACGTTTAGTTTATATTTTATAATAAAATAAATTACTGCCTTGGTCAGCATATTGAGAGTTATTTTGAAATTCGAACAAAAAAGGGATATTTGGAGAGTTGTATTTTTTGATTGGCTTCATTTTTTTATATGTTGAAATAGGTCATGAGAAATTAATATTGTGCAATTTTGAGACCTTGAAAAATGTTTACCTCCCCTGTACAAAAGTGGCCGCGGTGGCTCAGTCGGTAACGCGTCTGACTACCATGCTCAAGGTCCCGGGTTCGATCCCCGGCCGGTTCAAATCCGGGAACTTTTCTAACGATGGAAGCGGCCCCGGCGCCCACCCAGCGTCGAATAACATGGGTACCTGGGGGAAACCCTGGGGGGTAAAGGCGGTCAGGGGCGTGATGCTGATCACATCACCCCACTCACGACCGGATCAAGAAAGTGTAGGGCGTTACCCCCACACCCCCTATACGCCTTCATGGCGTGGTGCTATGCACAGGGGAACACTTTACCTTTTTTTTACCCTGTACAAAATGTCAAAGTTCAAGGTCAGACAGCCCATTTTTCATGAAAACTCAAACGTGGGTAACTTCGGAGTGCTGTATCTTCGGAAATCAACAACATCCCAAACTTTTGTTTTGATATACTGTTAATATAAGACTGGTTGCTTATATACATTCAATTATTTTGATGGGACATTGTTGCTTCCCATTGTTATACTGCAACAAAGAGGGTCCGAAAAGCAGTTTTTCCCTGTTTTCGGCATTTAATATCTTGGTTAAGCAAACACTACCCCAAAGATTTGTTTACTGGCCATTGAAGCTCACTATTAGGACAAGCTACCTGATATATCACATTACTGGGATATTGATGCTGTTAGCAGATATAACCCTTTGAATACTCAAAAATTGCGAAATCCGCGTCTTTAGAATTAGGCCTATCTCAAAACAGCAGCAAGGTAAAAAAAATATACTAAGTATGCCAACTTGTAGTTGAACATATGTACTAACACCAGGAAATGAAAAAAAAACTTTCGGGCATCGTCCCATTTTCAAGAAAATAATTTTTAAAATATTAGGAAATGTCAATGCAAAGTATCACACTTCCTCCCCTACCAGAAAGTGGAACAGCCCTTTCTCCTACTTCTCTTTGTTCCAAATGCAACAGCCCATATCTTGACAAGTTGTGGGACAGTTTTCGTTTTTCTTTCTTTGATAGATAGCTTAGTGGTAACGTCGCATCCTTGTAATTAAGGGGTCCCGGGATTGATGCAAGGTTGAGGTACAAGTTGTTCGGATCCCACTTTAAACTGCAAGTCCCCAGTCCCAATTATTTTTCCTGTAAATAAAGTGGGATTAGAAAGAAATCTCTATGTACAGTGGCGTACCAAGTCCTTTCGAAAGGCAGAGAGGATAGCCTATACATTTTTTAGTACGCAACCATCTATTTGCCATGTTTTCCTGCCTTTGACATTATTTTTACTGGGCCAAAGTGGGGTTATTATCCCCCCACCCCCACCCCCCACCTTTATGCACGCCACTGTCTATATTGCAATAAGAGTATGTTTGTAAACGATTCTGTATTATTGTACCAAATAAAACATAACTTTCTTGTTATACATAACTTGAGATTCCCAGAATAAACCAATTTCAATTCAGTTAGGCCTAAGAGCGGACCTTCGTGATGGAGTGGTTACCACAGCAATCCACGATGCCAGGGGTCCCGGGTTCGAATTCCGGTCTAGGGATGTTTGATTGTTCTTTGTGAGTGTCACTTCGTCGATTTCATAATATCATCACTCACCCGCTTTGGTATGATTAGTAAAAGTAGCATCCAGATGGAATGGCAAAACATTTACTAGAATGCAGAGCTTGAAGTAGAAATTCCTAGATGGGAGGAATTTTGATCGAGAATTGGGACAAGCTGAGTGTTGGCGGGGGGAGGAGGGTTCACTTCTTCGATTTAACACGTTCATAGGGAGCAAAACGTTTGCAAACTGGAGGATACCATCCCCTTCATCCTCTTAACTTATAGCAATGCTTAAATGTTCACATCGAGATGGTTGCATGCTTTTCTGGAATGCTTGTTGTAAGTCTCATCATCAAGTTCTGTCAGAAGTTACCCATGTTTCATTTTTCATGAAAAATGGGCTGTCTGACTTTGAACTTTGACATTTTGTACAGGGGAGGTAAACATTTTTTCAAGGTTTCAAAATTGCACAATATTCATTTCTCATGACCTACTTCAACATATAAAAAAATGAAGCCAATCAAAAATACAACTATCTCACTTTGTTCGAATTTCAAAATAATGGCTCTTAACGCAAAATACTATAACTGAAATGAAATTATATGTGTGTAATGTACGAATTTAGACTGGCACTAACTTTCCAGGGTAACTGCTACATTAACCCCCCCCCCTCCCTCCGGACGCCCATGTTCTCAGTTCTTTCCGCTCACCAAACTTCGTAGGCCTACTTGTAGTTTGAATAGTTTCGAAGATCTCGCCTGGCAAAAAGTAAATCGATTGACAGGTCAATTGAGATTTTAATGTATCTCTCGCAGCCACACGAACGAGCCGATCGAGTGAAATTATATTTCGTTTAGCTACTGTTTAGTGGGCTTCATAACTTTGTTGATTTTATAGTTGTCGCGGACGGACAAACGATACCATGGTAATAAGAGTACTTGTTCAGCTTTCGTTAATTAAAGTATGGAATATATACGAACCAAGTATCCAATTAGTAATTTAACAATCGTTTTTGATGAAGATAAACAAATTAATTTAGTTATTCAGTGAAATTCATGTTTAAATTTCTAAATTAATGTTAATCAAATCTTAACAATCATTTGTCTTGATTTTTTCTTTTGATATTTTTAATGTGAATGAGTTAAGTTTATCAGCTGCAGAGATCCAGCCGATAGGACGTTTGGCTCAAGGTAGATTGAGATTAGGTAATGCTATCCGAAGATTGCCGATCTTGCACGAACGCGTGACGTCACCAGAGAGGGAGTGAGCTCGGCTGAAGCAGACGGCTCCTAGCATTTATATGGGAGATTCAGAGAGCGAAAGTATATTATTACTTTTAGGAGGGGGAAAATATTAATTGTCATCCTCCAAGATGGTATTGAGGCATCCTTTTAATGATTAGTAACATAAATGAAAACGCGCTACTTTTAAAAGGGGGCAAAGTACATGTGAAAAAATGTATTTTGAAAATCCATATTCCTGAAACTTTCTGACCGATGCGCTACAAAGAAAGTTGTGTGTTCTCCTTTAGAATTTCGTCATTTTACAAATCGTAATATAATTTTAACAAAAACGTGGCATGCTAAAGAAGAATTAGAGAGTTTAAAAAAATAATTGATTAATAGACTTAGTTTATTTTACTTCGCTTATCTGTCACATATGGCTAATCGCAAAGATGAGGATGCGTGATGATATGATGAAATTGAAGAAAGGAAAGTAGACCCATGCCCGGGCGGGGATTCGAACCTGGGGGCCCTTGGCATCGTAAAGCGTTGTGCTAACCACTTCGCCATGGAGGTCAGCATTACAAGGAAATAAACAGAAAATGACAATCATATGGAGGAGGTTATTGAAGTAACAAATAATTATTACTAGACGTTGTGATGAAAATTATTAATATATCTGAAATATCGAGAGATTACCTTGCAGTCTCTAAATGTACTTTTAGGGTTACGCAAAACCTTTACTCAAAATTGCTAGTGTAAATTTATAAGCTATTAAAATTTAGAAGTTATTCCTGTTCGAAAAAAGAAACTGCCAAGTCAAATTAATATTTCATATAAATACACATATATTTTTCTTTCATGAGGCCAGGACAGTATTTGGAGGGGACGGTGGCTTGGGAAGGCTATAGCCCCGGATCTCGATCTGCAAAGGGGCTTCCAGTGGGAAAACATCGTCCAGAAGAAGGGGCGAAATGATTCTTTTTAAATAGCTCAAGATTACAAAGATATAAGTGGACATTTGACAAGCTTAGTCTAAAACTTACAACTGAAATCGTACATTTGTGTGTGTAGGGGGGGGTGGCTTCGTGAGGTAACACAGTGGAATATGATTCACAATACTAAAATTAAAATAAATATGTGGGAACAATAGAAATCAAAATATGTTGTAGCTAGTGACGGCGCAATAGAAAAGATGGAGGGGTAAATCATATTTTCCCGGGGCAATCATGTTTATTATTCCGTTACATACGACACAAAAATGCATATTTTGGCTAAAAGAGCATTCATTCATTTATTTATTTTTATCGTTTTACTGGGGGCAGATAAGATAAGAGAGAGAGAGAGAGAGAGAGAGAAATTGTCGAACGAGAATAGGGGGGCGTTCCTCCCCCCCCCCCCCGCCCGTAGTGTGGTTACTGCCTATAGCTATGCTGGAGAAGAATGCACCAATTAATACGTTATTAAATAAAACAGATACTTTTAAAACTTTTAATCAAATTATTTGTGAACTATGTTTTAAATTTAGAGAGAGCACATACCTGTTTAATTTAATTTGGACGAGTTAACTTCTGAAGCCTGCCATTTCCGAGCCTTCTTCCGGTGTAATTGCACGTTTATTACACCCTTACATTTACATACCATATTAAAATGTTCTGCTTTTAGATCTCGCACAATGTCTTTTTCACAAAAATGGGCAATCCCGCATTTTTCATAACAATCTTGTCTTTACGTTTACTTACGCAATTACCGGCTGGAAAGGCTGTGATATTTTAGATTTCTTCCGTTAGTTTTCACAGCAAGAACAAAATAATCTTATTTTAAAACATACAGCAAAAAGAAATCCAACGCCCTTAAGTTAAAACTCCCTTACATTGGAAGCCTGGAGAGAACAAAACAGGGGTTCCTTCGTAACACGATTTCTTGAAAACCATTTTACACATTTGAATCAACTTTATGATAAATTGATTAGAAAGGATGAATCTTAACAGTAAAAGTTGTAACTTTTCCACTGCTACTATATTTTAGAATATATTCGTTGTCAAATATCTCAATATTTGCATAAGGAACCAGCCTTTTCCGTGCCGAGCTTCTCGATGATGACGTCATGTATCCACGGACAACTGCGCATACGATCTGCGCCGCCGAACGAGCACCCCCTGGTTTGGCTGCCACACGGACCGGTTTTCAAATCACCGATTGGGAAATTTCTGAAGCAGTGTTGCCACAACCAGTGAGCACATTTTCCTTTCGTCTCAGAGAAAATTGAAATCATAGTCGATAAATTTGTTTATTTTTAAGCTTATTATTCATTAGTGTTGTTGTTATTTCCATTGATCCATAAGAAACATAAATTTATAAAAATACTAGAAATAAGTGAATGAATGAAAATAAGTAGATAATCTAAAGTTGTACATTTTGCGAAAAATATACGAATTGGGAATGTTTCCAATTACAATTTACATCAGCTGTGTAATTCTAATACTTTTAAAAGTTAGATAATGAAAAGGTATTGATTATGCTCAGGATAAATTTTCAAACTTAATTATATTTTGGATATCTTCAAATTTTTATGCAAGTTTCATACATTTCATGAAATTTCTTTATTCCATTCTCACCTAAAATTTCGCTCGAATTTCTCTTCGCCGGGGCAATTTTCCTTCATGTAGCAACACTACGCTGAAACGGATTGAGTTGATAACATATGTTTACCTAGGGCAACAGTGAGTCAGAGCGTGATGCTGATCACACCAGCCCCACTATATGGAGAATGTGTGCGCTTATGTACTTTTATGTCACGGTGTAAATCACATGGAAGAGCTTTAACTTTTAAACCTTTACAGATTGTAATTTTGTTTGCTCCAAATCAACAGTTCTGGAGGGAAATAACCGTGGACGTAATGCCAATACTAGTAATAATGGAATTGAAATAAAACTACACATCTGTAGCAAGACATTGTTTCCAATTGTTATAGGCCAGACCGCTGGTTTCAAGATCGAATCTACCAACTTTTCTCTATCCCCAGCTTTTATTTCCCCTGAGCACACACCGGATTGAACCAACTTTAAATCAACTTTAAAAAAAAGTTCTCCCACCTCGGCATCGCTCCACCAGCCATTGTTGGGAAAAAGAGAAATCGCATAAATCCAGTGAGGTAGAACAAATATGAATTTTGCGCGCCATGTCCCGATGATTATTACACAAACAGATTTCCATTGTAACTTGTTGAAGCAAGGATCTCGTTTGGGACACTCTCCCAGGTAAGCAAACCCGGGGAAAACGGTTGCTAGGCGACGCAGCATCCCGGCAACAGGCAGCTTCGGAATCTCTGAAGACCATCTCTCTCCGATGTGAAGCATGCGTGAAAGGAATTGGGGGTTCGGGGATAACTTAAAGGGTGGCAGTGAAAGGTGATAGCTTTAATCTGCAACAGGGCCCACTTGCTAGCGTCTGTTTCTCCTGAATCGACGGTTCAAGGTCAAAATTGGATCTCCATCCGAAGCTGCTGCTTTTCCTCTTCTTGCAGTGTTGCTCAAGGCCATACCTCCAGTCCCAAACCTGGGCTGATTGTTTCATTTTCTTACTCTTTCCTGCAGGAATATATACCATTCCCAGTTGCACCAGAATCGACAGTTCAACTCAACTTTCAGCTCCTCACCCTAGTACACTTCTCTCACTCTCTATATCTTCTTGCAATGTTGCTATTCTGGAATCTATATACTAGTCCTTCTTGCACCAGAATTGACATTTCAGATTAAGAGGTGCCGGATTCGATACCCGGTGGAGGCACATAGTGGTTTGGATTCCACATTAAACTGTAGGTCTAGCCCCGATTAGCTTAGCTGTGAATAAAGTGGACATAAAACAAAAACTCAAGTTAACTGAAGTCGACAGTTGAATTGGTTAAACTCAAACCCCACCTAGACTGTTTATCTCTCTTCTTGCAGTGTTGCTACTTAGGCAACTGTAAAATTCCGTTACACCAGAATAGCCAGTTCAAGGTCAAAGTATATTCTGTCCCAGGAATCTGTGGCATTCTCTACCGTTATGACCGGCATTGCTCCACAGACTCCTAGGACAGACTGTGCGTACAGCTCCTGTTCCGCTACACTCCACCCTTACCGGGCCGCTTCTGGCAGGAAAAACCCAAAGAAACAACTAAATAGGCTCGTTAGTCCTGGGTTCCCATCCCGTTCCTCACCAGAAGGCTCGAAACCAAACAATCAATCACAGGCAAGAACTTACTGAATTAATGTTGCAGGGTGATTGCTGAAAACTCACAGAAATGGGCTTTACACATTTATTTACAATTTAACAAAACAAGGCTCGGATTCTTCCAATAATTCTCTAATTTACATTATTTACATTCCTCTAACTTGAGCCCCTCGGCAGAACTGCCAAGTGGAAGCTAAGCATCGGCAGAACTGCCTCGGGATGCTTTTTCTCAAGGAGGCCACTGGAGCCCAAAGATCGCTCTCCCTTCCGCTATCCAGTTCCTAAACACACTCTCCCTGTCCTCCGTCAGAGGCCATATTTATACTTCCTCCCGCGTCGCATGGGGGAGGGCTGAAAGTTCAAACCTTATTGGCTCTTTTAACTACACAGAACCATGGAAGAAACCCAAGCATACAGAATCATACACAATCACAAAAAAACAAAAAAACAAAACAAATACAGTTTGTAACACTCCTTAGGAAACAAGTAATTAAGCTAGAGAGGTAGAAAAGCGAGTTAAAATTACAAAAACACAAACAAGCAAACAAGTGATTACGCTAGAGAGGTAGAAAGACGACTTAAAATTACAAAAACACAAACTAGGAAACAAGTGATTGATCTAGAGAGATAGAAAAGCGACTTAAAATTACAAAAACACAAACAAGCAAGCAAGTGATTACGCTAGAGATGTAGAAAAGCTAGTTAAAATTACAAAAACATAAACAAGAAAACAAGTGATTGATCTAGAGAGGTAGAAAAGCGACTTAAAATTACAAAAACACAAACAAGCAAGCAAGTGATTACGCTAGAGATGTAGAAAAGCTAGTTAAAATTACAAAAACACAAACAAGAAAACAAGTGATTGATCTAGAGAGGTAGAAAAGCGACTTAAAATTACAAAAAAACACAAACAAGCAAACAAGTGATTAAGCTAGAGATGTAGAAAAGCGACTTAAAATTACAAAAACACAAACAAGCAAACAAGTGATTGATCTAGAGAGGTAAAAAAGCGACTTAAAATTACAAAAACACAAACTAGGAAAGAAGTGATTCAGCTAGAGAGGAAGAAAAGCGACTAAAAATTACAAAAGCACAAACAAGCAAACAAGTGATTAAGCTAGAGCAATAAATAAAGCTCTACTACTAAGGAGCTTGGGAACAACGCGGAGGCAATAATTAAAAGATACTTTATCCTCCCCCTTCACCTTTCCCGAAATAAAAACAAAAATACGCAACATCTCTTGTGTAAGCACTTTTATTTTCGTAATAGGAAGTGCCAAATAAAGTTTTGCTTCTTCTGTCGTGAAAACATTTGGTTGAACCAATCCAGGCGTGGAGAGGTGATTATCTTTCAGGGGGAGGTGATCTTCAACCATTTCCGTCTGGTAATGACAGGCAATTTTTCTTTGAAGACTGTCTTCTCAGTTCGTGCAAGGTAATCTTGTACCGGTATCTTTTTCTTCTTGTCTCCCTTCCAAGACAACTTAATTCTGGATTGGTGTGCGCACAACCAATATCTTACTAGACGCGAAAGTTGATATATAAATTTGCTTCTGCCGCCTCCGCGGTCAAATGCGACGAGTGGTCAACTCGTGATTTCGAAACCGAAAATTAAAGTTCGAGTTCTGGTCAGAGCAATTACAATTTATTTAAAATATACAGCATATTTCATCGTTTGTTAATTGAGTCAGTGATTTTTTAAAACATGTTTCACAGGTTTGTATTTGAAAAATGGTTGGCAACACTGATTTGGTACTGATTAGCGAGTATGTCGACGATCCTTACGCATTTTTAAGGCTCTTTACCAGGAACTTGTTGTTATGAGAGCCTTTAAAACAGCCGCTGTGAAGGATATTTAATCGTTTAACTTCAACCCTGTTTCATGGTTGGTTGCTATTTCAGGTGAAGTGGCTTCCACCCCTCAAGGGAAATATCGACATATAGCCAGTGTTGCCATATCAAGGGGAAAATCATCTTCCAATATTTGTCCAAAAGGCAGAAACAGAAATCTTGTTAGTTTGGCGCCACGTGGGAGAGATGTTAGTGGCTGAAAGACCTAAGGTTAGATTTTTTTCTCCTAGAAAATTACTTTTGGATACTTTCAGGGTGGAGCTCAATAGTGACCCCACACGATTGTCCATAATGGGGGACGTCAGCATGATAATCATGTACAAATAAGAAGAAACATAGACTTTGCCACAACTTTCAATGTGAATTATTTACCGGTTGCGGATGACCATATCAGAAAGCTCTCTTCATATATTACACCTTGAAACAGATCTTCCAGCTAACGAGGCTCTGGCGCATGGACTTGTAGCCATTCTAATTCTTTATTCGTTCACCCATATTTGGCCACAGGTCTCACTTATCACACAAGCCTCTAACTTCCCTGCCCTTCGCCTTCTGACGTAAGCGCGGAATGCTTTCGTTGTTAGGTTGTGCTTGTCAGGCTCAGGTCTCTTAGCATAAATACACGGAAATTTTTCGGGATTTGACCATTGAGGTATTATTTATGCTAAGAGAACTAAACCTAACAAGACTAAACCAAGAAAAGGCATTTAGTCTAAAAATGAAATCATTTGGGCTGACGTCAGAAAACGAAGGGCAGGGGAAGTTGGTTGATGCTTGTGTGATAAGTGAGGCCCATTTGGCTACTGGATTCGTCCAGTCAGCGAATGTACACTTCGTCGATGGTCGTGACTAAGGCAGACTAACTATATATAATGCACATCAAGCTGTGCATTAATAGTATTTATATCTGTTTTCAAGCGGCAGCTCAAGCTTTTCTCACGAAAACAAAGTACAAACTAATCGAATTGCATGTCCAGATGAATGGCTGTGACAAGACCACATTGGCTACGGGTAACGAACCGTTATGTCATATAAGCTTGGTAGTGACAGCGTAGAATAGTGTTCTAAATTAAATGAAATTGAAATCATTTGTTCGCGTTGCTAAAGAATTACTGCCAATAGCATGGTTGTGCTTTTAAAAATGGGAATGATAGGAGATTCGTGAACAATTTATTAGAAATAGGTAAACGTAAATCTACTCCTTGAACATTTAAACATTCCGTAAAGGCAGTGGTCGAATTGGAAATAAATTACTGCCGGTATGCTCGTATGCACAGACCTGTCTTTTCATATAATCCTTTTTTGTGATTTCTTAAATCATAAATCGATTCTCATTCTCTTTTTTATAGCCACAAATTGCGCTCTTTTGTTATTTGTGCCACGCATGAATTGTAATAACCAATAATATATTAGACATTAAACCACTCACTACTGCAGAAGTTCCTAAGACCACAAAAGTCAGCCACACAATTAACATGCATGATCACTGTGATTTATCATGCCAACTGATATATTGTTTAATTTATTGTAACTTTTTAGTAGCATATTCTCGGCGCTATTGTTGCGTTTGTTTGTTTGCAGTACGATCGACAAGGAGCGCTTGGCAGTTAACAGTGGGTGGGGGAAGAGTGCAGGGTGCTGTATGGTATTCAAACGCAAGGTACATAGAGATTAGGTAAAGTCATCCGAAGATTGCCGATCTTGCACGAACGCGTGACGTCACCGGAGAAGCAGTGAGCTCGGCTGAAGCAGACGGCCCCTAGCATTTATATGGGAGATTCAGAGAGCGAAAGTATATTATTACTTATAGGAGGGGGAAAATAATAATTGTCATCCTCCAAGATGGTATTGAGGCATCCTTTTAATGATTAGTAACATAATTGGAAACACGCTACTTTTAAAAGGGGACAAAGTACATGTGAAAAAATGTATTTCGAAAATCCATATTCCTGAAACTTTCTAACCGATGCGCTACAAAGAAAGTTGCGTGTTCTCCTTTAGAATTTCGTCATTTTACAAATCGTAATATAAATTTAACAAAAACGTGGCATGCTAAAGAAGAATTAAAGAATTTTAAAAAATAATTGATTAATAGACTTAGTTTATTTTACTTCGCTTATCGCTAATCGCAAAGATGAGGATGCGTGATGATATGATGAAATGAAGAAAGGAAAGTAGACCCATGCCCGGACGGGGATTCGAACCTGGCGGCCCTTGGCATCGTAAAGCGTCGTGCTAATCACTTCACCACGGAGGTCAGCATTACAAGGAAATAAACAGAAAATGGCATCTATGTTTGAATATGCGAGAAACATTTACGAGGAGGTTATTGAAGTAACAAATAATTATTACAAGACGTTGTGATGAAAATTATTAATATATCTGAAATATCGAGAGTTGACGCAAAACCATTACTCAAAATTGCAAGTGTAAATTTATAAGCTATTAAAACTTAAAACTTATTCCTGTTCGAAAAAAGAAACTGCCAAGTCAAATTAATATTTCGTAGAAATACATATATTTTTCTATCATGAGGCCAAGAGAGTATTTGGAGGGGACGGTGGCTTGGGAAGGCTATAGGCCCGGATCTCGATCTGGGGCTTCCAGTGGGAAAACATTGCTATGAAATAGTCCAAAAGAAGGGGCGAAATGATTATTTTTTTTAATGGCTCAAGAATACAAAGATATAAGTGGACATTTGACATGTTTAGTCTAAAACTTACAACTGAAATCGTACGTGTGGGGGGTGGGGGTGGTTACGTGAGGTAACACAGTGGAATATGATTCACAATACTAAAATTAAAATAAATATGTGGCAACAATAGAAATCAAAATATGTTGTAGCTAGTGACGGCGCAATACTAAAGATTGAGGGGTAAATCATATTTTCCCGGGGCAATCATGTTTATTATTCCGTTACATACGACACAAAAGTGCATATTTTGGCTAAAAGAGCATTCATTCATTTATTTATTTTTGTCGCTTTACTGGGGTCAGATAAGAGAGATAGAAATTGTCGAACGAGAATAGGGGGCGTTGCTGCCCCTTCCCTTCCCCCTGTAGTGTGGTCACTGCCTATAGCTATGCTGGAGAAGAATGCACCAATTAATACGCTATTAAATAAAACAGATACTTTTAAAACTTTTAATCATGTTATTTGTGAACTATGATTTAAATTTAGAAAGAGCACATACCTGTTTAATTTAATTTGGATGAGTTAACTTCTGAAACCTGCAATTTCCGAGCCTTCTTCCGGTGTAACTGCACTGCCCTTTGAGCCCTAGCTGCTGCGTTCAGGTGGCGGAACGTGCAGAATACTAATTAAAACAAATATGTGACAAATATATATATAAAAAACAACGTGTTGAAGCTATTGACGGCGCCAAAGGAAAGACAGAAGAGAAACGTGGAGAGTGCAGTGATATTTTACGGGAAGCAGTCACGTTTATTACACCCTTACATTTACATACAATATTAAAAAGTTCTGCTTTTAGATCTCGCACAATGCCTTTTTCACAAAAATGGGCAATCCCGCATTTTTTATATCAATCAAGCTGTGATATTTTAGATTTCTTCCGTTTGTTTTCTGAAAATAGTTTTCACAGCTTTCCATAGCATTTAGGCATGATTTCAGTTGACAAGAACAAAATAATCTTATTTCAAAACATGAGCAAAAATAAATCCAACGCGCTTAAGTTTAAGACTCCCTTACATTGGAAGCTTGGAGAGAACAAAACAGGGGTTCCTTCGTAACACGATTTCTTGAAAACCATTTTACACATTTGAATCAACTTTGTGATAAATTGATTAGAAAGGATGAATCATAACAGTAAAAGTTGTAACTTTTCCCCTGCTACTATATTTTAGAAGATATTCGTTGTCAAATAACTCAATATTTGAATAAGGAACCAGCCTTTTCCGTGCCGAGCGTTTCGACGATGACGTCATGCATCCACGGACAACTGCGCACACGATCTGCGCCGCCGAACGAGCACCCCCTGATTCAAACGTGCAAGAAAGCGAGAGAAATGAGCAAGTACAGTGTTAGCCATGCATAACTAAATGTACGATCTGCTCCAATAAATAAGTTCCAATTTTAAATATTCATTACCGGTATGCTTTTTGGCATCTTAATCTACTACTGGTAGGTCATACCGGTTCATACCGACCCAATTCGATCACTCCGTGAAGATATATTTGGGGGGTGGGGTGGGGAGTGAAGGTCTCACACAGTAACAATCTCGGTCATTACCTACACAATCTCACCTTGTGTGTGCCTTCATGGCCACTGGCGTACACACGATTTTTTTCGAAGAGGTGCTGAAGTTTAAAGGTGGGTAGGCGTATTACGTACGTTCTGGGAGATTTATAGTTTAAAATGTTTCATAATTACCATTTTGTTTTAAAAAGTTGTTGCAAGACGAAACTGAAAATCAGGCAGGGTCATTTTAAGGGATGCTTTGCATTTACCACTTTTTTCCCCCCAGAATTCTTTACTGCTGCTTCATTTTCTCAAAACTTCGAGGGGGCTGCAGCTAAATCAGCTCCCTCCCCGTCTAAAATATACGCCACTTCGAGAACATCCATATATTAATTCCCTATGGTTCTAGTTTGTAGTCGCGCCGATGAGGCTGAATGATGAACAGATGTAATAGATGACATGACATCACAAGAACACAACCATGCCTTACCTGGGAGTGATGTACACACAGAGGCCGCAAAATAAATGTGTGTTTGTTTCCTTCAAAATTTGCTTAATTTTACTTCGCATTTCTGCCACTTTTGGTTAATGGCGAAGATGTTGGGTGAAAGATGATACGCGTAATATGAAATGGATGAAGGGACAAGTACACGCGGACAGAACAGAACACACGGTATTATACTGGCTGTGAGCTCTGACGCATGAACCTTGTTAGTCTGTGCAAAACTAACAAGTTGTGTTTTTGGTGGATTTCATGGAGCGGGGGGAAAACAATCGTATCGCAGGCGTACTGTGAAAGGGTATCAAAACTCAGTCGTTCCGTACACAACCGACGACGTGGAATGCTGCACTCAGGAACTGTTCTCCACGACAACGCAAGACCACACACTGTTGCCCTCACTCTCCAGACGATTGAGAGGTTCGAATGGGGATCTTTTTGATCATTCCCCGTATAATCCGGACCTTGCACCAAGTGACTATCACGACTTCCTGCATCTCAAAAAGTTACTTGCATGTCAACGATTTGCAAAAACTGAGGTGTTAAAAAGGCAGTGTTTGGCAGAACTCGCAGGCGGCAAACTTCTATGCAGAGGGTATATTCAACCGTAGCAAAATTCCTTTGGAAATTATGGTGACTGTGTTGAGATATGAAGTAGATATGTACGTCTTTGTAACCACTAATACAATGTTGCTATACTTCTTTTCTTCTTTGATATAATCAATCGACCCTTATTTTTGCAACGTCCACTCCGGTTGTACACCAGTCGTCACAAAGTTAATCCGCTGCTACTTTTTTCGGGAACATGAGACGCTTTTATCACTCATCAGAGCTTGCTGGGTAGAAAAGAAACAACACTGTTTTCAAAGTTAAAACGCAGTTTTATAATCGCGTATATTTCATAATCACTTACCAATAAAACACTAGAACATTCAGTACTAACGTTGGGCAATTCCCTCACATATAGCGAAAGTCAAAGTACTTAATTAATTGCTTACTTTCAACTTATCGGCAAGAAGAAAACTCGAAAACCCAAAATCTATACTTCATTTTTATTTATTTACATTTTACTTGGGATTACCGCTAAGCAGTTTTTCCCATATCTATTATCTATACTTCAATTCTCTCCGTTTCCAAGTTCTTATTTATTTTTCACCTTCACCTGTTTTTCAAACTCAGTCTGTCGTCAGGTGAGGAACATTCAGGTGGGTTCACTTCCTCTGCTGAGATGAGAAAGTGACGTCAACACGAACAGATTTATACGTATTTATAAACATATATAAAAGTTCCAACTACAACTGTATCAGTCTAACTATAATTGTCTGTGACAACTTGCACATTATTTGAAGTAACAAACATTTTAAAAATCTTAACTTCTTACAAATATAAAATCTTAAACTCTCAGGTTCGTTACATTTTTTAAATGTACCTCATATTTGGTCATTTATCACGAAATAACGTCGTTGCTGTGATTTTACGTTGTTGTTAAGTTAGCAGTGTTAGGTTTAATACTATTAGCACCCCTCCCCCTTTTTTTAAAGTGTGGGAATACAAAGATATTTCGTTGAAAGGAAACGGTGAAACAAACAGATAAGGGTATTATAATACCCTTATCTGTGGTGAAACTGTTCTGGGAATTGGACGAACCTTGCTCACATTTCGGGGCTAAATGTATACGTTATTTTGATTGTACATGTCTTGAAATAAATTTAATGTTACGTAAAACACTGAAATACATCTATTAAATAAAATTCGAAATTTTCAACTACCAATTTCCCCTTCACGCGCTGCCACTAGCAGAAAACATGAAAGAAAACTTACAGAGCGAATATTACATACTCAACGCTACCAGACATGCAGACATACTTTTTGCTTCAAGGAAGGAAAAAATCACCATCAACCCTTCCTCTTGCTTGAACGATGAAATTCATTATCGCTATAGCTCCATTGTCTATTTACGTTTGCCCTATAGACGATGGTTGGTCCCCATCCTAGGTCCCAAGAGTTGGTCGTTAATTCCATTCCATTTATTACAACGCTTAATCAAGATCAATTAATACCTGACAGTTCGTCGGCTGGAATTAGACCCAGGGAAGTGCTCAATAATTACTCTGGCGTTATGGCCTGGGGGAATTTAGTCTGCCGGTATGTAAACACTGAGAATGATTGAGTCCTGTCTGCACCCTACGGTCACATTTTATCCGGTTTCGGCCGAACAGAACTCGGCGTGTTCGACAGACAGACATTCTGACGATGTGGTCAGAGACCTGCACGAAACTTGAAAGAAACCTGTCCACAAGGAGTCGCGCCTGCAATAATATGCAACACGCACGTCAAGCCAGATGCGCAAGCGAGTTTCCCCGAATAAGAATTCACAGGCTTCGACGCCTGCCAGGTTTTTCTCTTTACCCGGGTACTAAGAAGTCACGTGAGACTCGATGTAGTTCCTGCAGTCAGATGCGAGCATCACTGTCAGTGTTGCCAACGGCCATTATATTTCACGTAATTGGAGACATTTGAATTTACGCTAGTCGCATGGGCCTTGAGGTTGTATAATTGTTAGATTTTGTAACTTATTATTGGTTTCATTATTATATCAAACCGACTACCACATATTTTCCAAATTTGTTTTGAAGATCTTGAAATAGGTTTGTGTGTTTTGTCCGTTTTATGTCACTTTTGTGGTCTTGAAATCGGAAATCTTCTCTCGGTTTCAATTTTATGTCGTTTGTTTGTTGAAATGTGTAAACACCATTGCCTGCTATTTGCCCCCGTCTGAAGATCAAGCTAACAATTATATTTTGCATCATGTTACTATCAATGTGATCTGTAGAACTAGATAACTCGCAACAACGTGAGCGAACGACGATTTGTTGAAATAGATGGCAATATGTTAAAACTTTTTGTAATGTAAATTATGATTTAATTTTCCATTTTATGTACCCCCGTTCTTTAGTTTTCAGTATCACGTGATATCAGAAATGTAATGGTTGAAAAAGTACTACATTACACCTATATTGAGTATAAAATTCCCTTCAGAATGTAATTTACGAAAACAAAAGAAGCTATATTTGTGCTGGACAGGGGATAATAACATTAAGCAACTCACGAACAGTATACATTTTCAAACAAGAGGGGGATATCTTGAGCAACTAATTTGGATATTGAATTAGCAAAATTACACCAGAGAGAAAATCTGTATTAACAGTTTTCAAAGTTCTTCCAAAAAGAGTTTAATTGATTCACAGTAAGGTTAATCGGGACTGGACTTACAGTATAAAGTGGGATCCGAACCACCATGTGCCTCCATCGGGTATCGAACCCGGGACCCCTTGATTAAAAGGCGACGACGCTACCACTGAGTCATCGGAGAGCTCCTCCCCAAAATAATGTAGAACAACAACCAGTCACACAATGTTCCAAAATATTTACGATGACATTTTTTGCGAAACTTGGTTGGTTTACTCATTTACAGGTGTCAGCAGTGGCGGCGATTGGGGGGGGGGGGGGTGCGAAAGTGGTCAGTCGCCCCCACTTTTTGTCACTTTTGCCGCCGCACCATGCTAACCTTATGTACCAAGGAAAATTAAACTGTCCTTGCCCCTCCCCCTACTTTTCACACCTTGCTCCCCTAGATTTGGAACCCAATCGCCGAAACTGGGTGTAAGAGATACAAATGCTTTCTACCACGGAAAAAATCTCTGCAATTTCAAATTAATAAACGTGATGAACATTTCAAGTATTCCTTGAACAGTTTAGAATCTATTAGTTAGCGACTGCATAGAACTGGCTCTCTATGCTTGACGGGTCAAACGCCAGGCTTACAGTTTTACTCGCTCACTCGCCAGCCAGGCGGCCCTAATAAGCGAATCTTGCCGATGTGCAGCGCTCTGGTTGTGGTTGGTGGTCACATTGCATCAGGCTGGAATTGTAGAGCTGCTTTCTAGGGGAACGGTACTTACAATAAGGTACGTATTTCGTTATTTCGTATATGTAGAACTTTTTACTCTCAAAAATTATTGATTTATTGGTTTGGTGTTTTAAGTCCAATTTATTCACAGTAAGGCTAATCGGGACTGTACCTACAGTACGGTTTAAATTGGGAACCGAACCACTATGTGCCTCCACCAGGAATCGAACCGGGACCCCTTGATTCCAAGGCGACGACGCTACCACTGCGCCATCGGGGAGGCATACTTTCAAGAATGAAAATATGTGTAATTTTACCACTCTGTTTTTTCCGAGTTCTTCACTGCTTTTATTTGAAAATGTTGATTTTTCTCAAAATTTCGGAGAGGGCTGTAGCACCATCAGCCCCCCCTCTTTGCGCACACCAGTGCGTCATACTAAAATAAATATTTTGCTGATTAACTCCGGTCAATATTTCGGTTGTTTCTGTTGGCGAGCGTGAATGCCTACTCAGATTTATCACGGAAAATTTCCGTCTCGAGTCCAGGTAATGGCATAGTGAGGTATTGCAATGCACTGTTCCTTTCTTCAGCATAAGCAACCTTTTAGCCATTATTTCGTAGCATTACTACCCTCCCTCCCTCTGAAATTATATTTCAAACACGCTCCTCCCCCCTTTTCCCTGCCACTGTTCCCCTCGGTGCTGGGGTAGCTTATCAGCTGAAAAGTGATTTAACCATAAAATCCCATCTCCGTGAAGATTAGTGTGTTAGAAACTGCGCGGAGGCATCCGAATAGTCTTGCAACAGAGCCACCTGGTGGAGAAGGCTAAACGAAGCAAAATGTTGCCAGGCAACCTCCGGTTTCGCTAAGTAAGTTTCACATAGGCTTTCACGTACGCGTGGTTTCACCATAGTATGTTCCACAACGAGAGGGGGATGGATGTTTGAAAGATACAACTATAATTATACGAGGAACGATCAGTAATTAAGTTTACAATATATTTCAGAGCTGTCGACTGTTTTAGGTCACGTTCACGGTTAATAATAGCTCATGCGAGTGATTCACAAGGAAGAAGTCGTTTAGATACAGGGTGTCATTAAAATGGCGCCCTGGTACCACAGGAACGTAGAGGACATGGAAATAAACAACTTTTCTCAGTAACATTTTTGTCGTTGGTGCGTCGTTTCATCTCTACGAACGTTCAGAAAACTCCGTTTTTGCCGCCTGTATGCTGGCGACCGAACATAACACTAAATAGCATCGGTACGTCGTTTCCTGTTGTGAAACGACGTGTGCCAGTGTTGCAAGGAACACACATATTCTGTGAAAAATGGCATACTACCAACCACATTATGTGTTGTAAAACATAACGGGGAACGTGTCGATTAAACCAAAGGAAAGCCTCCCCGATGGAGGCACAGCGTGGTTCGGATCCCACTTTAAAATGCAGGTCCAGTCCCGATTGGCCGATCTATGCATAAAGTGAACTTAAAACAAAAACTCAAACACACTCAAAATGAAACGAAGCAACGGATCGAAATGGAGAAACAAATAACGTATGGAAAAGAAAGTGATCGAAACTTAGGTAGAAGGAAAAGAAAGGAAGCCTTGCCTGAAGCTTGTCTAAGGGCAGAAACAGAATTTGTTGTCGAATGGGGAAGGTGCCTCCTAGGAGCAAGACTTTCTTTTGTTAGCGCCTTTTCTTGTATACATAAAAACTGGTTATATCAGATTTTATCTCTTTGGCTACATGTAATTTATTTGCAAATTAATATTTCATTTTTTTCATCCAGTTTAAATTTCCTTTTTTCGGGGGACGGCCCCTTATATCCGCGTTTCAGCCTGTCGAAAGCAGGTATATGACAAAATGAGAGCTCGGATGTTGTTGCAAATGTGGATCATGGAGAAGCTTCTGCGTTGGGTTCGTCTCTTCTTAGAATACCACAAGAAATTTCTACCGATCAATCAATGGTACTAACCCTTTAATTACGGAGAGGCTGTCGATACACTGTACGTAATTTACTATTTCATAATCTACACTGTGTCACGAATTCCCACACACGCACTAGAAACGGAGAAATCCTCATTGTTAGCCTTGACGAGCATTGGTTCGATAAGTGTGTTTCGTGAACTCGCCCGCAGTTACCACTAGCTCTTGTCGTCTGCTTCCACCCATGAGTACCCAATGATTAGTCCACACATGAGTATCCAATGATTAATCCACCCATGAGTACCCAATGATTAGTCCACCCACGAATACCCGATGATTAGTTCATTCATCATATTGGAATAGCTTGATTCACCCCTTCATTTGTTCTACATGTCAACATTAGTTGCCATTTCTCTAATCCACATTACTCCTTTATTTAACCTTCTCTCAACAGTACCTTTCATCAATCATGGGCATATTCAACAGGGGCAAAGGGGACACTTGCCCCCACTGGAAAACGACGTGGAAAGCAAAATAAATTTTGTTCCGTTTTCAAAGAATTCAAAATTAAACATTGGCCTTGCAGAAAGAAAAAAATGTTTGCTCCCATGGTACGCCCATGCCAACTATCTACTCGCGCATCATCATTTCCCGCTGCATCAGCATGACAACCGACAACTTAGGAGGCAAGAGTTCGCTCGACACTCCTCACCAGCGAGCTCACCGTGTCAGGGAAAGACAATATGAAGAGCAGGAAACAGAACGTTTTCATTCTCTGGGAAACAGTTGACTACAGGCAAACCTCACACATTCCCATTTTCTTTAACATGTTTCTGAATGCATCCTTAGTGAAAGTCTGTGTTCGGTTAACAATATATTTGTGCAAGGATGTTACACTTACGTCAACTGGTAATTGATACGTTTTGAGGTACATCCTGGGAAAGCTGAAAGGAAAATGCTGTATAGTACTGAAGAAGTGCACTCGTAAAGCTAGAAAGACGCTAGTGACATCTATGAGAGGAGGGATCAATTCACCGCGGGGGCTCAGGTGTAGAAGAGTGTTCAGCTGTAACTTCGATCTCGCTCTCGAACCGTTATGACAAGAGCCTGGAAGTAACACCTGTGACGTCATTGGAGGTTGCCAAGCAACGGTTTTCGTTGCACGAGCCTCCGTCATATCAAGGAAAGGGATTTAGCGCGAAGGGGTGATAGCTGAGTACAGGGTGGAGAAAGACAGAAGTTATATAATTCACCCGAGGGGGGGGGGGGAGTTGTCAATTGTTGAACAACTTATTGACAGAGAACCTATTATGAAACAAGTTATTTTTGTCTTTGAATGGACTGACTCGCTGACATTAATTTTAAAAATATAACTCAACGGCTTTTTGAAGATTAGAAATCTCTAATCGACGATTTTTTGAAAATTGGAAACAACTATTTCATAACTTTTAGTAAATTGCAAACCTCTTCTCGACATCTTTTTATAAACTGCAAATTCCCACTCGACGGCATGTCGAAATTGCAAATTCCTACATGAACAACTTTTGCCAAATTACAAATACCTATTCGGCGACTTTTTCCAAATTGCAAACCTCTTTTCGACATCGTTTTGTGAGTTGCAAACTCCCACTCGCCCTTGTCTTCCCCTTTCGCCGAATGGCCCAGAGGCGTATTATGTCAGATTTCGCACCTAAGTAAAATTTTCGGCGAAAGGGGAATTCCCGTCTTGCCGAATTTCTATTCGCCGAATATTTTGAATGAAGGGAGTTTTCTCTCCACAGGGAAATTTCGAGTGTTTGAGACCAAAGTGCACTTGATTATTTTTTTGTAAACAAAGCAACGAACACGTGCAGGTTAAATGAATGTGAACGTTTTTGACTTGGTTGAATTTATTTTTTCACTTCAGTTTCTGATATTTTCCCAACAAAGGGAAAATTCCCTCCCCTCAGAATATTCGGCGAAACTGGAATTCCTATTTCGCCGAATTTTGCTAAAGTCATATATTTGTCTATTGGGCATTCGACGAAAGGGGATCCGGCTAAACTGGAGTAAACCCACTAGATGACATATCGAAATATGCAAATCTTTACTCGACGACCTTTTTCCGAATTGCAAACATCTCGGGACAAGCCTTTTGAAATTCGAGACGGGACGAGACGGAATGCCTTCCTCGTCTCGTTTTCGAGACGAGACACGAGACGGGACGGGACGGCTTTTGAAAAGTCTCGTCTCGTCTCGAATGTCTCGAAAAAATAAAAGCAAAATATTTAATCAGTTGGAAATACTTGTTTGCTTGGAAAAAGGTATTTCAATTAGAAACGTTGATAAGCGCGTGTTAAGTCAAAAGAAGACTATTCTAGAGAGAGGAATGAATGAATGAATACCTAAACTTATTTTCAATACTCTTTCGAAACACACGGTTACTCCCCATTTTTATTTTTCAATTCATTCCAGGTTAATAATTTTATGTTACGATAGTACTCCAGATACTAATACAATTCTGAATAACATCAAGTAAAAGGTCAGGTAGAGAAGGTGGAAGGAGGGGCCAAAAGATCGTGGAGTATCTTGAGTCCGAGATTTATCTTGTAAACATAGTCTCAGCTCTATAGGTTGGAAAGATAAACGGACCGACGGATAGGGTTTATTATTATTATTTAATTTTTACATCAAAGGGTGTACAGAAGTGAATGTTATTAGGAAGTAGGAAAAACATTGTGGGAAACATGGCAGTACAAATTGATAAGGAGTTGTTGGGAAAGTTATTAAGGAGTCCAAGATATTAGCAAGACTAAGAGAAAGAGATAATTAGGGACAAATAATCTTGCATTATCCCACTCCGAACAGCTGATTGCTAAAGAGGAGGAGAAAATACGGGTATTATGGAAAGAAGTAATTTGGTGATTTTAGTGTTTACAGGGAACCATGACAAGATTTTACCACGTGATTATTTGCACGGGTTGCGAAATTTTTAGAATGTTATGGAAATTTCGGAAATGTCTTTGTTGAGGAAATTCTTGTTGTTTCCCTCAGGCATTCTACAGGTGGTTCGATTCGATTTTTTTACGTCCGTTTGAAGATTATTTCCAATGCTTTTTTTTATTTATTTATTTCTTATTTAAGGAGAATACTATTCCTTGGATTGTAATAACGAAATACTGAGCCTGATATAGAATAGATTTCAAATGAAGGAAGTGCACTAAGTTCTGTATAATCGTCGTAGAAGAAAACTTTGTTCTATGGGGACTCCCCGATGGTACAGTGGTAGCGTCGTCACCTTGTAATCAAGGGGTGCCGGGTTCGATACCCGGTGAAGGAACATAGTGATTTGAATCCCACTTTAAAGTGTGGGTCCAGTCCCGATTAGCCTTTCTGTAAATCAGATGAAGGAATGTTGTAGCTGTTCTTTTTATTCTGTGAATTTAGCCTTCAAGTTTATGAGCAAAATACATGTAGTATCTACTGTCTATACATTTTCAATCGTTACTAAACAAATTTCACAAACTAGTTTTATCAAACTTCAGAGGGAAGCTGACACCAATGTCAGGGTGGCGGGAGCCTGTTTACGGCCAGGGTGTATTCCGAGACTATTTTTCGCCGTTCCCTACTGACAGAGGTTTCGCTTTGAACAATGGACACCGTTGCTTCAGGGAGCAAACGCCAAACATAGGGGCGAGGTTGACCTGTAGTAGCGGGTAAGTGCCATAAATCCAGGCCTAAAGTACGAATGAAGGTTGATGCAAGGGAGGGGCAATAAAAATTCTGTAATTTGCTTTGCTTGCTGACAGGAAGTTTTGCAGGAAAAGCTGAAAAGGAAAACGGCACAAGCTTCCATTTCGAAGGTGAGGCTATCAGCAGCGAAGTTATTAGAGGGTTGGAAGCAGTGACGACGCCAGAGGAGGCAGGGGGACGCCCCATGTCAGACACTTCGCCACCCCACCCCCCGGGCCCTCCAAATGAAGTTAATTAAATATCTAATAATAAGAGAGTTCATTTATAAGAGTATGACGATTTTCACCTTTTCAAAGTGGTGTATTCTGCATGATATCACTTTCCTGCTTATAATACCAACTTGATTAACAAATATTAATTTGTTTAGTATATATATAGCTATGTGTATGTGACTTTCGTTCAAGATTCGAGCGCCGACCTGGTCATAGGTGATTTCTCATTCATTTATGTCCTGTAATAGCCGAGATTAACCTAAGTTTTAACCAGTCTTAAGAACTGGGAAAAAGTGTTGAATGTGGATGGTTTTAAAACATCACGAATATTTTCAGGACCACAAGACATCATCTGTAGTACGGGCAAGTTATTCTAATCGTGGTCGTTAGTGACAACGCTAATTAGTAAAAGATATTCAAAGTTGATTCAAGATTTGGTTGGTTGGTTGATTTGATGTTTTAAGTCCACTTTATGCACAGAAAAGCCAATCGGGATTGGACTAATAGTTTAAAGTGCCTCCACTGAGTATCTAACCCAGGACCAAAGGTGATCGAAGAAAACCCGTCACTCCATGTCAGTTGTTGTGGATTCATCGCGGTTTCTTACTATTCAGGGAATTGAATTGAGGAAACCGTAACAAAGGGAATTTCTTCGATACTCTTGAAGTTAATGAGGGGATATTATTTGGAAATGTTTTGAACGTGAACCTTAAAATGCAAATTACACTTAAAATTCGATTCAAAACATATCGCGGGCAGGTAAAAGAATGCTTATTAGGATTTGCCACTCTTCAATCATCGGATGCAGGTTCGCTCTTTCTCGTACATACCAAAATCGAAGAACGTCTTCCCATGAACCTCATAGGTGCCTGTAATTGTGTAGCACAGACATACGTTGGAGTGGTAGAGTAAGAGTAAGTAATGCCAGGGTCAGAATATTTCTTGAATTATGAGATAACTGAAACCTTTGTCTGATTTTTTATCCTGTGATAACATTTCTCTGAAAGGTGAAACACAAATTTTGCCCAAAACTCTTCAGCATTACGAAGATGATTGTCCTTAAAATCTTTGAAAAGGCTTGCTCGAAACAGGATGCTGGATGCAAACTGCCTCATTTGGCTGTTCTTGCCATTGAGAAGAAATGTCAAGTCCTGGACTTACCAAAGGTGGGCAATGTGTTCTCCAAAGCACATAGAGCAGAATTCTCCTACAGGAGAAGTGCCTCACATTGTTTCTAATACTTAAGAAGATTCATTTCTTCCAACGTCACGTTTATTTTGCAAGAAAATTAAACTCTTCGAAGCATTTTTTCGTCATTTATATTATTATCTTATAACTAAAATATTTATATCAGTAGTTTCATCTCAAGAAAGACGATGAATTATAAAATTATGAATGTCTTCCAATACTGAAATAGGCCACTAGAGACAACGCAACTTATCAATAAAAAAGAATTAATGTCTTTATTAAAACGAATCATGTGGAGATAAACTCGTAATCAAGAAGTAAATTTAGGCAGTAAACGTCCACTCTAAATAAAAGACAAACACAAAACACCATACATGAATATAATAATAATAATAATAATTATTATTATTATAAGTATTATTATATATATATATATATATATATATATATATATATATATATATATATATATATGTAGTGTTTTCGGGCGTTTTAATGTGACTGCCCCCTTACAATATTTTGTTGCCAGGCTTCCACCCCCCAGTCACATTTCCCTGTCGCCGTCACTGGTTGGAAGTAAATTTATTAGGACGAGGAAAGTAACATTAGCTGTTGACAGTGTTGCACCAAATAACGTGATGTGTGCTACTGTTTGTATAAATTATAGGAAATTTAAGCAAAAAATTATAATTGTTGAGACTTGAGAGTTGTTTCCTTCATTTGATCGTAGGAAGAGGTTTTCTGAGACAGAGTGGGATTATTTTACACATACATGAGAAAGGGTGGTTGTTTAAAGATAATTAGAGACGTATTTTGCACATTTTTTAAAAGTTCAGATAAAACGAGAATTTAGCCTTACTCTTATGAAAAGAAATAATGCAGTACAGGGAAAGAATAACTCTTCACATTTCTCGCACCTGGTGGGATGCAACCCACATGCACAAGAGTATTGCAGGAAGTCTATGAACGAGGATGAAGAGGGATATGTGAAATTTGACTTAGCTGCGGGTGAATTAGTGGATTCTAATATTCTTAAGGTTGATAATGGGTTTTAAGTCCACTTGATTCACAAATAGGCTAAATCGCGAACCGGCCTACAGTTTAAAGTGCAATCCGATCCACTTTGTGCCTCCATTGGGTATCGAACGCGGGGACCCTTGATTACAAGACCTCGATGTTATTACTACGTAATCAGGGAGGCACCCAATTTACACAAATATGTTGATTCCAATAACACGTTATATGTATAATCTGGTAATGATGCACTTTAGGTGCATCTAAACATATTTTTTTCAACTATAGCATGTCTAAAAGATTCATTGAAGTTGGGATTTTTATAACTTCAGGAGGCACGGCTCTGTAAATGTGCGATATAAAATATATGCAGGTTTGCCTTCCATACGTGGTGGTTTTGTCACGTTTCTTCGCTTCGTACAACATACACTTTTGCAGCAATGGCTTCTTGCATCCTCCAGGGGCCTTGCTCTAGCTAAACAAAAATATATTTCTTTAGCATAATCGAGGGTTACTTTTTTATGCCGAACAAGGATATTATTGCGATCATACGGCTTTGAATGACAGTATCAATGAAGATTTATGTACACTACTACTTATAATAATGAGAATAAAATATTAATCAGGAATTTTATTTTTCGTCAAGTGGACTTAACATCCTTTTTTGTTATTTAGCATATATTCAATTCATCACCTTTTTTGACATTAAACTTCTTGCCAGGACAGTTGTTTTTATGCAAATTTAGGCGATCTTAACTATACGTAAGCTATATATTAGCTAATATTCGTGTTGTTATATTACTATTCTTCTACCATCTTTGTAACATTTCATGCAATAACAATAATAGAATTGATTAATTTACATATTCAAGTGAATAGACCTATGTATTATATTAGTGTATTAATTTAAACATTTGCTTAATTGTTGTCGTTAATGTTATTATTATCATTTTTTTCTGAAACACTTGGCTCGGACACCCTCCCCCGACATATATTTCTAGATGCGTGCCTGCCGAAGGATAAATTAGATCAAGGGGTGGTGGTACCGGACTTAGAGGCTAAAGAGAAAACAAAGAAGTATGTGCGTCATAAGCTGAGCATAAGAAACAGCACAATATCACAAAGAAACACTTTTTGAAACTTATGTCATAGAAAATGTTTAACAATATTAAAAACAATAAATGCTTTCTATTTGTAATATACTAAGTATTGAAATTTTAAATAGTCTTTTGTGTTCGTACTACACATTTAAAAACTTTTTTGTTGCTCCTAAGCGCCCAGCTTAGAATTTAAAGAAGAAATGTACATTTTCATAGTGCACGGAAGTGGAAAACATTTCAAAACTTCCAAAAGGTATAGCAGTAATGAAAAGAGCACTCTTGTATGGAAGCTAGAAAAACCACAAGGTAGATTTCATAAGATACCTAGCAATCAGTAACCAACAAACTGCATTTTTAATATTAATGTCCTCATGATTAACGAACCTTATTTATTCTCACCACGTAATGGGTAAAATATTTGTAGCTTTATCCCACTTTCCGGAAAAATATTTCGTGTTTCTGCTACTTTTGACTTTCGTTGGCATGATATCCCGGATCACTTTTACGAGACGAGACGAGACAAAACGAGACGGGACGAGACGAGACGAGACAAAACGAGACGGGACGAGACGAGACGGGACAGAACCCTTCGAGACGGGACACGAGACGGGACAAACGAATATTTTCGAGACGAGACACGAGACGAGACAGCATTTTCACGAGACGGGACGGGACAGACCAAAGTCTCGTCTCGTCTCGTCTCGTGGGCAACACTAATGATCCAGTGGTAATTGACAACGCCTATTTCGTGGCCCTGTGGTAATTGCCAACTCCTGCTACGTGGTCCAGTGGCAATTGCTAACGCTTACTCCGTGACCCTGTGGTAATTGCCAACTCCTGCTCTGTAGTCCAGTGGCAATTGCCAACGACTGCTTCGTGACCCTGTGGTAATTGCCAACTTCTGCTACGTGGTCCAGTGGCAATTGCCAACGACTGCTTCGTGACCCTGTGGTAATTGCCAACTTCTGCTACCTGGTCCAGTGGCAATTGCCAACTACTGCTCCGTGGCCCTGTGGTAATTGCCAACTCCTGCTACATGATCCAGTGGTAATTGACAACGCCTATTTCGTGGCCCTGTGGTAATTGCCAACTCCTGCTACGTGGTCCAGTGGCAATTGCCAACTACTGCTCCGTGGCCCTGTGGTAATTGCCAACTCCTGCTCTGTGGTCCAGTGGCAATTGCCAACGACTGCTTCGTGACCCTGTGGTAATTGCCAACTTCTGCTACGTGGTCCAGTGGCAATTGCCAACGCCTGCTCCGTGGTGCGGTTGGAATTACCAACTGCTATTCCACCGCTCTTACATTCTTGTAATTTCTGGAAACTGTGTTTGTGCTCGATTTCCCACTTAGCCGAATGGCTAGTGCTCTCGCCTTTGTTGCGTGCGGTTCCATGTAGGAACCGTGGTGTCGGTAGGAGCTCAACAATTTCAGTGTTCTTCCACAATCATAAGGAAAATTGAGGAGATATTTGAAAGCACTCTGATGTCTACAGCCAGAGAACATTGGCGGCAGGGCTTGCCTTCAAACTGCACCACGTACTTTTAACCAAAAGTGGCAGAAAAGCGACGAACGTTGAAGCATTTTATAAATCGACGGATTTGCGAAGCCCGACTAGACTAAAATTCGACTGACTGAATTGCAGACTATGAATTAAAGAACTAGCACACATTGGCCGAGACTCGAACCTGCAACTTAGGCGGCGAACATTATTTGATTATACATGCTTATTTCTGATTATTTCTGATTAATTATCCTCTTTCTTGCTATAACTTAAGAGGTAGGTATGCTTATAGTGCAAGTGAAATGATATACATATCCTCGGAACAGCCATGACATTTTTTGTCCCTTACACCGGAAACGATTCTGCCGAGCTTGTGAATGGAGAAACCACGAAAATCATTGCATGTTAATAACCAATGCTACAGCCATTAAAAATTTAATCTGCTTTTCTCTGTCGTCAAACACGGCGAGCGATTTGCTGTGGTTAATAATAACCGGCTTACTCTGTAAGCTCCGTTAATCTCTCAACTGCTGATGTAATATTTCCATGCAAGCGGCTGTTTCCTATTGGCCTGCGGAATTTCAATCAATGCGTTTCGTACTTGGGAGTGGTGCTCCGTCACCGATCAGCTGTAGGGGAAATTCTCTTTCCTAGGTAATCCTCCACTTCTTTTTATAAGCGGATTAAAGGAGAGGGTGGACACATCTAACTACAAGTAAGCGACTGTCATCTATTGACGCGCGAAGCTATGAGATCGGCCACGCGCTCTGCCGAGCCAAGCTTGGCGATCGCTGCTCCGCCCTTTCTGTCGGGCGACACATTTTGCGGACACTAACCAAAGGAGCCGGGCGGTTCATTTATTAGGGCGTCCGACTACCACGCGCAGAAAATCATGTCCAAGCCAGCATGAGGTTGTTTAAGAACAAACTAATTAAAAAAAGAACAATTATTAATATCTAGTAAATACGTATATAAAAATTGCAGTACTCGCTCAGTGGTGGAAAAATTCAACACAACCCTGTTCGCAAGTTTCCATTATATCCGACTTATAGTACTATTAGCAAAGGTAAGTAGGTAGGTATGGAAAATGAAATGTGGTATTCCCAATCACACACACACACACATTATTATGAACTCTTTCTATTTGTTAGCATCATAAACGGATTTTGTAGCTCTGAATTTGTATTTTTTTCTTTTTCACGTTGATTTTTTGCTAGATTTTGTTAATCGCGACGATGAGAAGGAATGGTTATTAGATGACGTTTATGAAGGAACTCGAACAACGAGCCTTCGGTGACAAAATTTTGCAGTTACTCACCGCGCCCGATCGCTGATGCGGCAGGTTCTGTAGTAAATTTATTTGGCCCTTTTTAAGGTCACTTTTTCATCCAGTGGCATCTTTTTTCGTGAAGTGTAACACACAAGTAGAGCCTCCCACTACATACGCATGGGAACAGTATATTTTTTTATGATTTCCATTGCCATACCTTCGTTCGCAGTACACATTGTGTGATAGGCAGAAATTAATGGTGACAGATATTTCGGCACATGAAACAAGTAAAATAACACCGTGCAGTTTGAAAAATTGCCACGAAGATTTTCGAATCTCTCCACTACCTCGGCCATACTTAAATGTGTGAACTCATAATCCAATAGGAGAGGGGAAGGGGGGAGAAATTCGAACTGGTTGGTCAAATCGGTAAAATACAGGAACTAGATTATGTTTTCATATTTTACAAGTTAATACAAAGTATAAATGGTTCCATATTATTCAAAATTTCGAAAATGAGAGTTTTAAGTGACAGGTCACACACAACGTAAGTCAGAGAGACCCGGCTTCGAGTCCTGGTTGAGCCTGTATTTTTCGCTAAAAATTTCTACGTAGTACATCTCCTGTGTGTGCCTAATCTATAACGTAAGTTTTATTTGTAAAATTCTCTCCCTAACTTTTAAAGCTCTTTCTGATCACATCACCCCCACTCACGACCGGATCAAGAAAGTGTGGGGCGTTACCCCCACACCCCCTATACGCCTTCATGGTGTGGTACTAAGCACAGGGGAGCACTTTACCTTTTTTACCTTTTATTAGTATTATTATGTCTACTGTTCAAGTTTTATCAATAGCCGGACTCCCCAACAAAACTTTCTGGCTACGCCCATGTCATTATCACCTCAACACACACACAAACACCCCCCCCCCCCAAACACACACACTCTCTCTCTCTCAACAAAAGTAGCTTCAAATAACCAAGTGATCTGTCTCATTTCCCCTCGAGGGTGAGTACCACAACATGTTGGTTTCGTATAAAGCACGCAGTTCCTTCATTGGTGAACAGAGCTGTTAAAGGTACAGGAATCCACAAATTCTATTGGGTTCCGTAACGGGACCGGAATCTTTTTTCTCGCACAATTTTAATTCGGTACAAGTTGCCTATTGTTTCGTTTCAATACGGAACTAGGACCCTATTTAAACTGATCCGGAAAAAGGTTCCTGGACCGTATTTAAATTGATCGGGAAAAAAGGTTCCTGGACCGAATTGAAATACTTTATAGATAAAAAGGTTCTTTACGGTCCAGAACCCATTTTCGCTTGCTGATTTTCTCTCCTGGACCGGAATTGAATTTATTTAAAATTCCTGGATCTTCAACAACCCTGTTGGTGAGTCATTGTTTATGAAAACCACTGGCAATATGAACCCGTCGGTTTTCTTCTGAAAGAAACGCGGGTTATGCATCAACCACTTGTAAATGCAGTTCTCTCACTGCCACCATTCATTGATACTGCTAGAAATTCTTCCGGCTTTAATGTCACAATTAAATCGAAGCAATAATTTATTTAAGGAGAAGAGCTTAATTTGCAATATTTTACGGAAATTCAAATATTTAATACAGAGCACCAGTATGACAGTTTGACATAATTTTGTCTCTATGATGTCTGTCTGATGCTGATGACCGACCCCCGTGGCGGAGTGGTTAGCACAGCACGCTACGACGCCAGAGGTCCTGGGTTAGAATCCGGGCCTGGGCAAGCGCGTTCTCTGTGTGCGTCTATTCATCAATTTCACCACTCACCTTCATCTTCGCGATTAGTCAAAAGTGGCAGGAAAGTGAAGTAAAATACACCAAATCAATCAATCTAAATCTGATGCAGCAGCCGGGTTTTTGAGGGGCCGCAGCCCCCTTGGCTCCTACCACCTCGCCGTCGTCATGGATTTTATTCCAAATTCGTCCCTTTTTATCAGTAGTCATTCAATTTTTCTATCGCTTCTTTTTCACTTCTAAAGTGCCTTTCTCGTGTTTTCTCAGTGCTTCCCCCTACCCCGTTCACATTGCCAATTATCTTTTCTTTTTTTCCCTTTCAAACGTTTCCTTTCTCCATTCAAGAGGAAAGGGCTTACAAGACAGCCCAATCTGGAAGCGGACGCACGCTGCTTCCATCTAGCGGAACTAACATCAACTATGCTTAATTGGATTTCCTGAAACTGAGAAAGAGTCTGTTCAGTTAAAAATACTACTCTCTCCCTTGTCAGTCTCGCTTTCTGTCGTGCTCGGAATATTGGATTTCTGTCTTGAAAATAACGCCAAGTCGAAGAAAGTACGAAAGCAAGATAATTTTTCCAGCAGGTTCTTTGTAGAGAATTTTTCTTCCTGGGAGTCATTTGAAAATTTATGTTCTTCCATTTTTATTTCATTAACAAGTTGTGTGCGCGAAAGCACTTTTTCCCTCGTATATTATTTTTCTCGATTTCATTGCTACTTGTTTGTTATAATGGTGCTGTTTAATGTTTGTATTCGTTTCTTGTTTAAACCATGTGTATGGCGTTTACAAAAAGGTTTAGGAAAACGACATTTTATACTAGGCTACCCAACTTACACAAAGCGTTGGTGGGTTGCATATAGAGTTAGGCGTAATTTCGGGGTTGCCAGATGCACAATGGATATGTGTGAAATACACGAATGGAATAAAAGAAAGGATCCTGTATTTAAAAATAGAGATATTTAAGTATTACATTGTGAATGTCAAAACAATTTATGAAAACATTTGAAAATCGATTTGCTACTGTTTCATCGCTGATGAGTCTACACGAAAGTAAAGAAGAGAGGAGGGGACGGAAGGAGAGGAGAAGAATTGAGAGGAAAGGAGAGGAGATGAGAGCAGAAAAAGATGAGAGGAGAGGAGAGAAGATGAGAAGAGAGGCGTGGAGAATAGAGTAAATGAGAGTAGAGGAGAAGAGCGAAGAGGAGACGAGAAGAGCGCAATGGAGTCGGGGACTGAAGAGGAGATAAGAGGAGTAAAGAAGAGCGGGATGGAGACAAGAGGGGAAGATACGAGAGCAGAGAACAGGAATGGATATTATATAGGCAGGGGCGACCACGGGCGGGTTTGCGGACGCAGGTTGCTTCCACCCAAATTTTGGGGGGGATTTTTTCATTTGCTCTTTCTGTGATGGAAATTTGACTGAATAAAGATTTCAGCATTGGACAGAAGTTATAACATGTAATAATCACTTCGTATACTGCTAATATACTGCTAAGGGACGGGCAATAAGAATTATTTGGGGGGAGAGGAAAGTGCCCAGTTCTTTTTGTTTTAAATTGGCAGGTGAATTCTTGTGGGGAGATTAAGAATTATTTGGGGGGACTATGAAATTCTCGACTATCAGCGTTATATCTTAGATTATCACGGGAATTTTACTAGGGGGGGAGATTGAGCAGTACATTTGGGGGGGGGGACTCTTGAGGGGGAATATCCAGATGTGGATATCAATGTTGGCTCTTCGACTGGCACAGAATTTTGATAGTAAGGGGGATCGAACTTTGAAGCTTGGTGGTGCGGGGGAGGGGCAATATTTAGCGCTTTGGTATAAAATTCGTGTGATTATTATATAGGCTGTAATTTTTCTGAATAATTTGGAAGTCTTACTGTATGAAGTGGATTTTACTCTGGATTATTCGCTAAGCGGGGGTTATCATAACCATCCGCCTTTGCTCCTTCACTCCTAAAAATTAACATCGTATGCATAAGAAAGTAAAATATAGCATGGACTACTACACAAGAAGTCCACGGGTAACTATTCGTTATTTTACGTCGCTTTTCTGTCACTTTAGGAAGATGACGATGAGATGGTTATACACAGCATTAGCTAGGGGGCAACACAAGCATCGAGGCAAAGGGTGCTGAACGAGCAAAAAGAGAAAATTTTGGAAGGAGTAACGATCGCGGCGACTTGTGAAAATATTAACTCCTTACTAAATTGCATTATTGCCAGTTTCGTAATAAATACCCTAGAAATATTCTTGATCGCTTCGCTCGCATTGCTGCTCACGGTGTAAGGGAGAACGGGGGGGAGTTGCCCATAGGGACGAGTTGGCAAAGTCAATTTTATTCCCACCAGTCAAGAGTTGGCAACATTGCAGGTTACTGTGAATATGTGTCATTTCTAGAACCAACTCGCCAACCAATTCACAAAGTTTCTAGTGCATGAGAAATAATATCAATTCTTACTTGCGAAGTAAATTTTCTCAACTCTATATTCTTTCTTATACGCAGTGCCGGATCTACAACCCGCAGCAGTGCGGGGGGGGGGGAGACAAGTAAGCCTTTAGGGGGGCCTTCAGCCATTGATATAGTTGAGGGTTCGTATATGCGCGTATAAAAAATAAACGTAGTTACTCAGGGTTACAGAAACGAATACAATATCGCAGGTAAAGTTAAAGTTCCCTGTGCATATAGCACCGTGTCATGAAGGCACATTTAGGATATGTGGGGGCAGGACTTTTGAATCACCCTGTAGGCCCTAGTATGTGAGTTTGTCAACATGAGATCAAGAATTACACACACAGACATTATATATGTGTATATATATATATATATATATATATATATATATATATATATATATATATATATATATAATGTGTGGGTGAAGGTAGGTAGAGGGGGCCTTTGGTAATATTTTGCGGGGGTGGGGGGGCCAAGATTTGTAGATCCAGCACTGCTTATACGTTTTCAAAGTAAGTATAAGCACATAGTTTATGGTAAGGCTATCCAGAAGACTATGGTAAATTGTACCGATACTACATTCGGATACTTTGTTAAACTGCAATGTTTAGCAGTGGTATGACCAGGAAGTCCAATATGGCGATCGGGGTGAGTTGACAATAGGAAGGAAGGGGGCTAGTTGACCATACTGTAGGCCTATTAAAAATTGTTCTTCAATTAATTGTTTCATCAGAAACGTCTTAGCATATAGACACATTGTTTGTAATAATATATATTAGATTAGGATTATATGATAGTATATTGCATTTGTATTTGTGATATAATAATAAAATAAACACTGGGTAAAGAATTAGTAATCACTTTTGTAAACGTTTTTTAAAAGGTTGGAACATTTGCGTATGTATCATGTTATACTGTTCATTTGAAAACATTTTTGTAATCCGTAATTTTTAAGGCAGTATATTGTTTGAAAAAAAATATTCCAAACCATGTATGGGGTAGAATTACACATATTGTAAACTGACCCCGCACATATAGTCAACTCACCCCATATACGGGTGAATTGACAATACTGACACTCTTCGAAAAAACAATTAATAACTTTACAAGTTTTAGCATTATGGTGCAATAAAAATTCACAGTTGTCAAGGAAACTACAGGTATTGCTCGTAGCATTTCATCAATAGTAGATGTTAATTTTTAAGATCTGCAGAAATTTAAACATAAAAACATGCTCAACTCAACCCGGTATCCCCTACTTATAGGGCGGATTGAAGAAAGGGGGCATTGAGCGCTGGAGTAACCTTTCCTGAAAACCCGTATAATTTTCACGGTTCGCACTTTTGATAATATTACATAGAGTGCCACACACGTAAATTTGCCGTTGCGTAGAAACGAATTTTCGTTTCGTCTCCCTCTCTCTTAGCAACATGTGTTCTACCCTGCTCGAAAACCTTCGCTATTGTTGCCACATTGTCATTCCATTCCTGGACACACTCGCGCAAACATCATTGAAAACAATTGAATAGCTCTCCAGCTCGCGGTTCCCACCGTTCGGTAGGGACGCTAATGTGGCAATATAGCACGGCGTAGTGCTTGCTTCTTTTATGCAGTGCATGTTCATTGGCTAGCTAGTAACTAGTGTTGCCAACTGTAATAATGAAGCACTATTTCTGTCACGGAAGGGGAAAAGGCAGGTAAAGTGGCGGTGAGTTTTGTTAGATTGGAAGCACCATATTTTTATTTTATACTAAGTATTTGACCGGTTTGACGTTGTGTGCGTGTATTGCGTGTGTTTATGTAAAAGTGTGTGTTTGCTAATGAACGTTAAATTCCATAATGCCTCCAGTTCTGTCGAAGTTGAAATCAAAAACCTTGCATAGCCAAGCTCGGGAAATTCTAAGCAACGTGCACGAGTTCATGAAGGAGGAAGCCAGTCATGGTGTTAGCATCCCAATAAAGCATTTTGGCAAGAGAGCAGCGAACAGCAGCAACAAATTGTTCATATTTCATAATTTTGGAATTATTCAAAATAAATAAATTATGTGGCTCCAACATCATTTCAACTCTGGCTCCGGCACGTGTTCTTGTAGAAATTGCATAGAGGAGGCTGTCATTTTTGCTGCTTAATGCGATACATATTGTTTTCTGTGTTAAAATTGCCATGCTTTGATGGGTGACCAAGTTCATAGCAGGGCCGGCGGAAGGGGAGGGCGAACCGTCCCATCGCCCAGAGCGGCAAAATTTGAAGAGAAGAAAAAAATAAGCCTATTGAAAATTGTTATCGAGCGAGATATTCTTTTGCGCTGAATAGTATTGAAATAGCATAAGAAGTCTCATTATTTATTTTATATTTTGATGTTTTAGTTAGGAATATATTGATTTTCAATTTTCCGTTGCTGCGTAATGACCGGGGGGGGGGGGGTCGAAATAGAGCGGCATCTGCCGCCACCTCCCAGGGAGGCAAAATGACTAGCGCCGGCCCTGGTTCATAACAAAAGAAAAAGCCGCGCAGCTTATCGTCTAGTGGCAGTATATGTACTTGTTATTGTTGTGGAAGCCGGCATCCTTTGTAAATGTACAACAAAGGCAACCGACTGTCGCCAATCTCAGAGAGGAAATAATGTAGCGGTTTAACACGTTGGCATGTTATTATCTGCCGTTGCAGTTCCATACCAGTGTATTGTTTTGGGAGTGAAAAGTTAGAACGCCACCAGTGCATTAATGCAATGAAAAATAATATATATATTTTTTTATTTTGTTTGAAATCACTCAAATAAGGAATCGTATTAAGAAGTCTTCTTTGCAGCATTTTTGGTAATTTTACTTATGTGTTAGTTCATATTTTGCGAATTTTTAGTCCATATGTATGTAGCTACATACATAGTCACTTGTTAGTACATATTAATCCTAGTCCTGGTATAATGCATGACGTTTAAAACTCAACGTTAGATAGACCTGAATTCTCTAATTTTATTGTTGTACGTAACAGCTGTGCATCGGCGCACCGCAGCGATTTTTCTATCTGCTCCATTAGCAACACTGCTTCTTTAGTTCTGTCGCGCATTGCACGGCAGAATTATCTGCGCTGGACTCTACGATAAAGTTATTGGAGTTTTTGATTGTCTTACCATTAGCTTCATATTGTACCACTTTTCCATCCCATTTCTTAGTGATGCGCCCTTTTCGTTAATGGCGCCCGTGAGCAAATGGAGAAAAAATTGGGAAATACTAAAGTGGCCGCGGTGGCTCAGTCGGTAACGCGTCTGACTACCATGCTAAAGGTCCCGGGTTCGATCCCCGGCCGGTTCAAATCCGGGAACTTTTCTAACGTTGGAAGCGGCCCACCCAGTATCGAATAACATGGGTACCTGGGGGAAACCCTGTGGGGTAAAGGCGGTCAGGGGCGTGATGCTGATCACATCACGTGATGCTGATCACATCACCCCCACTCACGACCGGATCAAGAAAGTGTGGGGCGTTACCCCCACACCCCCTATACGCCTTCATGGCGTGGTGCTATGCACAGGGGAGCACTTTACCTTTTTTTTAAATATCATCCTGTGACAGTGTCGACGCCAAATTAAATTAAATTAATATTCTTGTAAGTGTGCAAATTATACAGATGTGAATATTTTCCTTCTTGCTTCGCTCGCAATTATCCGTGTTTGGCGTCTTGATAGCTTGATTCTGAAGGATTATACTATAGCTGCATTATGATTTGATTTGAGTTGAATTTTGTTATTTAGCGTCACTTTACTTCCACTTTGGGCTGATCGTGACGATGAGAATGAGTGATGATATGATGAAATTGATGAAGGGACACTCACAAAGAACACCCATTCTCAGTCCGGAATTCGAACCCGTGACCCCGGCGTCGTAGCGGCCTGTGCTAACCACTCCGCCACGAACGTCGACTGCTGCGTTACCAGACCCGATCAATATTCTTGACGTTGATTAATAACATCAGTTTTAATAATATAATCCTTAGTGTTTGTATACTACTATGCGAGGGGTGTTTGAAAATTTTAGTAAATTTTCATGAGATGAGGCCGCAGTTCATTAGGTAAATAGCCCAAAAAGTGCTTCTTCTATAGTGTAATGATAGAACCACTACAAGATCCTTTTTTTATTTATTTTTGTGTATGTTCAATGTTATTTTGTTTTAGTGACAGCTATACTTTTTTTTTAATGCAGTTTCCGATATAACTTGCTGTAGGGATGGCCTACGTGACGGTGAAAGCCAGCTTGCAGAAGGCAGTTAGTTTTAAAATCTTGTCCTTTCAACCTGAAGGAGGATGGGGGGGAAAAGTCCAGTTTACTGGCCTATATAAGGGAACCATATTGAGTAACGGGGGTTGGAATTCTTACGTTTCTTGAACAAGAGGGGGAGACCTTTGGAAGGTTCTCTCGGTGCCGGAAAGTGGCTGTGGCTAGTCTCAAGGGCTAGCGGCCACTGGTCAACCATTTTATTTCATGGAAATGCATAGAAAAGTCCACGCAATTTTTGAGTCGTTTGGTGTCAACTGTCAAGCTATAAAACAAACACAAAAGGGAGGGAATTAGAGAACCATTTCATGTACTTATACAAGTGTCAAGCTTGATACATATTTGAAATAATACTGATGGTCTGGGCCAACGTACGAACCTCTCCTATATATATATATATATATACGTATATATATTTCAGAAGAGAATTTTAGTGTTTTAATTAAAGAGGATCATGCCATGTTTTATGTGGGGGTTATTCCTTATGTAATTCTTTTGTACATACCAAATCAACTAAATAAATAGTCTTTTTATATATTTTAAAATTAATTTCTGGACTATCATATTTTAATACCGGGTGGCCAGAATTAAAGTTACCCAACTCAGAGCCCTCTGTAGCCTGTTTGAGGCAACGTAGAACTCTGAAATTAGGTGAATCCACTATGCAGACCATGGGGAAGAGGATGGCGATAAAAAAAATCCTCCACCAGGTTGAAATGTGGCGCCGTACTTCCATGGTGGGTTGTAATAATGACGTAAACTGCTCCAATTGGTTATGGATTTGCCTTTACCTTGCAATCTTGCAATAAGCGAGAGATTATTTTCTCGCAACTTCCAGCCACTAACAAATGTCTTTCTAATTAATAACTCAGGTAAATCACTTAACGTAATTATGCCGTTCAACTATCGGAATGGACGGTGAGACGGGGTGAAAAATAAAATGTCAAAAATGACCTAGATTAGTGTCGAATCCATAGTTTTCAGAGTCTCTAAGCTAATTTGTGACATCCATGATAACCAAACTTTGTACACATATGACTTACAATCTGGAAAGAAATACTGTGGGGGTAAGACACCCGTGTCACTCCTAGGAGTGGGGGTGGGAAGGGGTGACATGTAAAAATAATCGAAAACGACCGATATAGGTGTGGAATTCATAGTTTTCCGGGGTCGCTAAGATGAATAGTGATACTCCCAATGCCGTTCAACTCCAAGACACCCCTTTGGGGGTGGGGGTGGATGGACACTCCTGGGTGAGACAGACGAAACACTGCCTCTTCACTTAATAAGAAATTTATTTTAATTTCTGTGAATTGTCAAATGATAAAAAATACTCGTAGATTATTTAAGACAAAGAGAGATGGTAATTGACCTTTTAACATTCTAGAGGGGTGAAGGGGAATTGTAGCAGTCAAAGGAGAAATTAATCGTTTTTTTTGGTGGCACTGGTGGGACACAATACAAATCAAAGGTAAATGAAAAAGTTAAAATAAATCAACAATATGTAGATTACCTACTAGCTAACTTAATTGTGCACAATACTTGAATTTCTATGCAAATGGCAATTTTAGATTACTCACTCACAAGATAGAATAGAGTTATAACATTGCATTTAATTCATAAAATTCACATGAAATGCCCCAAATGTATAAATATAAATTATAAATAACAGACTTATAACTCAAGGTTCCATAACATTCTCCACCATACCTCGATAATTATTACTCTTGTTAAATTATCTTCGCAATATTAACCTATATTTCACACACATGAGAAGCCAAAAATGAAGCTCCTTTTATCTAGTGTAAACTGCAAAATTTCGAATACGTGCCTGCTCGACGCATCTACTGACATCACTTGGAAAGAAAAAATCATTTTTTACAATGTATCAACGAATATTACTGCTTATCCAGGAAAGAAATACAGGAACTCCTGACACGTCAGTGCATTTCTTCCCTTGGAATTTGTCCTCTTCCAGTTGGTCCCTTCTCAGCTTTGTAGCATCTCACACAAACAGTAGTGTACTTGCAAAAGAATGGAGAAAATAGGAATTAATAATGCCACTTATTAGTAAGCTTCAATGCAATTTAAACAAAATATGTATAGGGTTCTATCAGGACGATGCCAATTTCCATGATTGTGGAGACACTGAAGGTTCCAGGTTCGAGTCCTGATGTGAGCATGGATTTTTCTTTTAGTGCCTTTCATCTTCATCGTTATGACATGCTAACTCATTTGCTTTCTTCTTGTGACATTTAGTGTGAAACTTTCCAGAACTCACGTGGTCGATAGCTTGACAGAATCTGTTCATCTAGTAACCTTGCAGATTTCAATGCAACTAAATTGCCACAGTGGGGGTGGTTATAAGGTTATAAGGTTATAAGATTAAATCTGTTGGAATTGTAGTCAGTCAGAATATAAGGGCTTATTTTCAATTCACATTATTCTAACATTGTTCCTGAGCAGCTTTGGGATACAACATTTGTGAAGAAATAGATAAACCTCAATTACAAATCAATGCATGGATAGTAAATTAACGAATAAGAATGTCATGAAATATATTGTCACTGGCGCCACCACAGGGGGCATTGCCCACCCCAACCTTGGACTGAAATGAGTTCTAGGGGGCAAGATGGGGCAAACATTGACAGCCAAGTGTACCTGCAGGGAGCTATTACCACCCACAACTTCAAATTTTATGCAAATAAAAATATTTTTCATAAAATTTTCTGGCTCGCTTCGCCTCCTTTTTTTGTCTTATCAAGTTCAGAACCGTAGCTAGGGGGCGGCGGGAGTCGGCCCTGGGCGCCGAACAATTTAAATGAAAATAAGTTGTAAGATTGATTGATTGGTCTTTGGTTTTAAGTCCAGTTTAAGCACAGAAAGGCTAATCGGGTCTGTACCTACAGTTTAAAGTTGGATCCGAACCATTGTGCCATGTGCCTCCACCGGGTATCGAACCCGGGACCCCTTGATCACAAGGCGACGATGTTACTACTACACCATAGGGAAGGCACAAAATATGTAAAAGAGAGAATGCATTGGCGTTCCGTGAAATTATTTGTGCCCTATTAAATGAATATAGATTAGGGGAGAGCGGGGTCAATTGTAACACGGGGCAAATGTAACAATCGCTACTGTGCTTCTCTCTTGAGGTATTTTTTAAAACTATTCAAACCTGTAGAAAGGAGACGTCAGTTGGGAGTGACTCATGTGGCGGTGGTGCTTACGTAGCGATTGTTCCGGCTATTATTGGGAGTTTTTCAAATTTTCAACACGTAAGTAAAAACATAAGGTTCCTTTTTATTGTTTAATAGTGATTTCGCGAAGTCGTCTGATCAAGGTTTGTATATATCATAGCAATACACAATATTTGATGCATTTGTTAAGATAGTTGTGATCAATTTCTGGTGTCGGGGTTAGTAGCTGCAAGCCAGCAAACAATATGGCGTCAGGATGGGGCAAATGTAACAAATATAACCGAGGCAGTTGTAACACTGTTACAATTGCCGCTTGTGCGTTTCTTATGTAAAATATTCACTTGCATTGTAATAAAAAATATTGTTCAACGATCCTGAATTATTACATTCTGTATGTTTCGGAATGGTGAGAGACAGAAAAAGACCTACCGAACGAGGCCCTTCACAAGATAAGATGGAAGAAGCTGCAAAGTTAGTTTTGGAAAGCAATGTTTCAATCCGACACGCAGCAAAAGCGCACAATATTTGTCATGTGACATTGACCCGTTTTGTTAAGAAGAGACAAGAAAAAGGGAATCCTGTAATGGGTTATAAACCACACCTACTAATGATGAGAATGAAGTTAATGAAACAGAACAATCAAGTAACTTGGAAGAAACTAGTTGTACCCAGAACAAAGAGCAGTGCAACCCTTGCAATGAACCTCAACAGCTCTTTCTCCGGCTGACATTCGACCTCTGCCTCATGCAGAACCTAAAGAATCAGCACCTCGAAGGAGAAGAAAGAAAAGGGCTATATGGACAGATACACCTGAAAAAGAACTACTTATGGCACAGCAAAGATCGAGACAAGAAAACAGCAAAGGGAAAAGAGGCTGTTCGATTAGCCTACTTATTAACGAAAGCACAGTTAGCTAATTCTTAATCATTGTGTAAGGCTACATGTTATTTCCAGCAAAAAAAAAAAAAAAATTGTATTTCTGGTAAATGTTAGTATGTTACATTTGCCCCTGTAGTGTGTTACATTTGCCCCCGAGCATGGGTCAATTGTAACATCTGTCACACATTTTTAAAACATTAATTATGATTAGCATATTATATATGGCGGGATCGTGACTGCATAACATCAATAACAACATATTGTAGTGTTTCCATGCCGATTTTCACGCTGCAAAGATAAATAGTTTTATAGAAAATGCATCATTTGTCAAAATTGTTACAATTGACCCCGCTCTCCCCTACAGCCTGCAAGGAAATGTGGATCTCAAAATGTTCTTGCTCGCTTCGCTCGCAGTGTATCATTGTTCTCTGTAATTCATTGTAAATTTCCACACAGAGAAATAAGACTTGACTTAATTGGTTTTGTTTTAAATGCATGAACAATTGTTTTGATGAAAAGGAACGTGCATATTTGAGAGAGAATTTACGTAATTTTTGCTGTTGGTTTATTGTGAGATTGATGAATTGGATGTGCAATGTATTTAAATAATATATGTTTTATATGCGTAATATGTATTAAAGAAACTTTTAATACCTACACAATTTAGTGTCCACGTCGTTCCATGTTGCGTATGTGTGAAACAAATATCGTGCATGAAAGTTATACATGTTAATGTAAAAAATAATTATATCTGGAATGCATTTATCAAGCATTTTCTTTCTTTGAAAAATAGTTTGTCTGTTTGTTTTTCACTATTAATGTGAAATTGAATGTGTTGAAAAAATAATTCAAATCGTTTGTTCGAACACCAACTTCTACCCCCTTTTTGTATAATTTACGAGGCTAATAACGTCTATGATACAAACTACTACTACTACTACTACTACTACTACTACTACTACTAATAATAATAATAATAATAATAATAATAATCGTTTATTTTAAATGTTGAGCACAGTATGAAACCTAATACAGCACTAAGTCAAATACAAAAGTACAAAGTTACACGAATAAAATACATAAGCTGTAGAATAACATAACATAACAAGTTAGCATATTTACACTTCAAGTTACAGTTTTCAATGAGATCTATTATATCTCTGATACTAATAATTGTTTATTGTTATATAATATCTGCAATTAACTGTGTATTATTCTAATAATAATAATGATCATATTTATTGAAGTGATGATAACGATTAAACAACCACTATGTTATACAAAATTAAAAAAATGGAATACATAATTATAAAATAAAACAGTGGATCCTACAATTTTATACATCTACATAAATTCAAATTGTAGGTTTCAACAAGATCAGCTACTAAACCTCTTGCCTTGTTTAGGCATGTGAGAATTGAGATATAGCTATGTGAATATCTGGGAATTTTATAAGCTATATTATTCAAAAAGTATTCACTGTCAACTTGGAAATTTAATATCTTCTCTACAAAATTTAACCTTTTCATTTTTCTTCTTTCTTCTAAGGAAAACATATTCAACTGTGATAACCATTCAGAGTAATGATGGTCATTGTATTTTTTTTAAACTTTGTGCATAATAACCTGATAAAAAGTTTTTGAACTGATTCAACTTTTTGAAGGTGACTGGTTGCAGTCAAAAACCATAATTCATTTGCATATTCAAGAATAGGACGAACTATCGTTTTATACAGGAATATTAAGGTATCTTCCTTTTTAAAAACTTTCCATGAGAAAAATAAATAACCAAGCATTCTCTTTGCTCTTTTGCAAATTTCTGAAATGTGCACATCAAATATGAGAGAGGAGTCTATTACTATTCCTAAGTCTTTATGACTGTCGCACACTTGGATTTTATTTTCATAAATAAAATAGTTGGAGACTATATAATGAACTTTCTTAGTACATCTTAAAACTTTACACTTTTTCAAGTTAAGTTCCATTTCATTAATCTTGCACCAATATGTCATTCTATCGAGATCAGCCTGAAGTTGAGCGACATCATTATTTGTTAAAATACTCTTAATTTTTTTTATATCATCTGCATATAGTAAACATGTGCTAGATTTAAAACATAATGTAACATCATTGATAAAAACAGCGAACAGAATTGGGCCGAGTGGCGACCCTTGAGGTACTCCACAAAGTATTTCTTTTTTAGAAGAATATTTTTCACCAATCTTAACAGAGAAACTTCTATTTACTAAAAAGTTAGAAAACCATTTCAGAAATCGAGGTGATAATCCCATTTGGTCGAGTTTGTAAATTAATAGCTGATGGCTGACACTATCAAAGGCTTTAGCCAAGTCAATAAATAAAATATCGGTCTGGGATTGCTTCCTAATGTTAGATTTAAGAGAGTCTATTAAAACCAATAAATTTGTGATAGTAGACCTTTTTCTAAAAAATCCATGCTGATTTCCATCAATATATTGTTTAAAAGAAAAAGACAAATAGTCAGCAATTATGTGTTCAAAAACCTTTGCCATGGAATTTAATATAGTAATTGGTCTATAATTATTATCTTTTATTATATTATTATAATAATATATTTATTATTATTATAATTTTCCATCTTTGTTTTTAGTTACAGGTACAATAAACACATTTTTCCAGATATCTGGAAAATTCCAGAAGTAAGTGACATGTTGTAAATTTTAGTTAACAATGGTACAAAAACATCTTTGTTTGCTTTTAAAATAAAATTAGGTATGCCATCAGGACCTATTGAAGACCTGCCTTTTAGTTTGTTAATTGTATCACTTACATCCTTTTCCAAGATAACAGGTACATCAATTAAGTTGGTGTATGAATGAAGATTAATATTTTTAAAATTTACATGACTTCTTTTTGAGAAAGATTTGTGAAAAAGCTCACTAAAAGCATTAGCAATATCATATTCATTGAACAGTACATCATTATCATAAATAATTTCAGTGATAGTATTTTCTCTCTTCTTTCTATTAAAGTGAAACCAAAAAGCATTCTTGTCACCATAAACATTGTTTTCTAAGGAGGAGTAGTAATGCTCCTTTACATTAGAATATTCCTTTTTAACATCTTTCCTTAATTGGGAATAAGTACTGTAATATACACAATTATTTGTAAGTTTAAATTTATCATGATACCTTCTCTTTTTATTGATCATTCTCTTTAGTTTCCTTGTCATCCAAGGCAGTTGATTGTTTGTTCTTTTAACTTTTGAAGGAATATTGTTTTTTAATATTGCATACACATTTCTAGTCAGTTCCATAACAGATTGTTGTACATCATTAGATATTTCAACCATATATGGAAAATGCAACAATTCATTATAAACATTCACATAATCACCTCTGGCGAAATTAAGACATCTATAAATATTATTTTCCCTTGTATCTATATTGTCTTTTTTAGACCTATCCAATTCAAAATAAAATGAAAACGGTGGATGAAACTTATCAATTTTAGATAAAGGATGTTCATTAAAACTAATGTTACAAGTGGAAATGTTAGTAAGTAGAAGATCTAAAACATTAAAAGGCAGTGAAGGGTCATACGATACATTGTGCTGAATTAGATTTGAAAGTGTTGCGATTTCAACAATTTTTTCAGCCTTTATTTTAACATAATAATTAGAGCAATACAAATTTCCAGTAGCCCAGTCAATTCCACCAGCATTAAAATCTCCAACTAAAATTATTTTATTGTGTTTCATTAACATCTCTTGAACTACCCAATCAAAGTAGTTTGCAAACAAGTCACAGTTTAAATCAGGTGGCAAGTAATGCAATCCTATTATTATACTAATAATAATAATAATAATAATAATAATAATAATAATAATAATAATAATAATAATAATAATAATAATAATAATAATAATGTTGATCCCGGGTTGGGTATGGATGGATGTTTGTGAGTGTCCATTCATCAATTTCATCATATCATCACTCATGCCCATCTTCGCAAATTAGCCAAAAGTAGCACAAGAAGCAAAGTAAAATAAAGCAAACCAATAATAATAATAATAATAATAATAGCATTATTATTATTATTAACATTATTATTAATAACATTATTATTTTAGCATTATTAGTATTAAAATTATTATTATTATTACTGTTATTATTATTATTATTATTGGAACGTTTATCCCGGTACTTCCCCCCAGACAAAAATTCATGGTTGCGCTTCTGTATATTGTAAACAATATCGATTAAAAAGCGGCAGTGACTATTCTGTGTTTTTATAGCAAAAAAAAAAACATCCTCTTTCTAGCAGGGCTGAGAAAGTAGACTTATTGTGCATGTTCCATGGCCAATAAAAATGATTTTCTTACTGGGGTTCCCTCTCCTCCTTCCTTTCCTGACATCAAAGGTACGCCGCTTGCTTTTAACAGTGCCATCTTTTGGCGGAACAACAAACCCGTGATAAAGGTAATGCATATGGTTATCCATTTTCCCCTCTACCTTTTTAGGAAATTAACATCTTATAATCATAAGCCGACAAAACATATACAACTCAACATCCTACAACTTATCTCCAAAAATATACTTTTTATCTTCAAACTATTGTCTTGTGCACAGTGGCGCAACCACAGGGAGGCAGGGGCATTGCCCCATTCAACCTTGGACGGCTTATTCTAGGGGAGCAGGGGGGGGGGGGCAAATATTGACTGCTAAGAGCACCTACAAATAGAAATACATTTTGTAAAATTTTCTTACTCGCTTCGCTCGCATTGCCTCCTTTTCTTAGTGTTATGAAGTTCAGAGTCCTAGCTAGTGGAAGAGGCGATCTAAAATTTAGATCATTCGGCGCCTAAGCCCGACAGGACCCACTCCCCATAGGTTCAGAAACGATGATCTAAATTAAAACAATTGTGAAAGAGAGAATGCCATGGCGCCCCGTGAAATTATTTGAACCCTATTAAATCAATATTGTTTTCAGTTTGCGAAATATTGGACCTAAAAATTTTCTTGCTCGCTTCGCTCACAATATGCGGTTGTATTCTGTGATGCATTGTAAATTACCTGAGAGACAAGAAAGGCTTCTCTTCATTGATTTTGTCTTAAATTCATGAACAATTGTTTGGAGGGAAAGAAGCATGCACATTTCAGAGATCATTTAAGGTAAGTTACCGCAATAAGGCCCACTTAAAACATGTTGCCTTTGAAACTGTCAATTTAAAAGAATCGACAATTATTGTTAGAGGACATGACACTTTATTATGTTGGTTACAGACTATCAATATATAGCAGTCGTACAATTCCTCTAAATACAAATAAAATGTGATGAAAAAATGTTTGCAATGGGCCTTATTTTGTACCCTAATTCACAATAAGGCCAGCGTAGCAACACTCAAAGTTCGATAGTAAATTGTTACAAAACTATGCTTCAAAGCACAAAAAAGCAATAAGATCACATTCATCAGATTATTAACCACTTACGAAATAAAAGTCTAAGCTTAAAATTCAGTTTCAGTCCATCTAGCGGCGAGGGCAAATGAAAATGTCCTCATCGTGAGGTAGTATCCCAGAACACTCCTCATGGCACCATGTCCCGCATACCATACAAGCTCTTGGACCTTGTTGTGTAACATGGCACGACATGCCCTTTCGTAATATTACAGCTCAGCACAATAAAAGTACAACGGGAAACACTTTGTTGTTGTAATGGACACGGTTAATGTTAGATGCAGACCAAGTATTATCCTACTGTCTACAATACATGAACATATATAAGACGAAATATGTGGTTTGAAAGTTAAATCTCACCTTTTTGCAACAGCAACAAATCTTCGGACTGCTCCAGTTCCGCGACGACTCATACTACACGGGAATTATGGGTAATGTTTTCCTTGAGTACTTTCAGCTTTCATACAATGTTGCCATCTGGTAGTCGCTCTTCATAGTTTCCGAGAAAGTCAGTGGTCTTTATTGTGGTCCGGGCCTTATTGTGGTAACTTACCTTATATAATTTTTGGTGTTGGTTTATTATGAGGTGGATCAATCGATTATGTAATGTATTTAAATAATATACTTATGTTGTATACATAGTGTTAAAGAAACTTTGAATACGTACACAATTTAGTGTCAGAAAGTTGCATATGCATTTTCTCATTTTACGTCGCTCCATGTTGCATATGTAAAACATATGCTCTACATGAAAGTTATACATGTTACATGTAAAAAATAATTATATTCGGAATGCATTCATCATGCATTTCCTGTCTTTCGAAAATACAGTTGTGTGTGTTTGTTTCCATTATTAATATAAAATTTAACGTTTTGAAAAAAATAATCAAATCGTTTGTTCCAACACAAATGCTTCAGCACCGACCTCTACCTCTTTTTTGCGTAGTTTACGATAATAACGTATTTGATAATACTACTACTAATAATAATGTTATTATTATTACTATTGTTGTTGTTGCTAATAATAATAATAATAATAATAATAATAATAATAGTGGTATGTTTATTCTGGAACTTGCTCCCCCCCAGACAAAAATTGTGGTTGCGCCTCTGTTTGTGCAATATCAAGTGTACGGTGACTTCACCGACAGATGAAACATGCAGTGTTCATCGCTTTTGCTGTGAATCCTCCTCTTGGGTGTGAGAATGAGTCCACTTCCACAATCATTTGGAGATTTGTAGTCACTACAAAATGAAATACAGCAACGATAACAACTATCACAACAGGTATAGCTGCAACACAACCACAAAACAGTATACTATTTTCATTAAATAACTATTTTTTGTTTTGCATCTGCTATTTTTCTTCCTAATCTTCTGACATCGTTTTTCTGATTTTAGATGTTATATGTAGAGCATTTACAAAATACTGTTTCATAATGAAATATAATTAACTAATCGAAATTCATTCCAATGTGAAATACGATGAAAAATTTGGTGAAATCTTCTCTTCTGGTCTACCCATTCATTTTTTCTGGTATATATTTCCATTTGAATTGTTGTTTTAAGTCCACTTTATGCACAGAAAGGCTAATGTGGACTGTACCTACAGTTTAAAGTGGTTTCTGAACCACTGCACCATGTACCTTCACCGGGTATCGAATCGGGTTCAGATATATTATAGTATTGGACACTGACACGCCCTACTCCCACGCGTATGTGCAATGTTAATAATATTATCTTATTGATTTAATTTTGTACACTAGATGGCAGCAAAAATAATTACAATAACCACTTAATGTTCATGGGAAAGATACAACTTATTCCTAAGACTGGATTTTAGTTTGTAGTAAATAATACGTTTTGTTTGATAAGCAGTTCTTTTGGAATGTTTTGAAGATTTTTGTTATTCTGAAAAAATAAAATCATACCTGCTTGTCAACGTCGGTTATTCAGAAGATAGCTTCAAAGGGAGAGAGTCTGGAAGTTCATGCTAATCTTTCTGAGCCAACGAGAGCGCGTTCTCGTAACAAAATTCTCCTTTTGTAATCTTTCTGAGCCAATGAGAGAGCGTTCTCGTAACAAACTCCTCTTCTTGTAATCTTTCTGAGCCAACGAGAGCGCATTCTCGTAACAAACTCCTCTTCTTGTAATCTTTCTGAGCCAACGAGAGCGCATTCTCGTAACAAACTCCTCTTTTTGTAATCTTTCTGAGCCAACAAGAGTGCGTTCTCGTAACAAACTCCTCCTTTTGTAATCTTTCTGACCCAACGAGAGCGCATTCTCGTAACAAACTCCTCTTCTTGTAATCTTTCTGAGCCAACGGAGCGCATTCTCGTAACAAACTCCTCTTTTTGTAATCTTTCTGAGCCAACAAGAGTGCGTTCTCGTAACAAACTCCTCCTTTTGTAATCTTTCTGAGCCAACGAGAGCGCGTTCTAGTAACAAATTCCTCCTTTTGTAATCTTTCTGAGCCAACGAGAGAGCGTTCTCGTAACAAACTCCTCTTCTTGTAATCTTTCTGAGCCAACGAGAGTACGTTCTCGTAAGAAACTCCTCTTTTTGTAATCTTTCTGAGCCAACGAGAGCGCATTCTCGTAACAAACTCCTCTTTTTGTAATCTTTCTGAGCCAACAAGAGTGCGTTCTCGTAACAAACTCCTCCTTTTGTAATCTTTCTGAGCCAACGAGAGCGCATTCTCGTAACAAACTCCTCTTCTTGTAATCTTTCTGAGCCAACGAGAGCGCATTCTCGTAACAAACTCCTCTTTTTGTAATCTTTCTGAGCCAACAAGAGTGCGTTCTCGTAACAAACTCCTCCTTTTGTAATCTTTCTGAGCCAACGAGAGCGCGTTCTCGTAACAAAATTCTCCTTTTGTAATCTTTCTGAGCCAACGAGAGAGCGTTCTCATAAGAAACTCCTCTTTTTGTAATCTTTCTGAGCCAACGAGAGCGCATTCTCGTAACAAACTCCTCTTCTTGTAATCTTTCTGAGCCAACGAGAGCGCATTCTCGTAACAAACTCCTCTTTTTGTAATCTTTCTGAGCCAACAAGAGTGCGTTCTCGTAACAAACTCCTCCTTTTGTAATCTTTCTGAGCCAACGAGAGCGCGTTCTCGTAACAAAATTCTCCTTTTGTAATCTTTCTGAGCCAACGAGAGCGCATTCTCGTAACAAACTCCTCTTTTTGTAATCTTTCTGAGCCAACAAGAGTGCGTTCTCGTAACAAACTCCTCCTTTTGTAATCTTTCTGAGCCAACGAGAGCGCGTTCTCGTAACAAAATTCTCCTTTTGTAATCTTTCTGAGCCAACGAGAGAGCGTTCTCGTAAGAAACTCCTCTTTTTGTAATCTTTCTGAGCCAACGAGAGCGCATTCTCGTAACAAACTCCTCTTCTTGTAATCTTTCTGAGCCAACGAGAGCGCATTCTCGTAACAAACTCCTCTTTTTGTAATCTTTCTGAGCCAACAAGAGTGCGTTCTCGTAACAAACTCCTCCTTTTGTAATCTTTCTGACCTAACGAGAGCGCATTCTCGTAACAAACTCCTCTTCTTGTAATCTTTCTGAGCCAACGAGAGCGCATTCTCGTAACAAACTCCTCTTTTTGTAATCTTTCTGAGCCAACAAGAGTGCGTTCTCGTAACAAACTCCTCCTTTTGTAATCTTTCTGAGCCAACGAGAGCGCGTTCTCGTAACAAACTCCTCCTTTTGTAATCTTTCTGAGCCAACGAGAGCGCGTTCTCGTAACAAACTCCTCCTTTTGTCATCTTTCTGAGCCAACGAGAGCGCGTTCTCGTAACAAACTCCTCTTTTTGTAATATTTCTGAGCCAACGAGAGCACGTTCTCGTAACAAACTCCTCTTTATGTAATCTTTCTGAGCCAACGAGGGCGCGTTCTCGAAATAAAATCCTCTTTTTGTAATCTTTCTGAGCCAATGACAGCGCGTTCTCGTAATAAATTCCTCTTTTTGTAAGGGCTTGGAGAGTGCACTGGCCGCACCTGACTAGAGAGAATTAAAAGCACGTTCGGCATCTGTGCTCTGTAAATTGGGCACAATGTGCACAAATTGCAGAATCAATCGCCCGGTAGATGGCAGTCGCGTCGCAGGCTTGTGTGAAGCAGTGCGAGTGTGAGACATGTGAAGAGCAGGGAATTGCCGTCCGGCATATCGTGGAAGGAAGATGGTTTCTATGAAATATCTAAATCCATTCACGGAGAAAATATTCGAAAAATTCAACCGTGCTGGATACTCTCCAGTCAGATATTTGAGAAAAAGAAGTAAAGGGCCTCCATCGGCATCCAACCCGAGAACCCTTGACTACAAGGCGACAACCTTATAACCACCAGGCTGTCGAGGAGACCCATATTTGATAACTTGTATTTCTTCTTGCTGAAAAGGAAATGCATTATTTAAGGAATATATCAGTTATCTCTATACAGCAGTACGTTTGGTTTATTTTACTTCGCCTTCTGCCACTTTTGGCTAATCGCGAACGAGCAGTACGTACCTCTCCCCATGTATAAGTTACTCACGCATCTGATATATTGTGATAAGGACCTTGCAGATGCGAGACCTTGGAAATGTGAAGAAATCCTTTCTCCTTCCCCTTGATGAGCTTGTATGGGACTATTGAAGCTCCCCACGGGTGTTGGGCCGATGTCTCTCCATACGTGGATATCTGTAAATTATGCGATCTTTAGGGTTAGTAGGGTTTAGATCAGACGCAATTCGCTGTAAAAAGACACGCTTAGCGATAAGTCGCGGTTGTGATCATATTTGCATTTAGAATCCCATATTGCGATTGTTTCATCGACAGATTACAAAAGCTCCTAGTATCAAGTGTTTACATAGTGTCATGATTATCGCTTTGTCCTTAAATACCTCCCTCTAGGTATGGCATTTGTCTGGGGTGGGGGGAGAGGGGTGATGGCATTTTAGTACATCTGAAACTCCCCCCCCCCAATTGTTTTGCTTATTATATGTTTTAGGAGAGGAGGACCATTTCTTAGAATTTAATTTTAGAGTTTGCTTTTCTCAAAAGCAAAATAACTTAGGTTCCAGGAAATCTGATAAATAGGCCTATAGTAGGGGAATGTGTCCTAAAATGACACTCAGGTAAAATTACATTGTGCGTGTTTCTCGGGTGTGGAGGTCTACAGGCGAGGGCAATTCAGTCCTTCCGATGCACAGTGTAAAGAAACTGGAACCTGTGAAATGGCCAATGTGTACGACAAGTGATTTTGCGAAAAACTAGAAGTTTTCTCTTGCAAGTAACGGGAAATGTATTTGTACATCTTAAACTGTACACTATTGGATTAACAATAGGGATTTCTGTGCATAGTGTTCAATGGCTTAAACGAGAATGTACTGTAACGTGGAATGTTCTATTGGCGTCTAAACCCCTTCATAACTTATTTTCATGTCGGATAAAATGACACATTCCTGATAAGCCTAAAATTACAGTGTCATTTTAGCCTAATAGAGAAAATGAGGAAACATTTATCTTATACTTACCGTCGTCACCTTGAAATCAAGGGGTCCCGGGTTTGATACCCAGTGGAGGCACATAGTGGTTCGGATCCACATTAAACTGTAGGTCCAGGCTGGATTACCCTTTCTGTGCCTAAAGTGGACTTAAAACAATTCAATCAAAATTACACAGTATGTCATTTTACCATCACTTACTATGTCATTTTAGGCATACTATTTCAGTACTTGAAAAATTGCATCTTGCACTTGAAATAAAATCAGCTTTCTAACCTGTATAGTATTGTATAGGCATTCTACAAAAAGTATGTCATTTTAGACCAGTTTCCCCTACTTCCTCCCTCTCCTTCCGTGACCAATACGGAAATTATTCTAATGGAGACCTACCGGACTACTTTCAAGTTATTCTCTGTCCGTCATAAGAACAAATTCAGTGTAAACAAACATACATAACTTCTGGTTGTTCGGATGGCAGCTGTTCAGGAATCTTGCGCGTGATATCGTTAGAAGTGAAAAGGAGCTTCTCAGTGTTGTTAGAGACAGTCGGCAGTCACATTGATTGACTTACCTACATATGTTGTCACGGTGAATTACAATGCGGTAAAAGAGATTTATGGCATTATTGTATTTCTTGTACATTACAATCCTAATCTTGGTCATAAAATAGCCGAATATTACCTTGTATGTAAAATAAATAATTGATTGATTTGTTGTTTTAAGTCCACTTTATGCATTGATAGGCTAAACGAGACTGGATCTACAGTTTAATGTGGAATCTGAACCACTATGTGCCTCCGCCGGGTATCGAACCCGGGACGCCCTTGATTACAAGGTGACGATGTTACCACTATGCCATCGGGGAGGCCTAGTGAAATAGAGAAGAAATGGGTTACATATTTGCCAGGATATTACATATTTTACATATTTGCTAATTTACTTTACATAAAACAACATACAAAGTTCAGCCATAAAAAAAAACCTTTTTTTTAGGAAAGAAAATAAGTAATTACCTTCAAATGACTTTATCACCTTCAAAATAATCACCAGAGGAGTCAATACACTTTGACCAGCGTTTGTACAGGTCTTGGAAACACTGTTGATAGTCATTGACAGTAAGTGTTCTTAAAAGAAGCGTAACATTTAATTTAAAGTCCGCGACGCCGTCAAAATCTTCGCCCTTTCATAGCAATCTTAAACTTGGGAAACAATCAGCAGGCGATAAGTTCGGAGAATATGGAGGGTGATTGATCACTGTCACTGAATGTTTAGCAAGGTATTGTTGTACAGACAATGTGGTATGAGGCCTAGCATTATCTTGTAACAGAAACCTAACTCGTTTCATCCTGTTTCCGAGTCGACCAAGCACTTCCTTGTAATACCACACCACTGATTGATTGTTTGTTTTCAGGGACGAATTCATGGTGGATCAGTCCTTGGGAATCAAAAAATGCGATCAACAGCACCATTGTCTTCGATTTCGACATTCGTGCTTTTTCCTTTACGGGCGAGAACTGTCCTTTCTCTGTGCACTCTGTCTTTTTTGTTTCAGGGCTCTCATATTGTACACACCAGGTTTCATCTCACCATACACTTACACTGCCCGCATCATCTGTAACAATATACCCAATTTGTAACAAAACTTTATGCTGCAACATTGTTCCATCTTGTTGCGCATATTTTGTACGCCACCTGCACATGACCTGCATCTGACGCATGCTTGCCCCGATATCGACTGCCTGTAACGGGTTGAAACATGCACTGACAGGAAGTTTAGATATGCCTCTTTGCAGTGTTGCCACAATACGGTAACTTTTTATTTGGTTTTTCTTTTCTTGACAGTTCGGTTTCTTTATGGGCGGACCTTGTATTTCAGTATTTTTTTACTATCTTGATCCTTTTTCTCAATCTCTGAAACAGTATGAAGAAAATGTGTAGCTCATGTGATATCCTATTTTCTAATCAATGAGATGCATAGTGCTTACAGTCACCTAAAATTGACTGCTAAGTCGAAAGACAGGCTGAAGGAAATTTTAAAAAAAATAAATAAGAAAAGCAGGAACTGTTATTCATCGAAAAATGCTGGAGTTCATCCCTCCCTTTTCTGGTTACATATTCTCGTTTCGCTTTTAGGTGTTTGCAAAGCACCTAGAAACAGAAACATGGCATCGGTGGACAAGAAAGCTACTTTCTTTCCTGTACGTAGAGAGTTATATAATATAGGGGATGGACAAAAATATGAAAACACCTGCAGAAATGCACATTACGTTTATTAATATCGAGTAGGACCACCTTTGGCATGCAGAACGGCCTGCAGTCGATGTGGAATGGACAAATACAGGTTGCGTATGGTTGTCAAAGGGATGTTGTACCATTCTTCCTCCAAAGCAGCTGCAAGTGCTGGTGGGTAGCGGGCTCGCACCATGGTCTCCAAAACCGACCACAGGGGCTCAATAATATTGAGGTCTGGCGATTGTGGAGGCCATGGCAGATGTGACACTTCATCTTCGTGTTCATCAAACCAGTCCTGGACGATGTGAGCTATATGAACAGGGGCTCTGTCATCTTGAAACACGGCATCACCATCTGCGAACAAAGTTTGCAACATGGGATGCAGCTGGTCACTCAAAATGGTTACGTAGTCCCTGGCAGTGACATGTCCATGCAGGGTGATGATGGGTCCGGCAGAATACCAGGAGATGACTGCCCAAATCATCACTGAACCACCGCCATGCTTCACTCTCGGTAACAGAAGTCTGTATCGTACGCTTGTGCTGGCGTTCTCCAAACGTACACTCGGCCAGCAGTTGGATACAATGTAAAGAATGACTCATCCGACCAGATTACAGTCTTCCACTGCTCCATTGTCCAGTTTTTATGGGTGTTACACCACTGTCTCCATCTAGCAGCATGGTCAACAGTCACGAGTGGTTTGAGAATTGCAGGTCTGCCATGAATACCCTGCTTGTGGAGTTATCTTCTGACTGTTTTGACGCTAACAGGGTTTGTAAGCACTGTATTCAGCTCAGCAGAGACTTTTGGAACCGTGGTGACCTTCTGCTTGGTCACAATCCTACTCAATGTGTGTGTCTTTGTCACGCAACACACACTTGCATCCACGCTGGTGCTTCGCTGATGCAGTTTTTCCGGAAGTCTCGTAGGCAGTCATGATCTTTGAGACTGTGCCTCTTGATACACCAAACATTTCCGCTACTTTCGTCACAGAAGCTCCCACCATACGTGCCCCCCAATTTACCCTCTTTGAAACTCTGTCAGCTCAGACATGATTCACGATAACCTGCACGGATCGGTCGCTGAATTGTAACTGGCCCATCTGTCAGGTTGGCCAGGGTGTATACCTCGCAGGAAGTGCCAGTGACCAGTGCCACCTACCATTCAGACGCAAATCGTGTTTGAAATGGCTACCTGTTTTATACCAGGTGTTTCCATATTTTTGTCCATCCCCTGTAAGTTCCTTGGGATATGATTTCCTGCCTTTTCGGGACCCCAAACGATAGTGTCAAAGTGCTTAATGTTCGATGTATTCTGTATACCAGCATCTGAAATCCTTGGAATTGCCAGCTTTAATCAGGGTCCTGCACTGCAGTGCCTGTATCAGTCAATGTCTTGGTCTTGAAGGCAGTGAGCGGAGCTTATGGTCTGTGTAAGATGGCCGCATCTACTTCAACTGACAGATCAACATTGCATCGAATGCTGCTAGTGCACATAGGCTGGAAGTAGGCTGCAACTGCAAATGTTTGTGCACGTGCCATTATCTAGGGATTTGAAAGCTGAAATGTATTTCATTAGGTGCGAAACCTAGAAATAAGTATGTACTTAACTACAACTCAATACATGTTTAAACTCGTCATTAATAGAGATTTTTCGTATGTGGCGTGACGGGCCCACCTACATGGATTACTCTTAAATTCTGTTATGTTTGGCCCGAAATTTTGCTCTCTGATCAAGAGTGCAAGGTAAGGAGTCTCTTTGTTCACAGAGAGGTAGACAAGGAGAAAACCATGAACTCTCTCTTCCAGAGGGAAGGAGGAAATAGAAAATAAAAAATATTGAGAGAATCGGAAACGTCTAGAGAAAGGGAGACAAAAGAAGATAATTTTTCTCTCCTCACTTTCCTTTCCCTGTCAGAGAGAGAGGAAGAGAAAGCAAGTTGAGAGAGAAAACATGAGAAAAAGAAGAGAAACAGAGGATAAAGACAAGCAGGAGGAGTAAGATATGGAGAGAGAATTTCTTTCCCATCTTTCCTTCTTTCTATCTCCACATTTGTTTCTCTTTTATACTTTTCCTTCTCGTCCACTCTTTTTCTTCCTTTCACTCCCATTCTTTTCCTCTTTCTTTCTCTTATATATATATCTCTCTCTCTCTCGTTTTTCTTTCTTCTATATTCATTCTTCCTCTCTCTCTTTTTCTCTCTAGAGATAGAAGTCATCTTTCTTCTAACAGAGAGAATGCAGAGAGAAAATGAAAGGAGTGAGAAAGCAGAGATAAATAGAGGAGAGCAAAAAAAAAAGGAGAGAGAGTGTGGGAAGAAAAATTCTCCCCCCTCTTAAGATATTATGAAAGAGGAATGAAAAGAAAGGAAAATCATGTAGGTGTAGTTGTGCTATCATTTTTTATGTATTATTAATATTTTATTTTGTCGTTTTTTGCAGATTTTTTCAGATATCCTTGTCCACTTGTAACAAACATTTTATGCCACTCTCCTTCCTACGAGAAAGAGACGAAGTACAAGCGGGCTTCTTTCCATGTCAAATGGTGCATCCAAGAAACATTAGGTTATTAATGTTTGAACTCAATTGGCCGCAAAAAAGCGAGAGAATCAACAACAGTTTTTCAGTAGTCGGAATAGTGAGCTCCTGTGGCAAAGGGAGGCACGGTTATTAGTAACTACTGAAATAGTTTTATAAGCACTGTACTAAGCTGATACATAAATAGTTACAAGACTTCCTAACTTTATAGCTTGGAACAAAATTAAGGCCATGAAATAAGTTTCCATGAACTCATATTCTTTTTAATTTTGTTTTGTGATAGCTAAGGTTAGACCCTCAGGTATTAATATAAAAATGGAGGGGGAGATTTGCTGAAGAGAATTACAATCAAGAGAAGAATCCAGGATTGCAAGACACAAGGGAAGTGTTAGTGTGTTACTCAAATCTTTTAGTGTGAACGTTTGCTAAGTGATAAACTGAAGACGTCATTTAACAATCGAATAAAAATAAAGCATAGCTAGCTAATGTGAGTATACCTAGTTGTTTCTAATTTTAAGTATTTGGTATTTTCCTTAATACATTATCTATTTTGTTGAAATAGTGATTTTACTCACAATGATTTTCATGGTACTGTATATGTTCGTTACACATTACTTTCAACATGTGCACCATCTGTCGTATGTATGACGCTTATTGCGTAAATAGTCTGTATGGTTTATAAAACCTTTGAAGTTGTCAAGATGTTGTTAAAAACAGATGGTGTTTTGTCTTGTATAAATGGAGTTCATTATAGTTTGTTGAATGCAATTTTGTGATCAATTAAATAATGTTGATTTATGCGTGCACATCATTTATAATCTATTCGACACCTTGAGTGCGATCTGCCTGTGTTCCAAATACAACAGATGTATTAAATGGCGACAAGAAAAATATTTAACGGCGTAGTACAGATTTAGTGAGTTTTGTCTATGATTAATTGGATTTAATCGTTGCTGTAGGCATCATGTCGTACGTGCCAGGATTTGACAAATATGATCCAGATGAAGGAACCATTAACTCTTATTTGGAAAGATATGATAATTATTGCCGAGTTTTTAACATATCTGAGGAAAGCAAAGTTCCTAGATTCATATCTGTAATTGGCCCCAAACCTTATGAAGTGTTACGCGAGTTGTTCTCTCCAATACTACCAGAGAAGAAATCGTTCAAGGAAATTTCTGATAGGCTCATTTCTTATTACAATCCAAGTAGTAATTTTATAGTTGCCTAAAGTTAAGAAAATGTACGCAATTGGAGGTGGAGAAGGATGAAGATTTTACAAGAAGGCTCCGAAAGATAGGTGAAGCATGTGGATATGGTGAGTTTTTACCTATTGTATTTTTTGACACGTTTGTGAGCGGTTTAAGGTCTGACGTTATTAGGAAGAAAATAATAACAGAAAACATCATGGAATTCCAGAAAGCTTTCGAGTTAGCTAGACAAATGGAAAAACTCGAGAGTGATATGAAGAATTATTATCGTGAAGTGAACGTACAAGGCACAATGAATATTAAGTGCAAGGGCAATGACAGAAGATTTCAGGAAGCGAATAAGGTTTCACGTAAAAATGAGAATGATTCCAAATTTAGCAATCAGCAAAGTAATCTTCATGGTCAAGGTAATAATTCAAAATCATATGAATCGAAGTCCAAAGTGCAAGGGCATTATGGAGGAAGTTAATGTTCGTTCTGTGAGAAGCAAGGCCATAATTATTTGAAATGTTATAAAAGGATTAACATTGAACGTAGAAAATCCACAAATTATGAACTCAATAACAAATTTGTTGCTCATACAACTGAGTTAGAATCCGCACCTAACTCTGAAGCTAGTCCAACAAACACAGCTGCAAATCAAGATTTATTTATTGCCACTATTTTTACGCATTCTAATGATGCACAAATGAACTTTAATAGTAAAGTTGATAAAGAAAAAATCGTGGATCAGGCATTCAAACTTCAATCATCACAACATGTGATCAACGATTCGGAAAATGATATAAAAGCGAGTACAAGGGAACTAGATTCCAACATTAACCAGAACACATATTTAATAGAAATTAATGTACATGGTAAAAAGGTAAAGTGCTCCCCTGTGCATAGCACCACGCCATGAAGGCGTATAGGGGGTGTGGGGGTAACGCCCCATACTTTCTTGATCCGGTCGTGAGTGGGGGTGATGTGATCAGCATCACGCCCCTGACCGCCTTTACCCCCCAGGGTTTCCCCCAGGTACCCATGTTATTCGACGCTGGGTTGGCGCCGGGGCCGCTTCCATCGTTAGAAAAGTTCCCGGATTTGAACCGGCCGGGGATCGAACCCGGGACCTTTAGCATGGTATGGTCATGAAGCAAAGTTTGAGATTGACACTGGATCCTATGCATCTGTAGCTAGTAAAGATTTTTATGAAACATTTTTGCAAAATGTACAAATGTCTGAACCTAACTGTACATTGAAAGGTGCTGGTAATAATGTGATACTTTTACTGGGAAAAGTTAATGTGAATGTTGCGTGGAGAAACCAGTTCTATCGTCTAGATTTGCACATAATTAACTGTCATTTAGAATATCCACTTTTAGGAAGAAGTTGGATTCAAATTATGATCCCCAAGTTATATTGTGAGTTGACTGAGATTTGTGCAAGGGGAACTTGTTCTCTGCAGTCTGATATTAGTGCACACAATGTCACAGGAAATAATGCAATGAACTCTGATGTTCGTAATTTCATGCATGTATTAAATAAATGTGACAGTTGTATAAAAAGTAATGATATTCTAGGGATCGTTGATATTCTAAAGGAAAAATTTCATTCTACATTTGATGGCGATTTAAGCTTGCCTATAAAGGATTTTAGAGCTGATATCCCATTTAAACCGAACGCAACTCCAATTTTTAAGAGATTTTACAATGTGCCTTATGGAATTAAAGATAAATTAAAATCAAAATTGGATAAATTGATAGAAAATGGCATTTATGAAAAAGTCAATACTAGTGAATGGGCCAGTCCGATGGTTGTCATTAAAAAGAAAAATGGAGATTTACGCATTTGTTGCGATCTAAAAAGTACATTGAACAAATATGTAGAAAATGCTTCTTATCCCCTACCACTGTTAGAGGATATTTTCCAGAAAGTTAGAGGAAATGCCATATTTGTTAGTTTGGATTTACGAAAAACTTATTGGCAAATAGGTTTGAGTGAAAAAGCAAAAAGGTTACTTGTAATGAACATGCCATGGGGATTATTACAACACACAAGATTACCGTTTGGAGTTAAAATTTCGTCTCAAATATTTCAGAGAGTAATTGAACAGATATTGCAAGGTCTGCATTATGTAATTCCATATCAAGACGATATTCTAATTTGTGGATCTGGATTGAAAGAAACGGTTAGCAGATGTATTGAAGTCATGGACAGGTTAGTTCAATATAACGTGAAGGTTAATTTGGAAAAGTGCAAGTTCTTTAAATAGTCCATTCAATATTTAGGATATAATCTTTCTGCGGAAGGAATTAAACCGTGCCAGTGCAAGATTGAAGCATTGATTAATTGTCCACGTCCGCACAACGTGAAGGAATTGAAGTCGTTTTTGGGAGGCATTAATTTTTTTCGAAGGTGCATTCCAAATATGGCCATACTGATTCCAGCCTTGTACAATTTATTAAAGAAGAATGTGCATTGGAATTGGAGTGATGACTGTAAAAGTCAGTACAAAAAGGTCAAAGAAGCACTCCAGTCATCCGAAACTTTAACTCCGTTTGATCCTAGCAAGGATACAGTAATCATATGTGACGCTTCGAGCTATGGACTAGGAGCTCAGATGTGCCATAGAATTAATGGGGAATTGAAAACAATAGAATGTGCATCTACTACTCTTTCGCAACATGAAATGGCTTATCCTCATCATAAAAAGGAAGCTCTTTCAATTATATTTGCCGTGAAGAGATTTAGAAAATATATTTATGAAAAGCAATTTCAAATATGGACTGATTCACTACCCGCAAAACAACTACTTCAATATGGAAAGGCTATACCCATTATGGCTTCATCCAGGATTCAACGTTGGTGTTTGTTCTTGGCTAATTATGAATATGAAATTGTGTACAAGAAGAATGTTGAAGTAGCGGATCTGTTGTCGAGGTTGCCATTGCAAGGGGAAACAGTTGATATCGACGGGATTCAGTTTGTAAATGCAATCAAGCTCACGGATCGTCTGAAAGATGTCTTCCGAACTTTGCAAGAACAAGATGTGATGTTGAAACAGGTCAAAAGGTACGTTATGGAAGGTTGGCCAGAATCTAAGATTAAGGATCCAAATATAGATGCAAGTGAATTTGAAGCACTGAGAAGAAGAAGAAGAAATGAACTACAATGTGAAGAAGATATATTGCTGTGGAGTGGCAGAGTTATTGTACCTAATTCAATGATGCAGCAAGTTTCGGAGAAAGCTCATGAGAATCACAATGGCATAGTAAAAATGAAGTTACTATTGCGTGAAAGATATTGGTGGCCTGCCATAGACAAATGTATTGAGGATCACGTAAAATTGTGTAACGTTTGTAATGCTGTAAAACCAGACACCAAAAAGAAAGAATACTATAATTGGAAGGAAGTAACTAAGCTGTGGGAGAGAGCACACATGGATTTCTTCTATTTTCAAGGAAAAGTGTTGTTTCACGTTGTTGATGCATTTACTAAATGGCCAGAATGTGAAGTTGTATCTTCTTCATCATTCAGGGACGTAAAAGGATTTATGTCAAGACTAAGTTCTAGGTATAATCAGCCATACACCTTAGTTACGGATAATGGTCCTCCCTTCCAATCTGCAGAATTCAGGAAATATTGTGAAGATCAAGGGATTGCTTTAATGCATTACCAGCTTATCATCTGGCTAGTAATGGACAAGCTGAGAGACATGTACAAATTATAAAAAGTGCTCCGAGATGTAAATTGTACGAAACTAGAAGAGATGACAAACATTTTGATTTAAATAATGCTTTGCTAGATGTGCTACATAGTATCCGAATGGCTCGAAACTCAGTTAATTTGAAATCTCCTGCTGAAATGATGTATGCATTTGAGCAGAGACCGAAAGATGATATAGATCGATTGCAGGATATTCCTCATAAAAACAAACGTGAGGATACCAGAGGGGGTGTCAAAGTTTGGGTGAAACTTGCCAACAGAGATTCCACTGGTGCATCCTATGTTCAATGTGAAGTTGTCGGGAGAGCAGGAACATATACTTGGTATATTAAAGTTGGTAAAGATGTTAAGTTAGTGCATGGGAACCAAATAAAATGGAGAAATGTGACAGAAAATGATAGTGGATATCATAATGATAGTGATGAAACAGGCGATAAGAATGACGCATCTTCAGAAGTCCACGAAGGAAGGTATTTAGATGCGAATGATACGTTTAAGGATTACGAGAGAGGAGACAATCATGAAGTGATGGAAGAAGCTGCAAGAGGGAACAGAGATTTAGATAGACATGAAGCAACAGAGTCAAGAGTGTTAAGGAGAAGTCAGAGGCAAAGAAAACCACCTGACAGATTGGATTTGAATGATTATGGTTAAAAGAAGTAAAAACATAAAACCAAAAAGCAAAATTTCATCGACGCGGGGGAATGTCGTATGTGTGACGCTTATTGCGTAAATAGTCTGTATGGTTTATAAGACCTTTGAAGTTGTCAAGATGTTGTTAAAACAGATGGTGATTTTGTGATCAATTAAATAATGTTGATTTATGCATGCATATCATTTATAATATATTCGACACCTTGAGTGTGATCTGCGTGTGTTCCAAATACACAACACCATCCACATCACAACACACTTCCCATCTGTAGGCAGTAGCGCAAAAGACATTCTGCAGCATTGCCGGTGTTATGGTAGCAACAGCTTGTGTAATGCGGTTTCGGAGCTCCTCCAATGTGGTAATGATTCGTCTGAACACACGTCAGCAAGACGGGCCACCATGCCATTATGCCTTAGATGTCCGCACGCTCCTGAATGCTCACTTTCCTGGTAGATGGATTCGGCACAGGGGACCCCTGATGTTGGTGCCACGCTCTCCTGATTTCACAATCATGGACTTCTTTGTGTGGGGATTTATCGAAGCTGCTGCTGCCATGACACCAGCAAAGTTCCAGAACGTCTTCCGTGCCACTGTTGACAGATGGGAAGCATGTCGTGATGTGGATCATGCACATGTTGAAAGTAAAGTGTAACGAACATATACCATGAAAACATTGCGAGTAAAATCACTATTTCAACAAAATAGATAATTTATGGACACCCTATGTATAAAATAATTTTAACAAATTTTTGGCTTAATGTATTGAGTAGGATCTTGTAAACCATTGATAGACTAGAATCAGGGTCATCTTATGTAAATTTAGCAATAAATACACAAAGGAAATAAATGAGTAAAAGAAAAACGTTTTACACTAAACTGCACGAGATGTTTTTTCCAGTGTTCACTGTATTGCACTTATGAAGTGGATATAATTAAGTTCAGTGGCATATTCTCCCATGTTATCTGGTTTACAGCCGGTAAACCAACTTTTTTAATATGTAGAAATTATCGGAAAATTTGAAGTTGTTAGACTACCCGTTTGTATTTTACTTGCATGCCTGCATTGATGTTTTATTTCTACATCTATTTAATATATAATAAATATATACAATAAATAACACTGATAAACAATGAAATACTCCTTTAAATTAAACTAAGTGATCTTTACGTATTCAGATGTGCTGATAACGAATATCGCATCCGTTTTCCTGTATCACCTAAGTTTTTTGCAGAACACCCAAATTTTATAGTTTTATGGTTTCAGGTCTCCGCACCCTGCTCCGCTTCCGGCTTAACGTTTGGTTCCTAGCAAATGGATAAGAACTTTTCAGCGACCTTGTGTTTATGACTGGCAATTAATATATAGTGGAGGAAACACCTGGCAGTAGAGAAATTTCCTGTTTCTCTGTTAAAATTTGTTCTTTTGTGGGTTAGTCGAGTCTTAACTTCCTTTCCGATAACTTCGCGAGTAGCCTTCGCAAGTAGCCATATTTCATGTTTGTGTATGTTCGTAAAATTGTGAATGTAATATTGTATAGTGAAGTGAAGTGTAAGTTGTATTTTAACAAAACGATAAGAGCATTGACAATTGTTTTTTTAAAGAAATATATTATAAGTCAATTAATGAGTTCGCCATGTCACGCAAATGTGTGAATAACCCGAACTTGTTTTGTTATGTTTGCGGGGAATTTACTCCGAAGTCACCGAGAAATACTATCACTCCTATAGTGGAAAAAGCATATGAGTTGTATTTTCGAAGTAAAGTAGACGAGGGAAAAAGCTGGGCACCAGGTAAAATTTGTTGTAATTGTTCGAGAACTTTACGTGGTTGCCTTAATGGCACTCACAAATCAATGCCCTTCGGAAACCCTGTAATATGGACAGAACAGAAAGATTATACTACGGATTGTTACTTCTGTTTACCAAACATAGTGGATATAGTTCTAAATCAAAACATTCTATATTTTATCCTGATGTTCCTTCAGCCAAGAAACCTACGAGTCATGATTTTATACCAATTCCTAAGCCTCCTAAAGAAGGACAGTGGATGAAACAGAACCAAGCAGTGCTTCTCCAGATGACGAACCTGGACCCTCATATTCAAACACCGATCCAAATATACCTCACTTTATTTCCCAATCCGAACTAAATGATCTAGTCAGAGACATCAACCTTTCTAAAATTCAAGCGGAATTATTAGGTTCTCGTCTCAGAGGGTGGAATTTATTACAAGATGGTATTAAGGTGTTATCTCGGAAACGCCAACAATCACGGACACATTCTTTTTTCTGTTAGTAATGAGTTAACTTACTGCAATGATGTAGAAGGCCTTCCGCAAGAACTTGGAAGGAGTCACAACCCAAACGAGTGGAGACTATATTTAGATTCATCTAAGAATAGTTTAAAAGTAGTATTGTTGCATATTGGGAATATATTCCCATCAGTAGCCTTTGCCTATTCTTCCACCATGAAGGAAACATGAAAATATGGATACAATATTAAAAGTGATAAATTATGAAAAATATGGTTGGCAGATATGCGGAGACCTCAAAATGGTTGGTATACTGTTAGGTATGCAATCTGGGTTTACAAAATTTTGTTGCTTTCTTTGCAAATGGGACAGCCGGGCAGAAGATAAACATTACAACATTGTGGATTGGCCCATACGAAAAAACTTAAGTCCTAGAGAGAAGTGTGTTAGGAATCACCCTCTACTTGAGAAAGACCAGATTTTGTTACCACCGTTGCATATAAAGTTAGGGCTGATGAAAAATTTTGTTAAGGCTTTGGATAAACACTGTGAGGGTTTTGGGTACTTGAGAAAAAACATTTCCTAAACTCAGTGATAGTAAGTTAAAAGAAGGCATATTTATTGGGCCGCAAATCCGTGAGATCATTCATGATGACAACTTTGTGGAATTGCTAACAGGAAAAGAGAAATGCGCATGGTTAGCTTTCAGACAAGTATGCTGTAATTTTCTTGGAAATGTGAAAGCTGACAACTACAAGGAACTTGTTAAGAACTTGTTGAAGTGTTATCAGCGCATGGGGTGCAATATGTCCTTGAAAATTCACTTTTTAACATTCGCATTTGGACTTTTTCCCCCTTAACTTGGGCGCGGTTAGTGACGAATGCGGCGAGAGATTTCACCAGGATATTTCTGTCATGGAGAAACGATATGCAGGAAAATCGGTACAGACCATATTAGCAGACTATAGTTGGAACCTCAAGGAAGAGGTTTCTGGTGGCAGTTACAAACGACAGAGTTCAAGAAAGAAATTTTGAAAATGCAAGCAAAAATGTGTTTTTTTCCTTTTTTTCTGCATGAAATTTCTTCATTGAACAGTCAAAATCGGTCCTATATATATTTTTTAATTTTTTTATATTTCATAGTTATTCACTTCAATATTTAAATCTTATTTCATGAGCAAACAAACAAAAATAATTTCAAATTTCGATGTATTATTACAAAGGGAATTAAATTTTTATTAAAAACAAAAAATGAAAATCCAGGGAAAACGATAGGTGATACAGCATTTCTACTTTCAGATTTGGATTCAGCAGGGTCGAATTATAAATAATCACCTATTTTCGTTCAAAGGAGCAAAAAAAAGTTTGAATTTGTTCATCAGTGTAATTGTTGTGGTAAACTAGGTCAAATTTTCAGAATATGCCGTTGATAAATTGTTGTTGTTCCACAAAGAAAAAGTGCAATCTGATGGCCTGGTTTATACTCACAAGAACCATCCTTGTTGTGCAGGTATAGTGGAACCACAAGGAAAGAAACCTGCGCAGAACCTCATCGTGCTGGCAGGTGGGGGCAAGGACAGGGGGAAGGAGCCTTCAGCATGGTTCACGTCAGTGTTGCCAGACCTATTGATTTCTCGGGAGAATTCCTTAATAAACTATTGCTATGGAACCTCCAACGGCCTGCTCAAAAACACGTTTCCTGCTCATCTTACTTGAACATGGAGGGGAGAGGTAGAGTTGAACTCCACTCAGTCATGAAAAGTGCCCTTTGAACTGTGAAATTATGCCAAATGATACTGAATTGTGCTAGGACATTATTATTATTTTATTACGATCACTACATTACTATTTTTAGATGGTTGCATTTTATCCCACCCGAAAATCTATTTCTATTTTAGTTATTTTACGTCGTTTTTGTGCCTCTACAGGTAAGTATGACAATATGGATGAATGAAAAACTGATGAAATGACACAAACACAGTGAAACGTTCTTGCCTTACTAGGTAGAAACACTGAGTTTGTAGCGTGGGCAAATTATTTTATACATGTATGTGTATGTGCATTTCTAGCAGATGGGGAGGATAGGTGGTACCCTAGCATAACCGTTGCCATCTTGAATTATTGAGGAAGACATGCTGTCTAATTCACCAAATATATTTCACATACGTAATGCATTTTTTCATTATGGTGCAGGATGCGTGCCCACCCCTAACGATAGCTGTACACCGAACACCATCAGAAGGCAAATTAATTTGTTATTGTTAGCATTCGACTTGAAAGATTGTGGAAAATGTATGTTGACATAAAAGTACCTATTAGTATTTCAGATGTATGAGTTGATTTCAGTCACAGTAATTAACATCCATTATTATAATAGGGATGTAGGAACGTGATAATTTCAAACTCAAGTGGTGTTTTCTGAGAGGGCAACATTATTACAGGGTAATATGCCTCGTTTACTCGCCTCATAAAAATATATTGTTTCCCCCTCGTTTGAAAAAATCTGTAGATGTCCCACATATTTTCAACATTTATGACACATAAAAAATAAATATTTCTGAGTATTTTAATGTCAAACAAACAAAATGCAAAAAAGGTGAAAACACTAAATGAAAGATTACCAGAATCTTAAAATAGCTGCAATCATGAAAATGCAGAAATATTTACACAAACTTCATATAAATTGCATACTTTTGTATAATTTCCAGGATATTATTCTTACTGAACATCTTGTATGACTTTCTGTAGACACTGGAAAACTATAGGCCAGAATTGATCATTAAATCAAAACTGTGATTGAAACCTTCTTTACCAATCTTAACACACATAACAATAATTCTTTCACTTCCTGTCATGAAAAAAAATAGGGGAAAAAAATAGTTATATACAAACAACAAAAAAGTCTTTAATTTACAATAACATGCTAAATTGTTATTTTACAAAAGTCAAATCCTAATTTTCAAATCCACAACCTTGATATTTAACAGCCAATCATGTTATTGGCATTCAATACAACAAGCACACAAAAACTGATTAAATTCATTCGATACAAACACATTACAAATTACAATTAATCAATGTGATTAATTTCAGAGGTCATATTAAGTAGCCACAGACAGTGAATTTAAGAATAAGTTCATAAAAATGTAAACTGCATGAAGGCTTGACTAGCAATTCTACCTTAACATGAGTTCAAGTCCCAGGCATGGCATTACGTCTGCCTCAAGATTACATCCTGATTACGACTGGTCAACTATACATTATTTAAAAATGTATTCAAAACTAAACATGCCCTGGAGAAGACTACGAATCGAGTACGTCAGACTTCAAATTTTCAGATTAGAAAGTTCATAAATTAGGCAATATAAATCTTTGTTCAAAAAACCAAAGTAAAAAATCTACATTTCATTTTTTTTATAATTCTACATGCATGTATATTAACTCTATATTACATTACATATGAAGTTATGTTTAACTATGCTACTGTAAATAATTTTTATGTAGTATGAATAATATCACATAGTTGTTACAAAGACAGTATATAGTAGGACACAGCATATACCCCACATACACATTTACAATGACCCTGGGATAATAGGATAATCAGTTTTTCTTTACTGAACATACTGGCATCTCATGGCACAACATAATGAGATTGTGCTCAGAATAGGATAATGTTTGAAATCTAAATATAAAAATGAAACAACGCAATACCTAATGAAACCCTGAGTAGTGAAATACATATGGTACGAAATTGTGTTCCTAATAATGTAGCTGCCTCATGTTTAACGTCTCCCTCTTTGTTGTGTGAAACAGAAAAGCAACATAATATCCAGAAGGCATGTAGAAATATTGACAAACTATATCATCTCAATTCATGCAATACATGGCATGTATTTATAAAAACAACCTGGAGAAACTGTTTGGAACATGTTCATCCTTCAACAGAATAAAATACAAGTTTGCGTAGCTTTTTCTACACATGCCACATTTGGACTCTGATCCATAGTTCAATGGATTAATGCAAACACACTTAACTCCGTCCTTTTTTAAACCTCTGTCTTGCCTGAGCCTTTGTATACCGATTGCTCCTTTCATCTTTTCTCTCTGTATCTTCATCTGCCTCTGCTGTCTCTTTATCCTCTTCTGGAAACAACAAAACACAACATTAATTCCTCATAGAGAATTAAAATAAAAGTCTACAGATGGAACGATGAGAAATTGTTACCTATAACAATGTCAATCTGATAAAAATTTGCAAAATATTCTAAACGACAGGTCTAGAAAGCTAGTTAACAGTGGCAATTACATAGATTAGTGGGTACTCTATTGGTATAGGCCAATATAAGCATATTGGATTATAAAAAAAAAATTACTTTACAGTTTTACCAATTTGACGACATATTCATAAATAGCCTTCAATGTGATACAAAATTCTGCCGCTATGTTAGTATTTTTATGAATTTAAAGGTATAATTCATATACCTTAAATGTCTAAATACACATTTCCTTTTCCAAAAATAAAACCGATGTACTGAAACGGTTGCATACATTAAGGAAGCGAGTGAATCATTCACCTTATCATAGAACATTTGCTAATTTTATATTGGATATACAGAATATCAGTAAATTTAATTTTGGTGCATTTGCAAAAAAAGTCACCGGTCTTTCAATTAGTTATGTGAAGTTGACTGATTCATTCTAGGGATGGGACCAGTATTGGCCAATATAGGCATATCAGTGTACCTGTTTACCTGGTGTGCCGGTTAATAATTCTTAATTTCGTCGCTGGATGGCGCTGGAAGCAAGGGTTGGTACACAGTCTCAACTGTTACGTCAGTGTGTTGCCAGGACAGTACCTGTCAAAATGCTGTGTGCAACCAAGTGCGAGTGATTGTGATATTGGGTTTGTGTGGTAAACATGTCGACCTTCAAACCAAATACGGAGCACGTGCGGCACGTCCTAGACAAAGATCGGCTGGGCCAGCCTAAAAAATTCCAAGATGCCGAATTGCAAGCACTGTTGGACAGAGACGATACGCAAACGCAACAACAACTAGCAGAGAAGTTAAATGTTGGTCGCCAAACCATATCTGATCATCTTCATACCATGGGAAAGATCCCGATTGGGCGAAAAGACACGGAGTGATTTTGCAGCACAATAATGCCTCATCACACACAGCGAAAGAGTCGAAGGCACCATTTCTGCACTTGGCTGGGAATTCTTGCCTCAACCGCCATACGCACCAGACTTAGCCCCTTCGGACTACCACTTGTTTCCATCGATCTCTCACTCACTTTCCAAGCAACACTTCAACAATTATGAAGATGTCGAACAATGGCTTGCTGACTGGATCACCTCAAAATGTGAATGATTTTTCTGGTAGGGCATCCACAATTTGACGGATAGATAGGCAAAATGTATAGCTAGCGATGGCACATACTTTTGTTACGTTTAGGCCGTTCGCCGGCGTAAACTGCTTGGCTGCAAGAGGATGTGTGTATGAAGAATGGAATAAATTACTCTCATTGTTCTTTACCAATATTTAATAGAATCGCACAAGTGAGAGGGGGGGGGAGAGATCACGCACGAGCCAGCAAGATATCTAAACACTGACAATAATAAACCCAAAGTGTCACCACTGTACCTGATTTCCTTCGAGGTTCCTCGGTTGAGTCACGACGTGGCGCTCTATCGGTCCATTGAAGGTGTCCTCAGTGGGTTCGCCCAAACCCTTTAAATGGACCGACTTAACACTGTCACTCGCAACACACTTCGCGCTTCGCTCCCTCGACCAAGACTCTCTCGGCGACCTCTCGTCACCCGGGGACTGCTGGCGTTTTTGATTACACAGCATTTTATTTCCGGCTCGTGACATGCCACCTCCCCCTGAAAAGAAATGGGATTGGCCAGGGGACAATCACATTTCTTTATTGACAAAAAATATTAAGATATGATTAAATATGTACAAAGACCAGTCCCTGAATAAATGATTACACCCCGTATATAACATGATTCGTCGTAGGGCAGTAGGCAAGTAGCCTATGTAGTGCACTGTAGAACGTAACAAATAATAATACACTAATTGAAGTGTAACACTTTTCTGTCATGTATTCCGAAGCGGATGGAACCAAAATTGGGAATTAAGGTAGTCTCAGCGGCATCTCATCGCACGACGTACATGTACGTGACACTGTGAAAACACTTGAATAAATATAGCACTGGTAACACTGAACCGAAGATAAGTTAGTAGGTCTCAAATGTTGAAAAGAATACACAGATAAGTTGTTTGTAGACAAAATATGTTCGCAAGAAAAGTTCAGGAACAATATTAATTCGATGCGAAATCTGCTTGCCACTTATGGATGACTTCTGGATGTACTCTGGAGAAAAGACTTCACCTTATATCTATGAGAAGGTACATTAGTGATGACACAGCAAATGATGATTACTATCAGTGTTTAGTTTGTCATAAAATAAAATTTTGAGCGTGAACAGGAGCAAATGGTAAATTTAATCAGGGTGTAAATAATAAGATTAGATACATAGTATGCATTCGATTATAGCAAAACACAATGAAAAGTCTTCATAAAAATTAAATGGAGTGAGAGTATCAAATATGTAATACCAGTTAATGTAAATATGTGTCATAAAAATGGCAGATGTAACAATAAGAGGTAGGGACTTGATTTGGTATTTTTGTCCAAATCGTGTGAGTTGTGTGTCGTATCAGTAAAAAAAATGTGTTTCTGTGTGAGAGTTTGGTCGGTTTTTAACGATGCAGCGCTCTCAGTTCGCTTCATCGATAGCTGGGACACATCTGCACGATAAAAATTTAGAAGTTAACATGCTGTCATATATTAATTAGATTGGTAATATTGCCGTTTATATGTAAGAAGTTATATGAATTGAAGAAATATGAAGAGAAAAGGTGGAGAAGACGTTGGCCCGTACATGCTCTGTAAAGGCAGTTTGGCATGTTGAAGGTGGTTATGAATTATTGAAAAGTCCCAAAATGAGAATTTTACAGCGTTGGTGCATAGCGTATTGTCTCCGCCAACAGTGAGAACACGTGAGCTCTCTTCCCATATGCAGTAGATATATTCATCGCGTTCGTGCGCTTTGTTTACGTACACAAAATGCTGCCGAAGCAGAAAGTCGTGTTGCTACGGTATCGTCTTCAGAATTCCATCCTACTCTGTGTAAAATCACATCATAAAGTGACGTCACGGTGACAAAGGGTCGGCACAATCTTGTATGAGAAAGAAAAAAAAAATGTTGCGGCGAGTGCTGTCGCGTGTACGAGATATATTTAATTTTCTTCTTGTTCTGCGAGTTATTGGTGCAGAGAAAAAATAGCAGAATTTATAAGAAGAAGCATAATTTATACGCGTTATTCAGCGAGGTAAAATATATAGTTGAGGAGTTGTTACTATTTCTGTTCGAATTTTCGTCGCGGCGAGGAACTATGAAGGATGATGATGATGATGATCGTCTTCGTTAGGAAGTAGCTGTTTTATACTGCCAGTGTTTCAATGTTTCTTGCAGTGTTGTCAACTTCTGATATATAAAGTTCACTAGTTGTGAATTCTTCCAGATAAAGTCCCTCTAGAGTACGAGGGATATAAGCTTGCACTCCTGAATGTAACTTTAAGGCATTCACATTATCTTCCTCTGTACGTGGTTGATCGAGAGTTACCATTTGTGGTGTGTAAAGTTTCATCCTGACCGATGCTGCCTTTTGTTCAAACAGTTTTCCTTGCTTGATCCCTTCAATTCTGTAATGGTTTTTGTCAAGTCGCTCGATTACTGTGAAGGGGCCTTCGTACTTGCCTGAAAACGCTTTGGACGTCTTTGATAAGCGTCGATCGTTCCACAAAAGTATTTGATCGCCAGATTTAAACGCTGCTTGAGAATAGTGAGGATCAAGCCGTGCCTTGTCCGTTCTGTGGTGTTTGATGAGATTATCTTGTGCAAATCGACGCGAAAGCTTCATGTGTTCCAGTCGTTCATAATTGCTCACATGCTGCGGCGGGGTTTGAAAAATCGCATCCGGTAAGGTGCGGGGATGATAACCCATCAGTAAATAAGTAGGTGAGTACCGTGCAGATGAATGCGGCGTGTTGTTGATAGCTGAGACCGCTGTTGGTAAGAAATTGGACCAATTATTGTGTTTGGCATTGACATAAAATTTGATCATTCCTTCCAGCGTTTGTTGCGTTTTTTCAACTAAGCCAAGGCTCTGATGAAATCCTGGGCTGACAAAGCTTAGTTCAATTTGGAATTTGTTGGCCAATTCTTTGAATAAATCTGAAGTTTGACCTGGAAGTTGGTCCACTATGATTTTTTCTGGAAAGCCAAATGGTAATATGATTTTCGTGTACAAAAAATCCGCCAGAACTTCAGCAGTGAGAGAATGTGTCGGTGCGGCTACTACGTAACGCGTGGCTGCGTCAGTGCACGTGATCACGTAGCGATGTCCCTCTGGTCCTGATGTGACATATGGACCGCATTGGTCCAAGGCGATAATTTGGAAAGGTGTCAGAGAAGTCCTTGTTTGTAGTTCAAAGTGCTTTGGTTGGCGGGACTGCTTAAGTCGTGCACACTGTTCACATTCTTTGCATTTCTTGTAGATGAAGGATTTCTGGGAAGGAAAATAATAACGGTCCTTCGCATAGGCATATGTTTTATAGTATCCAAAATGGTTGAGAGCGTGTGAAGAAGAGTGCACTTGTTCGAACCATATATCTTGTAATGCATGTGGGATGCAAGTCAGTAGCCTTTCTTGTTTGTCTGAACTTCGTGTCCTCCTGTAAATAATATCATCTAGGAGACGGAATTGCTGGCTGGTTCTGTCATATTTAGGGTCGGCTTCTTTACTTCCAATTAAATGTAGGTAAATATTTTTGAGAAAAGGATCTGCTTGTTGTTCTTTGGCAAGGTCAAATTCACGTGTTCTCAAAACAGATACAATTTCATCTTCCAGGAGAGGAGAAAAAGCTTCCTCTTGGATCCTCGTGTTACGGCTAATGGCATCCGAGGCACTGTTGTCTGTTCCCTTTAGATGTTGAATGACGAAATCGTAGTTGGACAGAAATTGTGAAAAACGCCAAAGGCGGCCTTTGAGGGCAGTTGATTGTCGTAAATTTTGAATACATTTGGAATCGGTGTGTAATATAAATCTTTTGAAAAGGATGTAGTGTCGGAATGCTTTTAAAGCAAATATTATGACAGAGAGTTCTAACATGTTTATATCTTGTTCTCTTTCCTTATCATTTAGTATCCTGCTTGCATATGCAATCGGCTTAACATTTCCTTGGGGGTCTTCGTGAGCAATGACAGCCCCTAGAGCTATTTTGCTACTGTCCGTGTATATGTGAATAGGAAGAGAGGGATCGTATCTGGCTAATACTGGGCTCGTGATTAGTGAATGCTTTAAAGCATTGAATGCCTCGTTTTGTGCTTCTGTCCATCGAAATTTTCTCTCCTTCTTCAGCAGTTGTGTAAGAACTGATGCGTGTTTGGAAAAATGTGGAGAGTAACAACGGGAAAAATTAGCCAGGCCCAAAAATTGGCGTAAAGTCTTCTTGCTTGTAGGTGTCGGATACGACTTAACAGTTTCTAGCATCTTAGGTGAAATAGCGCATCCTTTTTCGGATAAATGGTGTCCAAGATAGACAATATCATCGTACAGGAATTTTGCCTTTTTAGGAGCCAATTTTAATCCAAACACGCATCAGTTCGGTCCAATCGGTCCATTGAAGGTGTCCTCAGTGGGTTCGCCCAAACCCTTTAAATGGACCGACTTAACACTGTCACTCGCAACGCACTTCGCGCTTCGCTCCCTCGACCAAGACTCTCTCGGCGACCTCTCGTCACCCGGGGACTGCTGGCGTTTTTGATTACACAGCATTTTATTTCCGGCTCGTGACACTTTGAATAAAGCATTTGTTACCTTTCCTCGCCAGATACACTTGTTTTCTTTCGGATCAATTAAGAATTATTAACCAGCACACCTGGCATTATTAAAATTACCTATATCTTTACCAATCCAATATATCTATAAATATCTCGCATCTAGTGAAATATTGTGCAATTTTGTTATAATCTTTATGGATATAAACGTTCTGTAATTTTGTTTAAAAGTAAATGTCAAAACCTGCAGCTTCTTCTGCATTGCAAATGCTTGATTCGTCTGTTAACATACATTTATTGAGGAGGTCAATGAACCATTTAGAATTTTTTATGAAAACACCATTAGGCCTTGCTTCAATGATAACCAAAAACTCAATATGCTGACCAAGGCAGATATTTATTTTATTATAAAACATAAACTAAACTTTACGTTTCAACTGTTTCATTTGTACTTGGTACAGAGTCTGAAGAAGACATTGCTAGAAGGTTGAAACGTAAAGTTTAGTTTATGCTTTAAAATAAAATAAATTTTGCCTTGGTCAGCATATTGAGTTTTTGGTTTAGAAATCTTATATCAGTATCAGTCAAAATTTCATATCAGCCCATCCCTAATTTATTCATTTCATAATTAATATGTGAGTAACATGTGGAACATGTTACTTGAATACCTTTGCCTTTGAAAATGAAACTGTACTTTTAGATATTTACAAAATCAAGGTATATAAATTATAAATTTCAATACAAGTAACTCATGGCAGAATTTTGCATGTCATTATATATATATACGAGCAGCATTCAAGTTATAACACCTCAATTTTTTTTTTGCACGACTGGAGGCAGATAGAAACATGCTGTTTGTTGTACAATACGCGGGCACTCGTTGTCCAAGCGTGACAGAGATGGCAGCACTGTACAGCAAATAGAACTCTAGTGGCAGCGGCCAGAGTGAGGACTGTTTTGGATACTTAAAATGGCGATGTTTACATTACAAGAGCAACGTGAAATCATTCGTTTTCTCATTTGAGTGGTGTGACACCGATTGAAATTCATCGCCAGTTGAGTGAGACATGTGGTGATGGTGTCATGGATGTGTCTAATGTGCGTTCGTGGGTGCCACAGTTCAAACAAGGCAGAACGTTGTGTGACAACAAACCAAGACAATCTTGGCCTCGAACAAGCCGGTCTGACGACATGATCGAGTGAGTGGAGAAAGTTGTTTTGGAGGATCGCCGAATGAGTGTGGAACACATCGCCTCCAAAGTTGGCATTTTCATGGGATCTGTGCACACAATTCTGCATGAAGACCTGAAAATGCAAAAAGTGTCCTCCAGGTGGGTGCCACGAATGCTGCCGGACGACCACAAGGCTGCACGCGTGACATGTTGTCAGGCAGTGTTGACGCATGATGACGGCATGAATGGGACTTTCTTTTCATCCATTGTGACAATGGATGAGACATGGATGCCGTTTTTCAATCCTGAAACGAAGCGCCAGTCTGCTCAATGGAAGCACACAGATACACCACCACCAAAAAACTTTCGAGTAAGTGCCAGTGCTGAAAAAATGATGGTGGCCATGTTCTGGGACAGCGATGGAATAATCCTTACTCATTGCGTTCCAAAGGGCACTACAGTGACAGGTGCATCCTACGAAGACGTGTTGAAGAAGAAGCTCCTTCCAGCATTGCGTGAAAAACGGCCGGAAAAGGCTACACGTGTGTTCTTTCACACAAGACAACGCAGCAGCACATCGGGCGAACGTGACGCAGCATTTTCGTTGTGAAAACAACTTTGAAGTGATTTCTCATGCTCCCTATTCACATGACCTTGCTCCTAGCGACTTTTGGCTGTTTCCAAAGATGAAAGACGCTCTCCGTGGTCGCACATTCACTAGCTGTGCCGCTATTGAATCAGCAATTTTCCAGTGGTCACAAAAGACTCCTAAAGAAGCGTTTGCAGTGGCCATGGAATCATGGCGTCAACGTTGTGAAAAATGTGTATGACTGCAGGGAGATTACGTCAAGAAGTGACAAGTTTTATAGTTTTCGTGTGATTAGTTAGTGAGAAAAAAAATCGGGTGTTATAACTTCAATGCACCTCGTATATTGATGTTGTTTATCCATGCACCAATGCTTATATTGGCTGATACCATTTGAGTGTTGATTAACCTGTTCTATTTCTGAAATATGGATCTTCCATGCTTCCAACTGTTACAGCTATTTCATGGCAACCTCAAAATGAACCTGTTTTCCCTTAAAGAACAATATGAATGTTGTGACATAAAAATAAAGACTACAAATTTTATCAGATACTAGCCAATACTTGAAAATTATGCAAGGTGTAAAGTTTTTCATTAACTGGACCATTATTGTGTGGTATAATGTAATGCACACTTCAGGTATTTTGATGCTGGTTTTATGAATAAAAAGGAAAGGTACTCTGGTTATGTACAGTAAATTTCAAAATCCAGTTTCTTTTTTTTTAAGGCTGAACCAACAATCACCCATTAGTTTACAATTGCATATGGGATCAGTAGAATATCTGTTATCACTTATCAGTAAATTGTACATTGGTTCCTTGTGTTGTTTAAATTTCATATCAAATATATACGTAATTGTTTAAAATCTAATGACAGTAATTGATATGGTGATACTTCCAATCCAATGTTGTCTAACTACCCTCATCGACTAAAATCTGATACAATATTCAGTACCTGCAGAAATTTGTAGAAGAATCACCATCAGGAAATTTGGGAAGCCCACTTTCTCAGATGGGCTAATTGGAATTTCACCTACTTTAAAGTGGGATTTGAACCACTATGCAATGTGCTTTCACCTGGGATCGAACCCGTGACTCCCATGATTACAAGGCAACACCATTAACCACTATGCTATCAGGGAGCCAGCCCCCAAGTGACACTGGCTCAGTGGACCATATTTGGATTCCATTCCTGCAGACAAACTGACTATCCACTAAGCAGTAAAGCTGTAAGTTCCTAAGTGGATGGTGGCAGTGGCAACCAAAATTAAATGAACAAAAATATCAAACTCATGGCAAAATGTAGCTGTTCAGTTCCATACAATACAATACAACTACTACAAATTTTCTTAATCATTGCAATTGGTTGAGTATTTGTAGTATAGCATGGAAAAAGGCAAAAACAAAGTACTTTACCTCCTAGAAGATCAACAGGTGGTTCCAGCAAAGACCTTCTTTGGCACTTCACATAGTAACGGAATCCACGAGCTATGCCATACCCAATCATAGCTATTGCCATTGTTAAAAATGCCATAAGAATTGGATGCTGTAATAAAGGTATTATGTAAGTAATTAAATGTATGCTTGTTATATCATGCAATAATTTGAAAAAATTGGCAATTTTCTAAAATCCTTTGCAAATGTTACCACCTCTTGCATGATAATACAATTCATAAAACATACTTGCAGTGGTTACAAAAACGTACAGCTTGTCACATATTATAACCAACACATATGTAAGGAGATATAAAGAATAAAATGCTGTGACTAGGCCATACCATCTGCTTTATTTCCACCCTAGGGTTTGCTTGATTGTTTCTGTGCTGCAGGGAAATAGAGACCTGATAAACAGCACTCCTGCACATGTTGTTGTCACTTTGTATTATTTCTCATTTTATTGCTTATTAAAGATACTTTTGCACAGTTATTGTGGTAATGGATCAACAGGGTTGCTACAATTTTTGGATTATGAAATTCCCTGACATTTCCAGGTTCTCCAGTCCAAAAATGAAATATTTCCAGACATGTATATCATCATGATTTTTGCCTTTGAACCTTGTGTTTTTTGATTAAATATACAATCCGTTAATTATTATGAATATTCACTTTCACAACTTTTTCTATTAGCAAATTTCATTCTACACACACAAGAACACGTGAAAATTCAGAGAGTAAAATGTAAAATTACAATTGGCATCAAATGGATTGGGTGCTACAATCATGTGCATCTGGCCTTCAGGATGGGTAACAGAGGTAGAGATTATTTCACCATAACAGATCTCCACAATGTAAAAAGAATAGAAAAAGTTCATAAACCCTACACAATTTTATATTTTCTGGCAGATTTATGGTGTCGTAGAAAATGCTGCTTTTTTGCTTACATTTATAAGTAGGCCTACACAGCATCTGGAGAAACTTTTGTTGCATATACAACCTTAGTGACAATGAAGTTCGACCAGTCACAAATATAGGAGTGCGTTGTGAAAGAAGGAGAACACATGCATATGCTGAACATATTTTATTCAGCAGGCTACATGGAACAAAGGAAAACATAAATTTCCACTGCAACGCAGCAATGTATGGTGTCCACACAAAATAAAACATTTTCGTCCATCTACACATGACATTGAAGTTCGACCACTGTTAGAGGGGATCCTGTTTACCATGGTGCGACGCCGCCCTGTCGGCGAATAACTGTGGCAATGCGTCGGGGCATGCTGCGGACGAGTCGTTCAAGGTATTCCACATCGATGCGGTGCCATTCCTCCTGCAGGCAGGCGATAAGAGCAGCCACTGTCGTGGGTCCCCTCAGTTGCAAACGTCGCTTAAGAACACGCCACACATTCTCAATGGGCGAGAGGTCGGGACTCGATGGTGGCCATGGCAGAGCTCGCACGTGATGGCGAGTCAACCATGCTCTTGTCAGCTGCGCTGTATGAGGCCTGGTATTGTCGTGTTGAAAGATGAGACGCTGCCTGTGGAACAGGTGCCTTCGCACTGTGGGAAGATGCCGCTCCAGTATGCGTGTATAGGCGTTTGCATTCACAATGCCCTCACAGACGTGTAGTGGGCCAACCCCAGATGCCGTCATGCATCCCCATACCATCACTGACGCAGGTTTCTGTACCCGACGTGCATAACATTTTGCTTCATTCTGTTCCTCCTTCCGACAAATGACTGTTTTCCGTATTTTCTCGTACACAACATTGAAAATGGATTCGTCCGTCCACAAAACCCTGTTCCACTGCCGAAATGTCCATCCCCGGTACATTCGTGCCCACCGTAGTCGATTGCCTTTGTTCAACATGGAAAGGAAGGGTTTACGTTTCGCCTTGTACACTCGGTAACCGCATCGCTGTAGGTAACGGCGAATGGTTCTGGTTGACACTTCAATGTGAAAGCGTTCTCGAGTCCACAGTCGTAATTCGGCCACAGAAACATGATTGTTGGTCTGCATATAGCACCTAAATATCCGTAGGTCACGCACGCTTAGCAGGCGTTTTCGACCGGGGGCATTACCTGGTTCTGTAGTACCCGTATTTTGGTGGTGTTTGATGATGCAGTGGACGGTTGACTTGGGTAAGTTCAGTTGGCGCCCTATTTCCCGTTCACTGAGTCCATCCCGTTGCAACTCCACCACTCCTCTCCTCACGGTGTTGTCAATAGGTTTGCCCCTGGCCATGGTGATGATGCACTGCGGTTCCTAGGTGCACAGCACGCGCTTATATACGGCGAACTCCCTTATCGTGTCCGTGACGTCATGCTTCCGTCGAATGCGCCACTATCTGGAATTTTCCGTATGGGTCTGGTGCCTGGTCGAAGTTCAATGTCACGCGTATAGTTCCCCGTTTTCGTTCTTTACGTGACCTTGGGTGCAACATGCTGGGATCACGATTCTTGCCTGCTCACACGCCTCCTCTTACACACATGCGTCACTTCTGCGGGTCACCCATTCCACCGCCTATGCCTCTGTGCATTTAATCACGTATTCCTTTCTGGTCGAACTTCATTGTCACCAAGGTTGTAGGAATTCTATAGGAAATGCCAACAAGACTAAAATCTTATCTATAAAATAATAGACAATAAGCTCATCATCACCAACCTTTCCGATAATCATGATCATATTGTCAATGTATTCATATTTTTATTTTGTGCGAATTACTCACTTATGACAAATATTAAAATATATATATTTTTATTATATAAATAAATAAAAATATAAGGTAAAAGTCAATTACTTACGCCAATGTGAGTCTCCTTCCTCGATATATGCTACGTTTTGGGTTGTTTTTTTTTTCAACCACCCCCTTCTTCAGGCACTATCTAGGCATGAATCACCACCATAGAAAAGGTTTCGGGTATCAAATGGTGAAAGATAATTAGATAAAATTTGTTCCCGTTTGAAAGTAAAATCCATACCAATTATCATAGTTCACTAAAATCCACGTATACAGATTAAAAATGGTTAAAACTATAAGATCCCCATACCCCTGAGTTCCGTGTAGTTACCAGCTCTTTGGTATGGTGGTGATTCATGACTAGATAGTGCCTGAAGAAAGGGTGGTTGAAAAAAAAAATCCGAAACGTAGCATATATCGACGGAGACTCACGTTGGCATAAGTAATTGCCTTTTACCTTATATTTTTATTTATTTATATAATAAAAATATATATTTTTTAATATTGTCAATGTACTTTAGTGATCAAACAGATATCTGGACTGCAAGCTTTACTTTAATATTCTTTCTAATATCTAAAAAATTGAAAACTTACACATTTTGCACAAGACTGAATAGACGAAAGAAATAAGTTTCTAAACTAAATCTTTTTTGGGAGTGGAATCACAGAACCAAATCCAGAAGTGGAAGTGAACTGCTTGTTCATTTTGCAATTTTTTCTCTTGCAGACTGCAAAATGCATGTAAATTCCAGATGATCTGCAAAATTCCCTGGCATTTCCCTGACAAACCAAATTCCCAGACATTTCCCTGTTTCCCAGATGCACAGCAACCCTGATCAATGTGCTGTGTATACATATCGCCGGTTGAATACCGTTTTGTCTTATCTCCATACATATCACCAGTTGAATACCGTCTTGTCGTATCTCCATTTTTCATCCAAAATCAGTTCACAACGTTATAGTGTTCAGTACATGTGAGTCACATTCCAAAGTGGCGGTGTGAATTATAAACAAAACAAAAAATGTTTGTGCAAATCTTGTAGTTTTTTGATTGATTGATATCGTGTTTTAAGTTCACTTTATGCTCAGTAAGGCTATTTGGGACTGGACCTACAGTTTAAAGTGGGATCCGAACCACTATGTGCCTCCACTGGGTATTGAACCCGGGGCAAATCTTGAAGTGTATTCAATATCCACACATGTCAGTCAAACTTCAATCAGCTCTCCTGAAGAGTTGGTGCAGATCGACATACAACATAGTATTCAGCTGGCAATATGTGCATTCCCATGTAACTTGATTTCTGTTGGAAAATGTGTATCTATGAAGCACCGTGTTTCATATGTGTTTTATGGTTATTCTATTTGCTATGCTTAGCAAGTCCGGTGGTGAGTTGCCATACACACTAAAAGCAAAAGTACACTTTTGCATTTCCCACATGAATTACACATTGACAGCGTAATGTGGTGCAGCAATAACATCTCGAAACGGCAGACAATACAGGTGCAGGCAAGAAGGTAATAACGGTGCACCTTGCAGCAAACAATGAACTAAAACAACAGAAGCATGCTAAAGAACATTGCAGCAAGTTCCAACGGGGATGGTGGCAATGCCAACCAAATTAATAGGCAGAAAATAAACAGCTTCATGGAAAAGTGAGTACTAAGTTCAGTTGTATTTATTTACTACCACGTCTCTCAGTTTCCAAAATATGAATAATTAGAGGCACATATTTTTGGTAAATAAAAAAGCAAAATTTCGGTACAAAAACGGAGCCAATTTCGGGTTCAAAAGCGGTAAATAAAATAAAATATCGGTGTTATAGCGGTGAAAAAATGGATGAAAAGTGGTATATAAAAAGACGTATTGGTTTTAAAATTGTGAATATAATCCTAAATTTGATTTAAAAACTACACTTATTCCACAGAATTAACATTTCACTTCTAATAGCACATTTATGTAGTTATCAGAGTTGTAAGTTTATTTCTGTGTAAAGGAGTCCATTTTTGCTTCTCCAATATTAACAGCAGAATTAATTAATTTTCCGGGAATTGCATAACTCTCAGGATAATTCAGACCTCAGAAGGTGTCGCGTCGGTGAATAAACCCTGAATTTCGTGTTTAAGAGTTAATTTCGCTTTTTGCAGTTCATTTCGCATTATTTCGTGACAAAATATGGTCACAAAATGCATCTCTCACCTTTCAAAAACATGAAAAATTAACACTACAATGTGTTTTTTCAAATTTCGTTTTTTCGTTAAAAACGAAACATGCATGCCCCTATGAATAATTAATCTACTTGAGATTCAGCAAATAACTTTGTCACGTGATACATTCCGTTTATGCAGTCATAAATTATGGTGTATACTGGAACATGTTCAGGTTGCATGTTGATTAAAATGGGTTCTACTTAGCTGCTTCTAGCATGAATTCCAGAAGCAAGTGATGAAATAGAACATGATCTATGGCCATTTGCACCAACATTGTACAAACTCGCGAGTTTGAAAATCCACGGGTCAGAGTAACCCTCGAGTTAGGATCATTTTCCATTGAGCCAATGTAAAAGGTATTCCAGGCCGCGCAAGTCATGAAACCTGGCATTACTCTACGATAGCAGCTAGCCTCAAAGCAAGTGTCTAAACGTCATAGAAAGCAAGTGATTGGTTAACTTGTTTTGAGAAGGCGTGATTCCGCTCGTGGTGTGGCTGCATGACAGAAAAAATGAGAATGTGGAGGTAAAGGGACTTTGGTATCTTCGTAAACAGTGACAATGGAATGCCACAAGAAAATTTCAAGCACGTGATAAAGATGGGGGAAAATATTTACGTGAATAAAAGATTTTTGTTGCAGCTTACGATCATAGTAAGTAGTTTTATAGTGATGTTTGCAGTAGATTTCGATGTACACATACATGTACCTTCACAGTATTCACGATCATTTATGCCTAGGACTATCTCCAGCGACTGGGTGTATGTTTATGTTTGTATTGCACGTTCAATTTTACAAACTCTGTACTGCACAATGTGTACAGTAAACATCTGCCAAAGTATATATTTAATAACATACTATATATTTCTCGCTTTTTATATATGTAGTTTGAGTATATTACTTCCTATTTTTCATTTATTTAGTTTTGAAATTCTGAAGTGATACATTGCCGGTTGTGGGTGGCAGACATTACTCTGCTGCATGAGGGTTAACTCCACTATTACTCACCGATCTCGGAGGCTAAGTTGACCCTCCTTTTACTCCCAGCTTACCCTGTGTTTCTGTTGATGCAAATCAGCCGAAAAGTGGGTTAACTCTGAGTTGACTCTTGCTCGCGAGTAAATTGACATTGGTGCAAACGGGCACTAGTTTGCCAAACCCAGCAAGTCAGAAGGCAAGAATTTCGAACCTAGCAATTTGTCCAGTGGCCCAAAACCATGAGGAATACAGCAGGGTGTCTACCAAAAGAACAAATCCAAAATTTTTATTCAATAACTAAACCCTACTACAAGGTCGGATAATTTGAAAACTGAAGCTGTACTTTAAGATGATTTAGATTTGCTTTAATTATTTACATGCAAAAATTAATGCTTCAGACTTCATCCTGCATGGGAAATGGCCACATTACTCTATTTAATATTTTTACAAAACTTCAATGTAATTCTTAAGATACAAAATGAACAAATTTTAACCACAACTCAATACTATTTAGATTTCCAAATATTCAATTTTATCAAATCCCAGTGCAGGTATAAAACAATGTAAATTCAATATACTTTAAAGAAAATAGCAAAAATTCCTGACCACAAGCATAATTTCTTAGACTTTTTCTTGACTGGTAGACACCCTGTACAGGCTTAAATTTTCAAGTAAATCTAGTCTCTTAAAAATGTATTCTAAGAAAAAGAAATGAAACCATGCTTACATCTTGTGCCATCATGTGTTTATGACTTATGATAAATTATATATTCAGAATAAAACAAATCGTGAAGTTAAAAAAAAAAAAAAACTGGCTTGGTGGCTGATCTTATCACTGAAGATCCTAGGCTTTAAACCTGGACCGGGCATTCTTCGAGTGTCCTTTCATCAATTTTATATACTCATCCTCATCATCGCAACTAGCCAAAAGCGGCAGAAAAAGGAATGTAAAAACACAATACAATTGAAGACAAAAAAAAAATGGCAATAGTGCAAAAGGGAACCTTGAATTAACATGAGCAAATAGTTTCAGTATTTTCTTTAAGAAAATATGATTTAAACTAACATGCAGAATAGTTACATCCAGTATCGTAATTGTTACCAGAAAAATTACAGATTCATTACTATAATTGGTACAGGAAACTGAAATAGGACCCTCAAAATATTACAACAAAACAAATAAAAGGAGACGAAACAAAACCACACACATACAGAAACAAATTAGTGTCCTTGTTTTTACTGATGTGGACTGTTTGATACAACTGTTGTAAAAATGAAATATGTGTCAGAAATACCAATAAAACAACTTACATGTAAATATATTATCATAAATAGGCAGGAAAAATTTGGTTGCTTATTTGAATTTTATACTACTCTCTAATCTTAAAGTGTAGCATACCTCCAACGTAGGTTTTGAAGTCAAAACATGGTCCGCTATCACAATGCACACTCCAAAAATAATTCCAATCCCTGCCCCAAGCCATGGAATTTGATCATCAGCTGGACATAAAAGAGAATGAATATTTCAATAAAAAAATATAAATTGATGTAAAGTATGGTTAAACAATTTTCCAATGGAGCTCGTTCTACAATAGTTTGAACAGTACTGATGCTGACAAGCAAATTCCTTTCAGTAGTGATTATGTTTGGGATCCTGGGTTAGCACTCTCGTCTTTGGTGAGAGAGGTGCGAAGTTTGATTTCCAGTGGGAACCTCAAACACTTTGGTGTTTAGACCCAACATCGTGAGCACTCTAAAAGTAATAGTAGTAGGGAGCTCTAATCATGATGGTTAGATAACGGAGTGGTGGGACTCAATGCACTGACCATGCACCTAAAAGTAACTAAACTCCATGCCACAACTCTAAGGGCCAAGGCTTGCCAGAGTGTATTTTTTCATTGGACGATGCATGATCAGTGCATCGAGTCCCACTGCCGCTGTTTTCTGGCTTTTCAGACTGCTACTTCTTCAAGCAGATCTCCAATTGTCATGATGCTGGGTCAACACCAAAAGCGAGAACATTAACCATTCAGCTATGTGGGAGTCCACTGAACATGCATCACCCAACGAAGAGCTGCTTGAGAGGGTTGGTGAGCCACAGACCTCAGTTTTTAATCTAGCATCTGTACTAAACTCTGCATTTATCAGTCTGACCAGAGAATACGAGGTCTGGCTAAAAAAATAATGAGACTGGCAACCCCGTCAGAAGTACACGTGTAGCAGTGGGGAGCGCATGCACAGCAAATAAACCTTGAAGCTTCAAGAAGTTGACAACAGAACCCCAGGTCGCTGTCATTCGTACTTAGTCTGTGAGCAGTACTTCAAGGTAGAGGTCCGCAATCGTGTTGCCTTAAAATTGCAAAAATGAAATTCGAGCAGTGCATTAGCCTCAAACTTCTGGTGAAATTGAAGAAATCACCAAGTGAATGTGTGTAACTGTTCCAGGAGGCATATGGTAATAATACAATGTCACATGCATGTGTGTTTGAATGGCACAAACGCTTCACTGTGGGATGCAAGGATGTTGAAGACAACAAAAGGCCAGGTCGCCCTGTCATGGAAAAAACAGAAGAAAATGTAGGAAAAATCATTAAGATTGTTCGGAATGATTGCTGGGTCAGCATTCGAATGATAGCAGACATGGTGGGCATTGATAAAGAGTTTGTGAACACTCACTCTGTGAATTCTTCAATTTCACCAGGAATTTGAGGCAAATGCACTGCTCGAACTCCATATTTTCCATTTTATGGCAACACAATAGTGGACCTCCACCTTCAAACATTGCTCACAGACTACGAGTGACTGCAAACCGGGGATTTGTCGTCAGCTTCTTGAAGCTTCAAGGTTTATTTGCTGCGCATGCGCTCCCCACTGCTGTACATATACTTCCAACAGGGTTGCCAGTCTTATTATTTTCTTGCCAGACCTTGTATAAACAATGAAACTGAATTCATATATTCTCCTTCATGATAATAATAAATGCTATTTCTAAATAACTTTATTTTCCCACATTATTTTGGTATTAAAATAAAACTATCACACTTCACAGAACAGGGACACATCAATCACCAAATTGGAGCATGCACTTTCTGATGTTAATATTAGCACGTGTCTAAGTGCTACATTTACAAGCACATACTTTTTCTTTTCAGTTAATTGCAAACTAAAGTAATAATACATAATGAGGAAAAACAACTAGAAGGTCTAGAAATGTTGCTATGGTGTAGAATGGAGCATGTGAAATAGATAAACAAAGAAAGAAATAGAACTGTGTTGGAAAGAGTTGGTGAAAGAAGAGCAATGTGAGCTTTCTTCCATATGGAGGAAAATTCTCCTAGGCAGATAGTTTGTTTCAATTTTCGTTTTTAAGTTCACTTTATGCATAGATAGGCTAATCTGGACTGGACCTATAGTTTACAGTGAGATCCAAACCACTGTGCAATGTGCCTCCACTGGGTATTGAACACAGGACCTATTGGTTAAGAGGAGACATTACCACTATGCCACAAACGAGGCCCTGCCTCTGCAGGCAGAGAGGTTAATGATGTGGAGGCAGAATATAAGGGAGTAAGAATTTCAACATTTTAACAGTCAGCTCCAGATAAATTTGAGTGCATTTTATAAACTGCTTGGTAAATGTCAAATTCTGTTATTTCTATATTTGTGCTGGTGCTCTCAAATTTGTCATGCAGTAATTATGCTTTAATGACACAAGCACTACCCTATGATTTCCACCTTCCTGCCAATGAGTCCATTTTAAGCTGGAATTTTAAAATTGCACAAGGTTTTAAATAAAAAAAATTATATCATGGTAACTACAAATGCTATAGCTACAATTTATATTTTTTTTTCAGTACAGTCCAGGCTAGGTTCTAAATAAAATGCATATCCTTTGATATATTTGCAATTTTCCAGGGCCTTGTAGCAAAAGAATCGCCTCATACAAAAAGTAGAAGATGAAAGTAAAATATATATATATATATTGATGTGCTCACTGGTTTCAAGAGCATATAGTATGGGGATCAGCTAGTGACCACATCATGGTGGCACCTCGGATTCCCTGCACCTCCACCATTAAGCGTTCACTAGCTGATCCCCGTAGTTTATGCTCTTGAAACCATGTCTCTTTCCATATTTTTCTTCTTCTTCTGTCTCTCCCTCTTTCTTTCTTTTGTCCCCTTCTCTCCTGTCTGAGAATCAATAAGCTTTTCAGTAGATGCACCAAAATACAACATTTTTCTGAAAATTACCTCATTGGGGGGGGGGGGGGGCCCTCAGTAGAAAGATATATATATATATATATATTACAAAATTTTAACTTCATTGGGCCTCCACATAGGAAACACCAAGAAGTGAGGATTCACAATATTATATGCGTAATCCCTGTTATGCGTTTTTCTCATGGCAAGAAGTGTGCACTTGCTGTTGATACTTTGAGGAAAAAAATCTAATGTAAAAGTTGCGCACGTTCTTGGTGGGGAACTATGTATGCTAGAGTTACATATTATGCCTCATTTTCTTCAGTACAAACTAGACTATAAGCCTGTGGTCGAAAAATCGAATTTTCATTTAACAAGTAGAAGACAAAAGTAATATATACATATATATTTTTTTACAAGATTTGAATTTCGTCGGGGCCTCCATGTAGGCAACGCCAGGAAGTGAGTTTCAAAATGGTAACTGCCTGTCTGTTCCATTTTGTGGCAATAATTGTGCACTTGCTGCTGACATTTTCATAGAAAAATATAATTTCTAATGTAAAAGCTGTGATCTTTACGGCAGGAATTTGCCTCACATCCCCTCAAATATGCCCAGAATCATATTAAATATTACTAATAGTATGCCTAAAGGCTTGTGTAGCACTCAAAACATGTACCTCCAAGCATTACCTGAGTTACAGTATGTTCTAAAAGTGAAACATATGTCACACTTCGGCATTTAATGGTTAAATGGAAAGGTAAAGCTTACCTCCTGCATATTGCAATGTGCTGTGAAGCAATACGGAGGAAGGTGCCCCACACATTCACGATCAAAGCCATTGCAGAGATGAACAGCACAATGCTCCAACCACCTTTACATCTCCCATCTTCACCTCTGTAGCTGCCATATGCAGGGATATTGTTGGGAAGGTTCCCAACTGAGATCAGATCTCTAGAAAATTGAATCTGAATCCCTCAAGTGATAGTCACATGTCCTACTGACTGGATTCCAACAATTCTTGCATTTAAATGAGTAGTTAATCAAAAGAGAACTTCGATTATCACTATCAGCAAAAATATTATATTGATGTATTTTAATTATAACACAATCACACTGGCTCTTTGTACTAGAATCTAAATAGACACATGATTCTACGTGGTACAAGGTAATATTAGGCTCAATCATGGGAGACACTTGGTAACTTCATCAGACCTTGTTGTGGTATCGCCGATTGTCAACTACCACAAAGGTAAAACAATGGAAACAAAAAGTCAAGTGAAAATCTAAAGAACGTGCATGGTATGCCACAGATCAAGGTTGGAGTCCTCGCCAAGCTTTCATTCGTCACTAAATAGTACATCTGCTGGTTGTATCAAGGTACATTACCTTTCCTATCCTTCTGCCTTTCTTGATTTGCTCTTCCCATGGCTTCTATTATACAAGGATCGTCTGGTTGGTACCGAAGAGCAAGCTTGTAAGACTGGATAGCATCAACAAAATGAAAGGTAGCATATTCTACTTCAGCCTTTCTGAAGTATCCCTGAAACAGGAAATGAGTGAAATAATATAAAAATCTATGTAAAATTACAATGTTGGAATTACTTCTTCCTTAGGTTAATAACTAAACTTGTGTACAACAATTGAGATGTGCTACGTAAAGGTTATAATTCCAGAACGGATTTTTAGGTGATAAAAAAAAGGGATTTAGGACTATATAAACTCAATTTTAGGACTTTTACATGCTTATAATAAATTAATAGGCATAATTATTAACTAATATTAATTTCATGAAATAGCAGGTTCTAGATGCAACTTGTGTACAAAAGTTACTATTTTTGGTACAATACTATTCTTTGATTATAAAAATGTAAAATTTGTCTAATGTTAAAACCATATTATATTTTGAGGCACTGCAGTACCATATGCTTTTCAATGTTTTCCGTGGTGAAGTTCTTCCAGTTGTTTGTGAGTGGGTGCTTGTACAGTCACGGACACTTCTGGATTGTAGCAATCCCATTAATTTTCAATGTGATCATTACAACCCAGAAGTGTTCATGTAGAACCTTCTCTACATGCAACAGGAAGTTATTGGTGCAAACTTCATAAATGCAACTGCTGCTGATACCTAAGGCAGGTTTGGTTCTCCCCGAGGCGAACGTTGTCGCCTTGTAACGAAGAGGCCGTAGGTCCGATAACCGTTGAAGGTACATAGTGGTTCAGATCACAGTTTAAACTGTAGGTCAAGTCCCAATTAATCTATCTGTGCATAAAGTGTGCTAAAAAAACTCAAACCGCAGGCAGGTTCGCAGTGGTCTTCTCTCCTTGATGAACAGCCTCTATACTAGGGCAGTTGTGGTTTCCAGCGCAAACCCTCCCCTTTCATCTCTTGTCTAGGGCAGTTGTGGTTTCCGGCGCAAACCCTCCCCTTTCATCTGTGTCAATGGGGAAAATAGGCGACATGATTTGTTACTTGCAGGGTTGCCATTCCTACTCGTCACAGCAGGCACTCGAAACAGTCAATCAGACGGAGGTATTCTTGGAATCTTCTCACACTCTCACACTGTTGGAGACCGTGAATAATGCCGGACCTGTTTTAACAAATGAATGATTTTGTAGCTAGGATTCCGTCCCAAAACAGCCTGCAATTTTGTTTGGTATGCTACAAGTACAGTACATTTAATTGCCTGGGAAGTACAGTGTTTAACAAGGGAGAAAGCCTCATCCAGTCAGTGTGCTCCAAATTTTTCCAATTTTGTGTTGCAAGCTGGAAGATGGCGGAAATTTGAACAGACATTGACACCCCTTGCCATTGTATTACTTTTTTGCCGCTCAAGGTATCAAGATTCAAAGGTCTTTAAGCTTTGTGGTGGAAATTAGGGGTCGTTCTTATTTTTAAAGTTAAGTGAATCGTTTAAAATGCATTTAAGACAAAATAGGTATTTTAGGCATTTATAGGAATGTATAGTTCATTTAGGCATTTTTAGGTGCTATAGAATTTCAGTAGAGCGATGCTGTGTACATGAAACACAACATTCTCTATATAGCATACGTCTAGGACGTAGCAAAAAAAAAAAGTATGAACCTAGAAATACATTCCCTAGTTATAATTGACTAGGTATCCTTTTGTTTCTAGTGGAATTTTATCATGGATGCTCCACTGTTATGTTAAAAGGTGCAGAGTACTGTGGTTAGAGTTTAAGACCATTTTATGCAGACAAGCTAATCCAGATTGGATGCACATTTTATTGTGGGATCCAAAACATTATATGCCTCCACTGATAATCAAACCTGGGACCCCTTGATTATAAGATGACAACTTTACCACTGATTCATCGGAAAGGCCATGGTGTGTATATATAAGCAGTGCAAACTTTTAAAATAGGTGCCAGTAATTATACATATAGGCACTTATAACGCACTATAAAATAAAAAATGGTAGTGAACATGAACATATTTGTTTTCTTAGTCAAACCTTATTCACTTGAGTCAACATCTGTGTCGAAGTGGTTAGCACAGCATGTTACGACTACAGGGGTTCTAGGTTCAACCCCTGGCCTGGGCATGGGCGTTCCTTCACAAATTTCATTGCATGACCAACCATTCTCATCTTCGTGGTTGGACAAAAATGACAGAAAAGTAAAGCAAAATATACCAAATCAATCAGTCAACTTATAGACTTGAAGCGAAAGGTGCAAGATCAGGAAGGCTAAAGTTGCTATTAAGGCAGGGATTATTAAAGAATGAATTATATAATTCTTAATTCTCCAGTGTTGTAATTAAGGTGGTGTTAAAATTGTATACACCAATGTACGGGTTGAACACTATATAAAAAAGGATTGCTGAACAAACATTGGAAAGCAATGGAGTACAACCTCCTTCTGCTTAGCGTGACAACACCGAATTAGTCTCAGACTAATCATCTGAATGATTTTATTCAACAAATGGGTTACCAATGATGACATTGTCAATCTACTGTTTGATATGTGTAGAAAATTTAACATTTTGTCCACAACACGTAAAATAACATATTAGAAAGTTTACTGACCCTACTATATTATTCATCAAGTCTTCATCCACAGTCATACTTGCAATTAATATAAATAGGCAAAATAAAAGCAATCCAAAATTTCTAAAATACAACAAAGTAAATTGCATGTACATGACGTGACTTTTTAACACTGACAATTTCAACCTTGAAAAGTATGAGATTTGCAAAACCTAGCTGGGCTGCTGAAAATATCTATTAATCAAAAACAATACCAATTTTTCAAAATACCACAACTCCAGTACTAGCAGTGAAATCCACACACACACACACACAAACAAAACTCAGTTTCAGAAGTTCAAATCCTGGCATTTCTATATATTTGTTGTTTAGTACCTTAGTATATTCAGTAGTGCCAGTATCTTGACATTTTTTTTACTATGAAACTAATACCAAAACCCTGTAAAACAGTAAACTTGAAAGAGCACTAACATTAATAATAACAAAAAAATACCTTTGCCCAATCAGGTTTTAACTTGATTGTTTGCTTTGCATCTTCAATAGCCAAATAAAACTGCTGCATCTTCAGAAAGGCCAAGGATCTATTACTATATAATGAAGAGTTATTTGCATCCACTTTGATGGCATGGGTGTAATGGAAAACTGCTTCTGCAAAGTTGCCATTTTTCACACAATTATTTCCTTTTTCCTTAAGATCTTGAACCTGTAAAGTAATAACATTTTATGAATCAAAGGTTCCTTTCAATGAATCAAAGGCTAACTTGCAATGAAAAATGATATCCAGGGAATGGACTTATATGTTAATACATATTTATGTATGAAGCTAAAATCAGTTTTTTATTATCATCATCATCTTTGTGTATCATGTCATGTAGACTCAAAAAATTCAGTTTTTATTTTCCATATTTGTACATATATTAGGTTTTGGCTCATATTTTATATATTTATTTTTACCTTGCGAATAAGTGAAAAAGTCCGAAGCAACGTGACTCATCTTGATTGGGCTCTTAATACACAGCGGTAAATACATACCTGAGAATTATTTGTCACAAGTTTCTACAGTGACATACATCCTCTCAATTTCTTTATTATTTTCCTCATTTTATGTCACTTTTATGCCTCTTTAGGCTAATCAGGATTATGAGAATGAATTGTGATTACAGAAAATGGATGAGTGGAAACTTACAAAGGAACACCCATGTCCAGCCCAGGATTTGAACCCGAAGCCATAAAATGAACCACTCTGCATGTTCTGCCACCAATGTTGCTGGCAAATTTGTACCCCATGGGGGCAAAATGGGAAAATCAGCATATAGCGACTGCAGCAAGTTTGAAATAGTATAGATCCACCAAGCTTTCTGAAATCTCGGAAAATATGCGAACTAACCGGCCTCCCCCACCCCCTTCTTTCACCCCCGGTGTTTGCTCTGGCGCTGGTCGGGCAAGGACATTCCCACTTCCGCTGACACAGTGTTGCTAATTTTAATCTCTTCCAAGAATTCGAGGAGTGTTGTTGATGTGCGCAGACGTGTTTTTGAGTAAGTGTAAAATGTCGAAGGTTGTGCACAGCAGTGAGCGAAATTTGCTACTACGAATCATCGAGAAGTGTGAAGAAGAGAAAAGAAACGGGTGGAATTATCCTCGCTATCAACCACTAAAGAGAGCAGTATATCTAACGGGACGGTTGGAGTCATTGCTTAAAAAACTGAAAAGAGAAAAAAGATTTACAAACCCCTAACCAGAAATTGTCAACTCTTGGTAAACGGAGACGTGCTTGACAGAATAAGATTGTCATTGACAACATGGATAAGTGTTTACTGCGAAGGAAAATCCATGAAATGTACGTAGTGAAAAGAGAAGTTCCTACAATATTTGAAACTTTTAGCTATTGCTAAGGAAGAAATTAATTATCGGGGGGGGGGGGGGGGAGAAACATTACGGAAAATTATGGAACAAATAGGCTTTAAATTTTAAAAATGTAGAAACTCTCGCTTAGCTCTGGTTGAACGAAGCAACATTGTGGTTTGGAGAGCAAGATATCTTTGTGCGATCAACAGATTCCGCAACGAAAGGAGGCCTGTTGTTTACATTGATGAAACTTGGATTCATCCTAATTACAAAGTAAAAAAATGTTGGCAGAGTGAACATGTGTCAGGTGTCTTCACAAACGACAGTCCGGGGCAGAGACTTATCATAAGTCACGCCGGGGGTTCCATGGGGTTTGTTCCAAACGCACTTAATATATTTCAGGCCAAAACAACTTCGGCGATTACCATAACGAAATGAATTCAGAGAACTTCGAGAAGTGGTTGGAACAGAAACTTATTCCGAATCTCCCACCTAGATCTGTCATTGTTATGGATAATGCCTCCTAACACTCAATTCAAACCAATAAAGCTCCGAACACAAAAAGTAAGAAACTAGAGATTAAAGAATAGCTATTAAAAAATAACATCACTTTCGATATCGAACAAACAAAGCCAGAATTGTTGCTGAAAGTAAAAAATAATCTTCCTGATCCGGTATATCGAGCTGATACAATTTTGAAAACCCACGGCCACCACATCCTTCGACTTCCACCATACCATTTCGACTTGAACCCGATCGAGTACATATGGAGCACCATAAAGCGTAGAGTTGCCTCACGAAACGTAAGTTCAAATTTGAGAGAAATAAGGGCTCTTACCGAAAGTGCAATTGACAGTGTCACAGTGCAGGAATGGGAATGTATGTGCCAACATGGCATACGTTTGGAAAAACAATATCAGAGGAATGATGGAATTCTTGAAGATGAAGTTCAAACGTTGATTATAAATCTGGAATCAGGTTCCGAAAGTAGCAATGTAAATAGCGACAGTGACAGCGACAGTTCGAATTCGGACCTCTCCGGCATAGACACCTTATAATCTGCCTCCAGGCCAACCGGAGGCAAGAACCCAAAAGTAAGTTGCTTTTTTTTAAAAAAAATATATAGTTTACATAATTTAAAATATTAATCTTATGTGTTTAAATTGTTGATATCCTTCTGCAAGACAGCTGGCATTTTTAACTTTTGTGTCTCCCTCCCTCCTCTCTCTTATGCTATGTTAATTGAATTACCACATCTAGAAACTAAACTTAATATTCAGCCTGCATATTTGTTTACTTACAAACCTTTCACGGCACACGCCCACTTCTAGATTTGGCAACCCAGGGGGGAAAACACGTATTTCTGCCAACCCTTTCCTTGCCTCAGAGTTCCTGGGCTCCCCTCCTAAACATTCGACACTAGCGCCACTTGTTTCTGGCCAGAGTTTCAAATAAGTTGGTGGATCTATACTGGACAGTGTATATTTTAGTATTTGCTCCACAAACATAATTAGTGTTTATTTTTAATTAAATTAATTTCACCTTACCTTGCATGAGAGCTGCTGGATTTTAAACTCTTATTCTTATATTCGACCGGTTTTTTAAGTTTAAGAATATTTCCATTCCAGTATAATGCATTTATCATAAAATCTCTAATCCATCTGAAGGCCAAAAATGGAAAGTTGTGCTTTTAAAATGTCGCAGTGTCTTTCTTGCATTAACCATCATACCTAGGGATGATCACTGGCCTGTGAATTCCAAGCAACTCCAGCAGGTGGTGATTCCAAGAAACTCTCGGAACTATGAATGCGTATCCCTTGAGAGTACATTACAGTAAACAAAAATAGTGACGAATGACGGTAGCCATCGCCCCCTGGAGGTAGGGGGTGAAGTCACAGCAGGGGCAGCTTTCCCTTTGCATGCCAGCTGTGTCGCGGCACTTTCACCACGTGATTAAATTTTTCCAGTCACTGATCTTTCCAAGAAATACCTACCTGCTTCCCTTCTTAACAATAAGCCCTCTACCCAAGTAGTCGATTGTTCATCTGGAATCTGGGGTGTAAGGGGTGACCTTCCACATAGTACACCCAAATGTCAACCTCACTTCCACGTTAGTACACCCTGGACTGAAGACTAACGAGGCTCTGGCGACTGGCCCCATGGCCAGTATAATTTTGTTTGTATTGTCCTGTTCTTTTGTCCTTATGTGTGCTGAGTGCCCCTTTACAGCCTCAGCTTTTAACGAAAGTCAGAACATTTTAAGATTTTTAATTATGCAACGTTCGAGTTGTTCTTTGTAATGATAAGGTGCTGGCCTCCGTATAATGTGAAGGGAGCAAAATAGCCTAAGTGCTGACGCTCCCACAATTTTAAAATCAAATTAAAAAAATCAAAATCAAAGTTCATCTGGACTCTGAATGAGACATGTTTGCTCATTCGACTGAAATTAGTGGTGCGATTACTTGGACTAATATTAGTCAAACAACTAATATTAGTTGACTAGTATTCATTAGTCGATATTTTTTCGATGGTTTTAATAATCGACTAATATTAGTCGACTAATGTCCATCGCTACTTTAAACCTTAAAGCAATTAAAGACAATATTTTTCGGATTAATTCATTTTGTTATTTACATGGAATAGAACCACTTTTTTGAAAGATCATCTGCCTTCACGAACTGAGGACATAAAAAATCTTAGGTAGTTTTAAGCCAGAGGTCAATCAGGAAGTGAGGACGGACCTAAGTACTGTGTGAGAGTGGCATTTGTCACTGCAGATTTTATTTAAAGCATATTTCCAAGGCCACCCTGAAAGTCCCCCCCCCCCTCCAGCCATAGATTGTGATGTTTGGTCTGTTGTTCATGGAATTACTCTAATGTGCTTCACGTTACTGGGTATATATTAGTTGATAATGAATTGATATCACCAGGGGATGAATTTATATGTAACAAAAATGTGCTAAATATGTAAATACATATTGTATTGTAAATACATATTTAGTTATTTTCACCAAAATATGGAATTAAAATTGTAAAAATTTGGCTTTTGAATAATATAAGACACTACATGAGCTACATTGTTTATAATATATGTAAGCCTATTGTAATTTGAGCCAAAGCTCTGTTATAGTTGAAAATAAATAAATAAATAAACACATAAAATACAGCCTCGATATTGTAACTAATACAGTGACTGACTTGAAGAGAAACCAGAAGTAAATCCTGTACATGCACCACAAAATCGTTGCTTCTGGCGCTGCTGTCGGGCATGCAACTAGTAGCGAGGGTGGAGTTAGCAATGGGCTGCTCGACTTGGGACTCTTTTCCAATGTTGACAAAATAACGTTTATAACAACCAGGATCTGATGCTTGAGCCCTCATTCTCTATTGTTGACAACAATTATAAATAAACAGGAATTTCAAGTGTTTTACAATAGCAAAAGCAAACAGTTTGGAGGTGCAAAATTGAAGAAAGAAAAAAAATATTGTTTGGATGATAGAAAATCTGTAATTAACACAATTGTATGGTATAAAAAGATCATTGAAGCCGGAACCTTTCGGTGCCAATCGTGAGTCCTCAACTCAACGTGTCGGCCACAGGAACGGCCCTCATGTGTTACACCATCACCTTGTAATCAAAGGGTCACAGCTTCTATTCTCTATGAGTCCATGTATTTATTATTCAGTAGTTTGTATCTTAGAACTGTAGATTCAGTCCCATTTAGCCTTCCTCAGCATAACTCGAAGTTGAGAAATTTTAAAATAATAAAAAATTATATATAGTTCGACTTATTAATCGTCAAAGAAGCCAAATTAAAAGTTCGACTAATATTAGTTGAAAAAGTAGTAGACTAATTAGTCGATATTTTGTTTCGACTAATGACTAATTAGCCGATGGTGCCCATCACTAGTTTAAAGTAGGGCTGAGCCGATACCGGGGGTATCGGTATCAGGAACTATCAGTTTATATTGCACAGATACTAACCGATACCGTTGCTTTTGTCGCTAGAGGCATGACCAAAACCAATCGTCTTTTTCCATTTCAAAGTTTCGTTCACCTTTTCCAACTTACCTTTGGTTGAAAAATAGTTGTGCATTTGTTAAATGAACCTGGACTCTCAAGTTTCCAGGAACAGCAAGTGCATGACGCAAAGATCTGTACGCAGATAAAACTCGCGGTCAAGTATCTTGCAAATCAAGCGTAATGTAAAATTATCTCCATGGGAGTTTGCTGCTTCTGTTTAGATCTCTTCAAAGTCTACCAGGCTTTGTTCGTACAAATGCGGTTTTATACCCAATGAGGTTACATAGCATTTTCCTGTAAATTCAAATAACTGGGCTAATCCCCTGTTTCCTTTCCAACTTTAGACTTTTCCGACTGGGTTTCAGCAGGCGTGTTTCGGAAAAAGGAATGCGGCAAGGGAATAATTTTCTTTGAACGACAGATCACGGCAATTAGTTTCTGGAAAGTGTACTGATGGGTTTAGATTTCCTGCCATGCCAAGCAATAGAACAATGCATTTAATTTTTCTTAGAATTATTTGCCGAAAGTATATCAAAAGCAAAGTCACTTTGGAATATCACTGTACTGAAGTCAATCACCTGATATAGAAGCAAGAGACTGGTAAGTTTTCATTATCCACTTACATTTCGTTTCTCTCTTTGTTAAAGGACAAAAAAGAGACTGGATTGGTTTAACATTACAGCTTTACTGTTAGTTTTAGACATAATGTCCGGGGCTGGTAAATTGCCTATTATTCTTGTGTTCACGGATGATTTAATGTTAGATTGAATGGTATGACATTTCGTGCGCCACCCTGTATATTTCACTAACAAAAATTAGTATCATCTATGAGGCCAGTCAACAAGGGATGATTTTGGTGTCCAATAAGGAAAAAAATCAGGGAAAGCTGTAACATATTTTAATATCTTCCTAAAAGGGTTCTTAATGACATATTAATTTTGCACCCCTGTACCACCCTGGATTTGGCCGCCATCTTTGAAAAATGGCGCCCAAAACCAGTTTTTTGCAAATATCTCGCTTGGAAAGCACTTTACAGCAAAAAACGTTATGACAAAAAATAATCCACATAAAATTCTCTACAAAAACGGTCCTATGCATTTTCTTCTAGGAAGCACCGTTAGGACGTTAGAGGAGCGAGAACATGTCGCTTCTTTTTTTCCTGTTCTATTTTGCAAGAGCGAAAGACAAGGAGACATTTTTGCAAGGTAACTTGAAGGCTTATTCCTTATTAAAATAACTATTCTAAATGTACGAGCCGCGGTAGCTCAGTCCTGTCGACATCCGTGGCAGAATGGCAGAGCATGCTGCAATGCCAAGGATCTCGGGTTTGATACCTGGCTCGATGTTCGTGTATGTTCGTAATGAGAAAAACTGAGAATAGGTATTAGTAAAAAGTGATATGTGTGAAAGTTGAGAAAATTGTGAATGACTGGGAATACTATATAATATTTTGAAATTTTACCAATTGTACACTAGAGAGTACCTATCCAACCACCAAACGCCTGAAATTCCTTTATTTTCTTCTTTTCACATTGGTACTTACGTATTCTGCATTCCTAACGATTTTTCAAGGTGGCATTTCATTTTTTTCACGCAAATAATCTCAACTTTCGACATATCGAGTAATTCTTGTTTGTTCGTTTGCGCTTGCGTTACACACAATATGGCAGAGAAATCTTGACTAGCTTTGTCGATGATCTGTGGTTATGCAGTGTTGCAACCTCCTTCATCGAAAAATACCTACTTTCATGTTACTGATGTTGTATTTTTTCCAGGTTCGAAAACCCCACGAACCATGCACAGATAGCCCCACGAACCATGCACAGATAGCCTCACGAACCACTCACGAATAGCCTCACGAACCATTCACGAATAGCCCCACCAACCATTCACTGATAGCCCCATGAACCATTTCCGGTAAGGTTAGGTTAGGTAGGAGCACGTACAGGTTACAATAGTTAAAAATTGGTTTCCAAAAAATATGCATAGCCCCACACTCCATTCTCGCATAGCCACATGAACCATTGAGACACAGCCTCACGAACCATTAACACATAGTCCCATAAAAAGCATTTGCGAAAAAGTACCTTCTTCAGTAACAAAAACCAGTGTTTGGAAACACTGACCGGGATTACGTCATCACACACAGGCTACATCCACCTGGAAGTAAATGGATGCAAGAGCTTTCGTGCATCGGTCACACATTTATATCGAAAAATAGATGATTTTCCGGCAAAATTCAATGAACGATGCGAGAAACACTTCCCCGAACTTCGACAATTATAAATAAACTGCATTCGGTAAGTAATTTCTCCTGCAAAATTGAAGAAATACGTTTTGCGGATACGAAAATTTTACCTGTACAATTTTTACGTGATCCCCCCCCAAAAAAATCTTAACTCCAGATACGTTACCATGAGGACTGCATATTTAGGGAGTACAAGTAGGAAAGGAATTGGAGACATTCTCTATATTGTGCATTCATACCCAGACTTTGGTCTGGAATCGGGTTGATACACCATCAAGTACGCACTTGCCTATAACGGGTGCTTAAAATAAACCTACGATAAAAATGACATACTTATTAAGGAGTAATGATTCATCACAAATTTATTAACTAAGACTTACACCGGCATTGAAATGCAGGAAACAGAACTAGGTTTAGAGAAAAAAAATGTGTTCACTTACCGCTTCTGGGCCCTTCATGTTTGATTTTGTAATTATGCATAACAAATAGCAAATAAGATGATCACTTCATTATTATCTTACTTTTGTCCTGTCATAATAATTACTGTCTGGAAGGCTCACCAAAGTTGCAGCATACTGTTTGCTTGTTTAGGTTTGGAAAGTAGTAGTGATAATTCTCTATCTGTAATTTCAACGTTACGAAAAAAAAAATGGGGGGGTCTCCGTTATCGCACAACACTGTAGCAACCTTACGTTCTGAAGTCGCTGGGAAAAGCTTTATTGCTAGGCTAAATGCCCAAGTTGTTAGGTTTAGACCTCTTAGCATAAATAATAAATTTTCATTGTATTTATGTTAATAGAACTAAACTTAATAGACCTAACCTAACAACATACACATTCTTAAACTGACGTCAGAACACAATGTTACTCAAGTGTTGTGCGATAAAAAAAAAACTAGCCCGAGTCTGCTGTCCTGCCCAGTGGCGGATCGTGGTCTGACTTTATGGGTGTATATTTTAGGGTCTGTCCGAAAGGTACGAAGTACGTACTTGAAGCATGGTTTTGGCGGAAGTGACGTCACCTACTACAGTTCGATAGCGCCAAGTACGTACAGGAGTTAGAGGTCTGCACGGGCCTAAATTGTAAGGCCCGAGCCCGGCCCGGCCCGAGGAAAAGAAACCCGAACCCGACCCGAGTCCGGTAATAAGTAAACATGAGCCCGGCCCGAGCCCGAAAACATAATTAAAATTACTTTCCAATTCAGCATTTCAAAAAAAAAATGGGCACTGTTGTACTTCGTTAACTAGCTGTTATAAAAAAATGTATTCTCATTCTCGAAGTAAACCATAATTTCAATAATTAAAAATTATTTTTCGATGACAATATTCGCTAACAAAATAGCCACGAGGCCCGGGCCCGACCCGAGCCCGAGAAGTTCTGGTTATTTATGGCCCGAGTCCGGCCCGCGGGCCGGGACGGGCCTAGGCCCGAGGGCCTGGCCCGAGCCCGTGCAGACCTCTAACAGGAGTACGCAAGTGCATATCTATCTCGTAGTCCAGATGGAAGCTGACTCCGTCACGTGATTTCCGCACTCGTTGTTCGTTTGTTTAAAATCGCGGAGGTAGAAGGTCAGCAACACAGGTTAAATATACGTTATGGGTCAGCAAGTTGTTGGTTAAAGTGCTTCTAATGTGTGGAAGTGTATGTGTACGAACATTTGAAAATGCAACGTGATTTCTATGGTGAAAAACAAGTGTTTATAACGTGGGGAAAACAACGAGTACTCAGCTTTATCTACTGATCTACTCGTTCCCCCTTTTTTTTCCGTCCATAATGATGCTAAATGTATTGGTGGTAACCCAAGTTACACCTTTTACTGAAAAATAAGGCTATAGGAGAGTTTTATTTCATAAATATTATTTTTTACAAATTTGAAATAATGCGGCGAATTTTTTGTCGACCACGAAAAGAGCGATGCTATTGGGTATAGATAATTCAACATTCGATAACCTGACATCAACATAGAAATGCCGATCTACAATATTATTGTCGATTTGCAAAATATTTAGTAAAAACTTTTCCCCTTGCTTCACTAATAAATGTGAACAAGAATAATTACATTTGCATACATGAAACAAGCAGGATCGGGTGCCAAACCGGGGTATTCTCCTCGATTAGAACCAAACTTTAGCAAACATGAAATAATTATTCTTGGAGACATCAATTTTAACATTCGAAACAGTACCCCTAAGCACATACATCTTCTAAATATGGTAACACTTTACTATACCTGAGACAGATTTCTTCAAATTTACAGGAGAAAGTACTGACGCAAATCATTTTCTGTAGCGTTGTTGATGTTCGGGAATGTAATTTTGATTCATTTTAATGCGAATGCATGTGGTTTTGTACGAAAATCTATTTCCGACGCGCTATTGCTGCTGCCGCCATTTGCTTCCTGCATGAGAGCACAATACGCTCTCGTATTGTCCGTATATGCTAAATTGAACGAAAGGAGTGCTAATGGAACCAAACCTAACAGGCCTAACCTAACCTAGTAGGCATACCTCGTCCCCGTGATGGTTTGTGGGGCTATCGTGATTTTTTTGGGCTAACGTCAATGGGTTTTCTGGCTCAAGGAACGACCAACGGTAAGCTATCGCCATGTTGTGTGTGGAAATAAACAAGAACAGTAAGTACTCGTAAATGTAAGAAATATACATTACTTTCCTAACAATTCAATTATTTCACCTAAATAAGTGTTCCGGAATGCAGAATAGTACGTTAGCAATGTAAAAAAGTGCGAAAGAAATGATTCCAAGGTGTCTCAGGTATAGTAAAGTAGTACCCTAAATATTTTAAAATCTTTCAACTATTACCTATTACTGTGCTATGAGATAGGGATATTCAATACATTTTATTTAACGGACCACAAAGGCTTATGGTTAAAATTGAACAATAATATACCTCTGAATACTATACATAATCAAATTAAATCTGTTAGACTAATTAATGATAACAGGCTGAATATACTAAGAAACAAAGTAAAAGACGTTTATTGGATCAATTTAATTTTCTCAAGTGCAAATGTTGATGCATTATTTGAGAAATTCGATATATATAACGACTGCTGTCCTAGTGTCCAAAAAAAGGAGAAACCAATTAAAGCTAAACACGAACAAATTCACTTAGGTCAATGGTATAATCCACACTTGAGTAAATTAAAAATCTTGCTTATGATGTACTATAATGGATTTAAAAATGGTAACGCAGATAAGACCAGATATCTCAAATTAAGAAATATTTACAGATCAGAAATTAGAAAAGCTAAATGCACGGCAAATGATAAATTTATTAATAACTCCAATAATAAATGCAAAGCAGCTTGGAATGTCATCAAGGCAGAATTGAAACCAGGAAGAAAAGAAAATGTTCCGATTACTCCAAGAAAATTTAATGATTTCTTTGTCAGGGTAGGTAAAAAATTTGATACAAACCACAATTCTATGAATCAATTTGATTATGAATATAATCATCTCATGTCACAAGACATCGGTAACATTTTAACTGACTTCTGGTGGCATGAGACCCAACCTGCTGATATTTTGAAAGCAGCACAAAAACTTATTAATTCAAAATCTGAAGACTTTTATGGAATGTCGAACTTTGTTTTAAAACGAATCATTGATATTCTACAGTACCCACTTTGCATTCTCATAAACTGGATGATGTATTGTGGGCACTTTCCTTCCTGCCTCAAGCTCTCGGTCGTCATACCAGTGTATAAAAAAGGTGATAAATTGCAGTGGCATCTCGTGGCCTCAAATTTGGCCGGGGCTTATTTTTTTGAAGAATTTAAAATATAATGACAATTCACATGAATTACAAAATATAGGTATTTTTCTTCTTCTAGACTACAAAACTGGACTTTTTTTAAAAAAATTATTTAAAAGGTAATAATTTGTATGAATTACAAAAAAAAAACACGTATTTATGTTCCTCTAAACTACAAAATTGGACTTATTTTTTTAAATAATTTAAAATATAATGACCATTCACATGAATTACAAAAGAAACAGGTATTGCTGTGAAACGCACCTTTCTACGAACATTGGTTCTCATTTAAACAAGAACTGTGCTCTCCTGTTCTTCTGCTCAGCAAATCTTGTAATTATTTTTTCATTGAAGCCCTCTATGTTTGCAATGTATTCTTTCTCTAATGTAAGCATTGCCAAGGCATTGAGTCTGTCTTGTCCCATTGCATTTCTTAAGCAGGTTTTAATACGCTTCAATGTGCTGAAACATCGTTCAGATTCAGCTGTTGCCACTGGAGTTGTTAAAACTATGTTTGTCATTTTTACTGTTTCTGAAAAGGTATCCTCTAAATCATTTTCAATTAAAACGAATGCAATGTACTGATAGAGTTTATGTTTTTAAACTCTTCACTACAATAAAGAACACGAAGTTCACTCTTTAGTTTTCCCTCTTCTATGAAGGGATAATATTTGGCACAGTTCTTACACGAATCATCGAGAAAATCAGACCACCGCAATGCTACACTACAACATGCGGGATCGAACGAACGCGATGCCACGGAACTAGCCCCGAATCAACATCCAAACCCATTGCACTCCCCCCCTTCGCTCTCTCTGCTAGCACGTGACCTTCACTGTAGCATGCCTTCCTCTGCGACGAGCCCCGAGATGATATGACATCAATGCCGCTAGGAGCGCTGTCGTATCCATTGCAGCTGACGATGAACTTACGTCGGTAAAAATCGCCTTTTAAAAGATTGTGTGATAGTTATGTATTATGGTGATTGAAAATTACGTCAATACATCCTTTTTTCTTTAGGGGCTGAGCCCCGGAAGCCCCAAGGGACGCGATGCCACTGATAAATCGAGCCCTGACAATTACCGTCCTATATCACTTGTTCGGTAACATTATCGTATGGGTAAAACGGATTCCTTCAAATTTCCTTCAAATTTACAGGAGAAAGTACTTACGGAAATCATTTTCTTGAGCGTTTTGGAAGTTCCTGAATGTAGATTTGATACATTTTAATGTGAATGCATTTTGTTTTCTGCGAAAATCTCTGTCCGACACGTTGTTTCTGCTCCCGCCATTTGCTTTTGCATGAGAGTGCAATGTTCCGTGTGTTAAGACGATGCAACCCCGTAGCCAGTGTTTCAGCCTCGCCGTGTTTTCACTAGAACCACCTGTCGAGTTCGGAACAAGCCATTTTTCCCGAATGGGTGTCACTTATCGCACAACATTGTAGCAACATTGTGTTCGGACGTCACAGGAGAGAGTTGTTTTTACAATTTTTCTTTGTATTTATGCTAATGGAACCTAACCTAACAGGCCTAACCTAACCACGTAGGCATTCCTCGTCTGACGTCAATATTCAAGGTTGCAAAATTGTTGTGCGTAAAGGAAGAGAATTAACGAATTACGAAAGAAAGATGGTTCCGACCCGAATGGGTGTCACTTATCGCACAACACTGTAGCAACATTGTGTTCTGACGTCACAGGAAAGATCTTTTTCATGTTAGGCAATACAAATGTAACGCGTCTCTTAGCGAAAATATTATTTTTTCTTTGTATTTATGCTAATGGAACCTAACCTAACAGGCCTAACCTAACCACATAGGCATTCCTCGTCTGACGTCAATATTCAAGGTTGCAAGATGGTTGTGCGTAAAGGAAGAGCATTAACAAATTTCGAAACAAAGATGGTTCCGACCCGAATGAGTGTCACTTATCGCACAACACTCTAGCAACATTGTGTTCTGACGTCACAGGAGAGACCTTTTTTATGTTAGGCAATACAAATATAATGCGTCTCTTAGCGAAAATATTATTTTTCCTTTGTATTTATGCTAATGGAACCTAACCTAACCACGTAGGCATTCCTCGTCTGACGTCAATATTCAAGGTTGCAAGTGTGTTGTGCGTAAAGGAAGAGTATTAACGAATTGCGAAAGAAAGATGGTTCCGAATTGCGAAATAAAGATGGTTCCGAATTGCTGTGTACGGACAATGAATGTGGTAAATCGCAAGGTTATTTTACAAGTTCTACACGTAAATGCGACGTATTAGCATAATTTCAAATAGGGGCACGAAAGTAGATATTTTCCGGTGAACGAGGTTGCACCACTGCATAAATCGACAAAACACTCTCAGAACGCCCCCTAAACCTGTATGCTATGACGGCCATAATGTGTTACAGATTCGAAACAACAAGTAACAGTAAGTACTCGTAAATAGAGAAAATAAACATTATCTTAGTTCGAAATGCATTATTTCGCCTTAAGAAATGTTCCGCAACACGTTAGCAATGTAAAGAAGTCCGAAATATATGATTCGTAGGTGTTTCACCCATACGATAATAGTACCCACTTGTTCCCATTGTCTCCAAAATTATAGAACACTGTTCATATAATCAACCCGATAGCTATTTCACAAATAATAATTTATATACAAGTGCACAATATGGTTTCAGAGCCCATCTATCCACTGTGAAAGCGAATGAAACCATTGTTTCCACTGTGTTAGATGCATTTGAATCCAAACTTTCTGTAAGTGCAACACTTATTGATCTGAGTAAAGCCTTTGACTCTGTTTCCCATCAAATATTAATAAAAAAATTACACTTCTATGGTATCAAAGAAACTAAACTTGCTCTACTAAAATCCTACTTGTCAAATAGACAACAAATGGTCACTGTAGACAACATAAAATCAGAATTCTTAAATATAAAAAATGGGGTTCCACAAGGCTCTGTCCTCGGCCCATTGTTGTTCAATATTTATATAAATGACTCCTAATATTATTCCTAATAAGACTGTTTTATATGTAGATGATACCACATTCCTTACAGTGGGCAGTGACAAATTTACAGTTGAGAAGCTTGATAAGGAAATAGAAGAAAGGTCCACTTTTTGGTTTGAAACAAATCAGGTCTTTTCCTAATATTCTATAATGTATTGTATTGTTTATTCCCTGTTTTATGTATTATTGTTATGTATATTGCCACTGCCATATTTATATTATTATATCGTCACTAATATTATAATTGTCTTATGTCTACATACTCTTACTTTATATAAGCATATACTCTCATATTAGTATCTATAACATATTGTAGTTCCATGTAAATCCCTCTCTATATATGTAATTATATATTTACATATATACAATAACAAATATGTAACCAATAACTGACGACATCTATTGCATTGTACAATGTCTAACCATGAATAAATGTATTGTATTGTATTGCAAATCCTAAGCCTGAGTTTATTTTTTAGTCCACTTTATGCACAGAAAAGCAAACACACACAAACGATCTACAATTTAAAGATGGGGCCAAACCATTATGTGCCTCTACCGGCTGCATGGTCATTTGTTTTAAAAAGAGTTGAATTCATTGTTGACAAGAATTAATTGAAGCTACTGCTGAATAACTTAAGCATATTGCAAAATCATCTAAGCTAGGAGATTATTGTTGTTTTAATGTCATTATGTAGGTATAAAATAAACACACACCTACAATACATGTGTTTTTTAACAGCATTATAGTATTTTTAAACCGCAAATAACATGGATATGATTTATATTGGAGAAATTTGGAAAGTAGGGGGGAGCCGAAATTCCATCTCGCCCAGGTGAAAATTTTATCTTGAGCCCCTCCTGCAAACAAGGTAGCCGATCCAAGGACCACATGCAGAAAATCAGTTGTAATCTATCTAGCAGTTGTTTATTTCTAACGACTGTCTGATCAAACCAACAAACTCAAGCGAAATCAAGAGAATAAATAATAAAAAAAGATATTGAAGAAAATGACAGTACTCCCTCAGTTCACACTACCCTTCTTCGTACTTCATAATTTGTCTTTCCCTTCCGCCTTGTGTGTCTTATATTACTGCAGTCGCTGGTGCGATTTGTACGAGTAGCTAACTTCACTCCAAATATTCAACAACGTTAAATATTACGTTATCTGCTATCGCTATGTACAGTTTCCCCTTTCATCATGCTCACTTTGCAATGAAAGAGGAACGAGCTTTTGATAGCATAACAATATTGTCACACAATGGAAAGAGCAGACTGATCCACGTCTCCCTCCCCCTATTTACAAGGACCTTAAGATAATGACAGTTCCCTCGTTATAAATAGTAGTACAGAATAAATATATAAGAGAAAACATATCTTATTTACAGAACATAATGCAGTACATAATTATAATACTAGAAGAAACATGATCTTGACTGTGAATTTCTTAGACTATGTAAATCCCAAAACAGCTATAGATATATTGTTATGAAATTGTACAACAAACTACCTCAGGAGATAAGACGGACTCTAAATGTAGTTTTCGTAAATGCATAAAGAAATGGCTAATCAATAACTGTATTTACAGTATAGAAGAATTTGTAATATAAGGTAACTCACTGTACAATTTATATTATTAAGGTATGGTGTAAATTTAATTTGTACAACAATGTATCCTGTACTATATTATATTTGTATGACACTGTCTAGTTCAACTTGAGGTTGCTTAACAACAATAAATCATTCTATTCTATGTTGCAAAATTACCTTCTTCATTACCTCAATCATTCTCCATATATAAACATAACAACCATGTTTGATGATATGAACAAGTGATGTTCAGCTGTCTACAGCGTTGACACACTTTTCCTTCCATACTTGCAGAGCATTTGTTTCTTGAACACGGAAAACTACGAGGTAGAAGAGCATGTGGAATGCGGACTTTGATTAGAGGTAGGTTTGGCAACTGTGTTCGAGCGTTCTTCTAGAAAAATGGCATCTTGGGCAGTGAGGAAGCTAGTTCTACAAAACTTATATTTTGTTACAGAGCAATTCCAGATGTAACGGACTGACATTTTAGAAGATTTTATATATATACACCTCATCCTGTAGTTCGGCACCAAGACTAGTAGAGAAGGCTGGGGCCATACCTGATCACGTGGTCCTTGACGTCACGGGCGGACAGATCGCTCTACGCTCCAGTTTTGCAGCCGAATCAAAGCAGTAATTATGAACAAAATAGAGCAGCAATTATGCCCAGAAGCTAATTGGGAGTGAATACACAGACTTACTTAGGATCCGACATAACGTATGTCCTTACAGTTGGATTACACAGCCATTTACGCACACATTTTATCGGTAGTTTATATGTCGTCACATTCCTCTATGAAACATTAGGTTTCATGTAAAATTGGGGTTAATACACCTAGTGATTCGTTTTGTTAGGGCAGAAAGAAAAATATATGTTGAATGCGTAAAATAATTTTGTTAAATAAAGAATGGCAGAAAGCCAAAATTATGGATAAGTTGAATATGTAAAAGAAAACAATCTCATCTATTGCTCTATTTTAGGAGTGAGAGGAGCTGTTTTCACTTAACTTCTTCAAATTTGGTAACTTTGCTTCGACTATTGATATTTATTTCTTGATTAATTTTCCTTATTCAGATTACAATTCTGAGTCTTATGAATCTTTGAATTACACAGGGAGGAATGTGAGGAAGTTCCGTGTGTATTATGTCACAAACACTTAAACAACTTCTGACTGAACGAAAACTTGAGACATAGAACTGAAGAAAGCCGAGGCTCACTTTATATATGTATATATATATATAATCAGTGGGATGTCAAACAGGGGTGCCCACAGACGGGTATGTGAAAGCTGGTTGAGTCCACTTAACTTGGGGGGGGGGGGGGTGATTGTGATGAAAATTTGACTGAATAAATAATAGAACAATGGAGGACGGAAGTTGAACTACGTTGTCATTTAAGCATCACTAGTATATAAATAGCAAGTTGTGTATTTCCAAGGGAATTATAACAGTTACTATGTATTATTAGTGTTGTTAACGAGAATAGACACAAGAAGAGATGGAATTTTCACGCGACGAGACATACCAGTGTCGTCTCTCGGCAACACGGTATCGTGTCATTCTACTATTTGAGGTGCACAATATCCAGCCAGCTATTACATATTAAACCTTAAATTTTTATCGTGAATTCTGATGTGGAAGTGCACTTGGTTGGGGGAATTTCCAACTCTATAGTAAGGAAATTCAGCACTAGGATGGGAGATAGCCAAGTCTTGAGTATTAATTATTGTTGCGCTTAGACTGTTGTGGGAATTTTGGTATGGTGATTGAGAATTAAATTATTTGGAGGAGGTTGAGATTCAACTCTTCAATACCAACAGTGAACCTAAAATTGACATAGGAATTTTGGTGGGGGACTGGATATAAAATTGGGAGGGGTATGCTTGCAGTTTTTATCTTACTATACTCGTGACAGCCTTTATTAAAAAATTACAATATTATTATTTTTTTATTCTAATAATTGTAACCCAATTGAAGTGTATGGTAGCCTGATGTTGTGTAATGAACTACTGGTATCGCAATCCTCTAACAAGTCTCCTTAGATGCGATGGGTTCAGTTATATATTGTCACCCGCTGTTTTTATTTTTTCATCGGAGATCACGACACGTCGCAACACCTCACTGAAGGCATTGTGAACTGCAACACCTCACAACCCACCAGGGTGCGAAATCATTGAAAACTGGTGAGGGGGAGAGAGTTCTTAACCTACAACCCCCTCCCAATAACCCATAGCTCTACAGCCCGATGAGGGCCTTGGCTTACCTACCGACTGCTGGTCTCCCTCCCACACTGTTCCTCCGTCACCTGTTGTAGCGTGGAGATCTTAGACCAGTATTGGAGTGTCGGGTGATCAGCCCGACGAGCCCCCAGCCGTTGCAGGTCTTCTCGATCGGGTTACGCTCACTCACTCGGAGCTTCCCAATTTCCTCACGATGGTGGGTTGCCACCGGCCCTATACGTAGGCCGAATAAATTCCGACCAGAGCCGGATTCGAACCTACGCCATCCCGCAGCGAACGATCTCAAGACGAGTGAACGCCTTAACCCGCTCGGCTACGGAGGAGGACACCCCTCCCAACAAACATTATGTGTGAATTATACGATATACATTTTTGTAATGTTATTAAAAGTAAAAATAAATTACTCATTTAAAATAATTATTATGATTATTAATTAGAAATTAATTTGTTACTTTCATACATATCAGATAGCGTAAAGCAGCTAACTAATTCCTTTACTAACCGGCTAAAGATGTTAATGAATTATGACATAGTTGAAGTGGTTTTTTATGTGTCAGTTTTTCTTTAGTTTGTGCACTATGTTAATATAAATCAATTAGATTTCATAGTTATTATTGTTTTGCATTCTTGTTTTACTTTTATTGTGTGTATTGATGTAGATTTGTTAATGATCTCTTGAAACAGAAAAGCATTCAACACTCACAATCACACTAATTTGTGTGTGTTTTCGATATTATTCTTAGTAAAGTATATTTGAAATTAAAAGTAATTGCTTATCTTTTCATTGTTATAACAAAAAAAAATTGGTGGGGAGATTTTTGAGGCCAAAATCCCCCTCGACCCATCCAGGATTTTGCACCCTGAACCCAACAATCCAGAAATACAAGAAAAAAGGAGCGAAAAGAACAAAACAGATCAGCCTTTCCAAGTTTCTTTCCGTATGGGGTGAAGACTCAGCTCAGTTTTGTCCGCCCATGACGTCACACACGCGGCAGTCGCGAAAAGAGGCGTGTGTGACCCCAGCCTTTCCTTCTAGTAGTCTTGGTTCGGCACATATGGACCTAATTTAGGAAAGTGACAAAAATCGAATGATACACTATCCATCGTCCAGTATTATTGGTGTTTCTTAGACGTTTCTGAACATTAATCGAAAATGTTGTGCTTCTCTTTCCAAGTGTGCGTTAAAGCAAAAACTGCAAGAACATACAGAACCTACTACCGGCTTTGAGAAAGTGCAATGTGTTGTTGTTCTGTTGGCAGCACTGTTAAGCCTTGCTTCCATGTTAGTAAAACATTAAAATCATCTTCTAGTGTGAATATTAGTCTGAAGAAGACCCTGTCAGAGGGTGAAAACGTTACCTTTTTAGTGTATATAGTTTTTATACAATAAATTCTGCCTTGGTCAGTATTTTAATGTCTTGTTGTTCTATTCCACGAATAATGATCATTCTGAAGACATAAAGGAACTTATCCGCAGATTCTCCAATTGTGTTGAAATTCATGGCTTCCTCAACGACAGAAATGTTTTGAAAGATCGAAATACTTAAATCAGAAGTATCTCACTCGTAAATATAAAAAAGGAAAGTTAAAAATTGTACTTACGTATGTGAGTATAGTGCTCTTATTGTAGAACGACGTTTCAGAGATTGACTATCTCTTTCCTCAGGTTCGTATAAAAAACTAAGTACTTGGCATAGTACTGCGTCAAAAATGTAATATGAGGATGGTGGTTAAGGGTTGGTTAGGATACATTTAAAATATTAAGTTTTTGCTATTAGAAGTACGTAAAAACCAAGTCGTTCCCTAAAAAAACTTGTACAGTAGACTTATTCACAGGTAAAAAAGTTAAAAATCTAAAAAACATGCATGAATCACAGTGCAACCTGCAGGTTTGGCCATTCCTACCCAACTGTGCTTCTCAATCCACATGAAGGTCAAGAATGTTTCCCCTCCCCTTAATTTTCTCGTTTCCCCTTATTACGTCACAGATCCAACGTAAATTCACGTTCCTCTCTTCCAGCTTGCATAACTTCCGGAGTGACGTGGAAACCGATATTGGGTTCAATCTTCCAGGCTACGTTTCCATTTTGACAAGTTCCAGACTCATGCGCTGGAAAAATACTAAGACAAGAGCATTTACTCTTTAATGCTACGAATGAATTATATGAGAATGAAAATTATACAAATTTACAGTGTCTATTTACTGAGGTAAAATAAATTGAAGTAGATAAGTTGAAAATATAGACATGACTAAGCATCGCCAGTTCCCACAGCAACAGCATGCATGTTTTGGCTGAGAACTGCCTGGCCTAATGCTTTTGTGTGTGTGTGTGGGGGGGGGGGTGCTTGATTGTTTGGCTCTGACTTTGCTCCACAGCACGAACAAACAAAAGCCACCTTCGCAGCTGTTCAGAATCTTGTGATGTTTGCGTCCTCTGAAAGTCTTGTATTACTTCTAAGTATTTTTCTCGTCCCTTGGAGTAAGTTCTCGAAGGAAGCCACTGCGTATAAAAGGTTTACAGCGTTTGCATCTGATTCAGTCTATGATTGTTAGCGAAGATTTCTCAGTAATAGTAAGTTGTTTCTGTTCTGGCCTTTGCATATTGTCGGGTAACGGTAAAGTTACTTCTCAATATTTCCGTGGTGAATTTTATGCTTGTGATGCATGTGACTTCTGACCGAAGATCGACCGCTGGCTGAATTTGAAACAAAAAAGTGCATATTCCGATGATGAGGGTGTGTCGAGTTTGAAGCAGTGTGAACCTACCAGTCTTCTTAGAAAGTGCCACCGTTATAGCAAGGAATGGTTTTCACGTATTCAAGTCCAGAAAGCAAACAACTTCCACAGTGTGTGTTATGTTATGACATATTGTCGAATGAAGCCATGAAACCATCGAAACTATAAGGTATCTTGAAACTAAACACAAAGAACACAACAAAAAGCATTGACTTTTTAGAAGTAAGAAGCAGGGGCTTTGAGAAAGCAAGAAAATAGTGTAAAGGTCTACAAGTGGGTCCAACAACGAGAATGCGGTGAGGGCGTCATTTGAAGTTTCTCACCTGATAGCAAAAACTGGAAAACCTCACACAATTGCTCAAGAACTTGTATTACCAGCTGCAAAAATCATGGTTTCTGCATTGATCAGTGAAAAAGCTGCCATAGATCTCTCTTTGATACCGTTAAGAAGTGAATCCTCAGTTTGTCCGAAAATATTACGGAGCAGTTATTAGAAAGAGTTTGTATGTCCCCCTATTTTGCTTTGCAACTGGATGAAAGCACAGACATTACAAAGCAAAGCTGATGTGCTACGTTAGGTATGAACATCTCAAAAGTGTTTACAAGGACTCACTCTTCATCTCCTATTTGACGCACACTACGGCTGAAGAAGTATTTGTCAGCTTAAACACGTTTATAATATCTCATAATATGGACTGGTTGAAATGTGTTGGAATTAGCACAGATGGAGCATGAGCAATGTTGGGAAGGCTTACTGGACTTGCAGCACGAATAAAAGAAATCTGCAACATGGTTCCATTGCTGCTTACACAGGGATGCATTAGTGGCCAAGAAGGTACCAGAAGAGCTTCAACAGACCTTACATGAATCAGTGAAAATTGTCAATTTCATAAAAAGCAAGTCACTGAATTCAAGACTTTTTGAGCACCTCTGCAAAGATTCTGGGAATTGAGAGATGAAATAAGAATATTTCTCTTGGATAAGCAATTTCATCTCAGCGATCGTTTTAATGATTTTTCCTGGTTAGTCAAGTTAGCATACTTATCAGATATCTTCATCCATTAAAATAATCTGAACTTAAGTCTTCAAGGAGAAAAAGTAACCATCTTTTCTTAGTTGAAGACTAGATCGAAGCAATGATCAAAAAGTTTGAGTTGTGGCATCAAGCGTATACTGAATGGAAAATGTGAGGAGACCTTTCCAAATTTCTCAAATTTTCTTCGTTACATGGAAGAAGCGTTGTCAGAGAACGACAAGTCACTCTTCACACAACATTTGAAACACTTGCAGCAGTCGTTCAGGGAATATTTTCCTGTGCCTGTTGCAAGCAAAAATTGGATCAGGGATCCATTTTCAGTTAGCGTGCATGAAGTAGAAGGGCTTACAGAAGCAGAAGCAGACCAACTCATGGAGATAACAATGGACGGTGCTCTGAAAATGCAGTTTAAAGAAAAGAAACTTTTGGGCTTACTTACAGGATGATTTTCCTGGACTGTAAAAGAAGGCCATGAAAGTATGAAAGTCTTTCGTAACAACCTATTTACGTGAAAAATCATTCTCTGCTCTCATCTATCTTAAAAACAAGTACATGAAACTGTTTGGAAAATGTAGAATCAGAACTTTGTATTCGGGTTTCTACCATTAACCCGATATATCACAACTTGGCAGTGAAATGCAGCATCATCCCTCTCACACGAAATAAGATTAACAAGTAGTGTTGTGTCATCTCTTGTTAGTATTCATTATTAATACAAAAATCGTATTTTATATACTTTTGATTAATTGAATCTAATTGCTACAATTAACTTTACAATAAAATTCAAATAAAAATAAAATGTGTGCTTTCATTTAATTTTTCCTTCCTTAAATGGTGAAAATCAGTGATGAAACACTAGAAATAAATATGTATGATGCAAATTCCGGGCTTTAAACTTTGAGTTAATTCTTGAGGATCCGCGAGGGCGAGTGATCTCTGAAGGGGGTCCGCTGTATAGGAAAGTTCAAGAACCGCTGACCTAGAGTACAAAATACAGTTCCTACAGATTTTTTATTTTATTTTATTACAAATTTCTATTCTTGCTGAAAACAATACCTAACAGCATCATGCGAGATACTTGCATAAAGTTTGCTAGTTGTACTCCAGGAATTTGAGTCAACAACATTAAAAAAAAAACACAATAGGAAATGTGTTACATAATGAAAAAGGGAAAATGAAAACAATATTTTTTTATGCTGCATGCGTAAGTATAGGATTTTATTTTTCAGTATTTTTTTTAAGTGTACACCATTCAACAAGAGTCCCATACATTCAACAAAAACCTGCATATCCTTCCCTGCATGATGGACATAATATTTGGGTCTTCCCAAGTGGCACTTGAAAAACAAGTTAATAGCCTCGCTTGTTTTATTTCTTGCAAAGCCATTTATAAAAAATCTGGTAAATGTCAAAATGAGTGCAAATCACTATGCATCAAGAATAAATTCAACCAAGCTGCTAACTCAAATTATAACATACCGCTACATTTCAAACAAGTCTCGTACATCAAACCTTTTAAGTACCTTACTTGCACTTGCGTTCTTTTAACTTAACAAGTCTCACCTTGGAAGCAACGTCCAAAAACTTTTAATAAACAATTCACTGAAGTCTACCTAGTTTGTTTTTTTAACATGCATAAATCAAATTTAATTACAAACGTATGGCATATCAAAGAAAGTTTACAAGAACACATGAAAAATATGCACATACTTCCTAACAAATATAAACAATATTTTCTGGCATGAATCCTCCACCAATGTATTTTTTGATGTAATGTTTTTTTATTAATGTTGTTGTCTGAGAATGAAATTCAAATAAATTAGACCATTATTCTGTATTCTTCACAGGGTCCCAATTGGTATATACAAATATTTACGGGATGGTGAGCAAATTTACTAATATTATGTATAATGCATGTTTTTTAAATATATATGATCATCTATGTCTTGTATTTTTACTCTTCGTAGATCAATGTTTCAACTGTATGTGAACTATGAGTGATTATGATCACTCATTGCTCAAACTAGCCTAGTGCTAGTTAACTTTGCAACTTCTTTCAAAATAAATAACAATTTTGCTACATAAGTTTCTGAATAACTATCACAGAGATAATTCTGATAAGTCCAGTTGGACAAACATAAATAATAAATAAATGCAATATACTTTAACACTAATAGTGCATAACAAAAGTGTCTATGAATGAATAAAAGTAACTTTTGCATCAAAATTATACAGAATTGTACTTTTACAAAATCTTACATTCATAACAGACAACACTTTTTTAAGTACTAAAACACATTTGTTGTAAGATTATTATACCACCTAGAAATTGAACAATGACTTTAGTGCCAATTACTTAAATGATGATGAAAGTTGACTGTAACTAACACTAGGCTAATATCGTAGCAAAAGATAATATCCTTCTGTATATCGCAAACCACTTGGGAAGCTATCTTTGTCATTGGATTAAACTTAAAATGTACACTGTGCTTACAAACTTTGAAAAGAGAGATGGGGGGATATATGTATATATAGTTTTATATTACATGCCTATATACAATAATCATTTGCATGGCTTATTTTGCATCTAAAATCTTGGCATCATAGCGACATTTTCAGGCAAGAAAAGGGAAAACATTTAGTATCCAACCACCATTACTCACAAATATAGGTATTTTTTTTATGGATTTTCTTTTTTCCTTAATTGTGGAAATAATTTAATGTTGATTCATGACCATTTTAAATTCATTTACTATTATCACTATGTGGACATTTCCTTAGCTTTACTTGAAACAGTATACTTGCAACAACAATCTGCCTTCCTTTCGACCTAGTTCAAACAAATTTCTAATTAATAAGGAACAAATTCCAGGTGCAATCATAATTACAAAGAGCTTTCAGCAATAACTGATATATAAGATGTATTATTTTAAGCTTGAACAGGCCAATTAAGTCTACAAAAAAAATAACAGAGGCAATCAACTGTCACTTAAATAAAACTTACTGCCACTTTATTTTCAAAATTTTTGTTCCTTCCTTTTGCATTTTCCATGCTTGGGAGTTTGCTGCAGGGTTGTGTGCAAGAGCAGTTAAAAATCCAAACAGTTTTTGTTACGCGTTTGTTAATGAGAAATATGGAAAAAAATTAATACATATTTCTTTATTGTACTGATGGGCTTTTTTTCTTTAATGAAGAGATAGAACAAGTTATATAATTCGGTCATTCATTTGGCTTCCTTACAAAATTCTACTTCAAAATTTTGTACTGATTCTATTAACAATGTTTTCCACCATTAGTCAGGAAAACTTAATTGTTCTTAAAACTTGCACATACATATATACTTTAAACATCTTGAATAATTATGCAATGTTAATGCTTTAAAATAATTTAAAAAATCTATTTCATTAGTTATTCAAGTGATCCATGCTACTAAATATAAATGCATTTAAGAACAGACCTCAAAATGTTATGAAAATACCTATCCTGCACAGTTTTTTTTTTTTACTTTAATGCTACGACAGTTACCCATTTTACCACGTTCTAAGAAAATTGAAAGAGTTTGATGCTCTTGTCTAGGAGTGGTAGTGTTTTGCAAGAGCAAATTCAATCAAGAAACTATACTGTACATTTGTTTCTGATGGCAGTTGTAAGATAACAGTAACAAAAAATGAAGGCACAGGTGTTACATAATTTGGAAAAAAGTGGATTCTATAATTGAATTGCTCTGGTGTAAGAGGGACAAGACTCTGTATGAAACTGACACTTCGTCACACCAGCAGACATGTTTTGACTCAACACAAATTATTTTCCTACAGTAATTCTCTTATCTATCGTCTGGAATTTACTTGTCCCAATTAGCAACATGGTAAATGGAAAATATGGAATGCCAATTAAAATGAAGGCATCTAAAAAGTTTCAGTTTTTACTTTATCAACTGCTGGGCAGTTTGCAGATATATTGTGCACAAGACATATTTTCCTCATGGTCAGGATCACTAAGTTTAATAATTAGCAACATCACTTTAATGGTGTTATAATGAGTTTTCACTGACTGTTCAGGGAAAGCAAGAATTTTCACATGCTTATGATGGAGGTCAAGTTTCAATGACTAAACTTTCCAAGCTATCCGACTTCTAAATTACGACATAATTAATTATAAGTAAATACATATTAATATCAGCTGAACTTTTACTGTACTGTTTGGATTTGAAACTGCTCTTATGGAAAAATTACAGTTTGGGAAACGATGACACATACACTACTTTCTCAACAATTGTGACAAAGATGACCATTAGCCATTTATGCACATACATACAAACAACAAAACCTTTACAAAATACAAATGTATATGCTTTCCATTCTAATCCCCAAAAGAACTTAGAACAATAACAAAGATTCATTAGTGGCCAACTTCAATGCACATTTTTACTGTTTCTTGTAGCCACCCAAGAAAAACTTTAAAACATAAAAATATTTACAAGGCAGTCTGAATCAATTATACAAAAACTAACTAACAAGGCACTGAATGTAAGTTAATAAGCTTCGATTTATAATTTAATATGTAAAATTAATCATAATTTTTCCAATTTCACAAGTTATTAAATAAAATGTAGCTAATAAGCAGAACTGTTTTGTTTAACCACAATAAATTATAATCTATACAAACTAAAAATGTATGGCGCATACATGTGACAAAAATACCATCTGTAAAGCCATTTCTACAAAAAAATAATAATAATAAAAGAAATTGCCCAGAATAAAATAGGAAGTATAGGAATTTTAGAAGGGGATTTGCTGTACCAGCTGCCTGCAATACCTTAACATTTCTCTT